>NC_063045.1:32784692-33108536 GCF_018812025.1 Megalobrama amblycephala
ATTAAATCGAAAAAAGTTATTTTACATTGTAAAATATTTAGGTTTAATCATTGGCGTTCTTATTATTATATTGCATTGGCATTGCGCCACCTACTGGTCCAGAGATACGAAAAGTGGCTATTTTTGCTGATAACTTCTGAACAGTTCGCCCCAGTCATAAAAGTGGTCTTGTTAGATTCAGGGCGGCATCCTGAGTTGAATGTTATCCAATTTTCCCATATCGACCATTTTGGGTGTCGGCCATTTTGAATTATGCAGTAAAATGCTGTATTTTATGAACGCATTAGCATATCGTTACTAAACTCGGTATGGGTTTTCGAGCCAAGTGCCACCTAGTGGTAAAAATCAAATATTCGCATGCTTATAACTTTAGATTTGGTTGACTTATTTTCCTTAGATTCCTGAACCCTTGCCAAGCCCAACAATACTAAACATGCTAGGTTTCTTCGTATGGTTTGTGTAGCGATGTGATTTAGCGTTTAAACAACTTTTGCGAATATCTTCAAAACTGTTACTCTGATCGAGACAAAACCACAGTAGGAAAATCGTAAACATAGATCGTTGCCTCTATGCTAATGGACAAATGTCAAAATTTTGATGGTAAGTGTTAAAATCGGGTGTGGATAATTTCATAAATAAAAATGTTTATAACTCCTGAAGGAAATGAGATATTTTCACCAAATTTGACACTCTTATGTATGGGGCACTCTGAGGGCACACAAAAAAAGCGGTGGGACTGCGCCATTTGGTGGCACTATAATTGAACAAAACATGACATTGGCTCTAACTACAGTACCGTTGGTCTGGTTGACTTCAAAATTGACATGGAGTGTCTTTGTCTCACTTGCAGTCATAGTCCTTTATGAGATTGGTGCACCTTGAAAAACATGGCCGTCATTTTAATTACAATATGACAAAAAAATATCCAAAGCTGTAACTGCAATGGCTTTGCATATTGCTATATTTTACGAACGCATTGGCACATCGTTACGAAACTAAGTTATGTGTCCACCCACCATGTCCTGAAGATACTCAAAAAGTTTCAGGGCAGCGTCCCCTTGTGGTCAAAAATTGTAATGAAATTATTTTATAAGCAATTACAGTATATCTCATTACAACTCATTGCATTTATGAATATTCATCCTTTTTACTTAAAATTGTCTCCAAACGTCTTTATTTACTCGTTTTTGCAGTTGGTCTGCTGCTAGCTTCATTGTGTTTGTGTTCATTGTTGTGTTTGGCCCCGATAACTGCTGTTTGCAGCTATATTTCACATTATTACTATTATTATTATTATTTTATTTGTTTTTTTGTAAAAGATGCTGCTTTAATGCCTCGAAAACATTTACAATTTGTACTAACCCCAAACTTTTAAACGATAGTCTGTGTGCATTTATACAGTGTGCAATAGCTGTCAGGATCTGTTCCAAAATCTGGTGAGCTGGTGAGCATAACATGTTATGACATAATTGATTTGCTACAGACACGTAATTATGCTCCCTTGTAAGATACTTTCTTTTGGACACGTTTTAAGGAAGAATTGCTTGTAACTTTTGTGGTGAAGGCAATCCCATGCATTTCGGTGAAGAAACTCATTTAAGATGGGGGCCGTAGTGACAGAAATGTTTTAATAAAGATGTCATGCGTGTTATTTATGGTGTTGCTACCAATTCAAAAAATTCCAAATGAGTCACTTATGAGGTTCCATTTCAGTTAGGATTCTGCTTCAACAAAGCTTCAGCAGATAAGGCAGCTCACTAGGTTTTGAAACAGAGCCTGAGTGTTTAGACTGCTGA
This sequence comes from Megalobrama amblycephala, assembly GCF_018812025.1. Lineage (NCBI taxonomy): Eukaryota > Metazoa > Chordata > Actinopteri > Cypriniformes > Xenocyprididae > Megalobrama > Megalobrama amblycephala. Next base: position 32,786,489 of record NC_063045.1, read on the forward strand.
CTCCAAGAAAGGTCGTTCTGGATAACAATGAATGGGGAATCTGCGCCACCCCAATCCAACTCTCTCTCTCTCTCTTCCTTTCTCTCCAGTACAGCTGCTCCAGACTCACGTGTTGCTATTCCTAGCCGCACCCAGGAGCTATAAATAGGTGCCTTTCTTTGCAGACTCGCTGGAACACGTGCTGTCAGCCAGGAACCAATCAGTGGGAGGAACTGTTGAGTAACTGGAACCATGTGATTCTTTTGGTTTTTTAGATGGGATTTATGGTCATATTTGTGTTTGTGTGAGTGAACAAAAGTGACAGTCCCTCAGAACAGTGCTCTGTTAAGGAATTTTCTTGCATTTGAATAGCTAGATAAGCTTTCACCATGTCTTATCCCAATCAAAAGCTGCAACAAAGGTGAAACACGTTTTATTAGATATACAGGGCCCAAGAATTTGCACACCTCAGTCACATTTAAACATTTAGAAAACAATACTGTACATCCACCAAGAGGGCATATATTGAAGGAAAGATAGCACAAACACAGGGTTGTTAGGTTTACCACGGCAAAACAATAGATATAGTGTTCATAAAGAAGACAAAATTATTTGGACACTTTTGTCAAACATTAGTGGAACAATGTCAGTAGTATGCCTGTGGTGACTGTTAAGACAGAGAAACTGTCCTAATCACATTAATGGATTAGTCCATTTTTAAATAAACTTTTCCTTATAATTTACTCACCCCCATGTCTTTCTTTCATCATTCAAAAAGAAATGAAGGTTTTTGATGAAAACATTCCAGGATTATTCTCCTTATAGTGGACTTCAATGGTCTCCAGACGGTTGAAGGTCAAAATTACAGTTTCAGTGCAGCTTCAAAGGGCTTTAAATGATACCAGATGAGGAATAAGGGTCTTATCTAGCGAAACAATCGGTCATTTTTGAAAATAAAATACAACTGTTTATGCTTTATAAACACAAAATACTTACGAAATAAACGCGGCGCCAGTTTCGTTTGTTTCCGTAAGTAGAATAGGAAAGACGTAGGACATACAGCGTAAGCTTTTTGAAGAATGCGGAAACCGGAAGTACCTTCAAGGCGATATTTTGTGTTTATAAAGCATAAACAGTTGTATTTTTTTTTTTTTTTTAATTACTGATCGTTTCTCTAGATAAGACCCTTATTCCTCATCTGGTATTGTTTAAAGCCCTTTGAAGCTGCACTGAAACTGTAATTTTGACCTTCAACCGTCTGGAGGCCATTGAAGTCCACTATAAGGAGAATAATCCTGGAATGTTTTCATCAAAAACCTTAATTTCTTTTCGACTGACGAAAGAAAGACATGGACATCTTGGATGACATGGGGGTGAGTAAATTTTCAGGAAAAGTTTATTTAAAACTTTACTAATCCTTTAACACCAGTTGGTTAAAAAATCATTTAGAAAAGTTTTTTTTTTTTTTTTTTTTTTTTAAGAGAGCTGGGAAAACTCTAGCACTTTCTTTCTGGCAGATTTTATACATGTTATATTTGTATTAATTTTTTAACTAATTTTTTTAAGTGTCTTATTTATATATCAATATTTTTGTTAGGGCCCTGCTGCAATATATATTGATATACAATGCTTAATCTGTTTACTCAAAACTTTTAGCCTTCACAAACTTCTTGATGATGCTTTGTTGTTGTTGTTGTTTTTTTTTGTTTTTTTTGTCATTGGCTGTGAAGAGTGATGTCATCTGAAGAGATATCTTTTTCAACTTAAGTTACTTTATGTTCATATGCAACAGATCTCAGTGAAGATGTGTTGCCCGGCAACCGTATGCAGAAGCGAGGAGTGGGAGTGGGCATGACTAGCCCAGAATGACGCAAAACAGCATTTATCATCACGGCACAGATCTAAACAAGAAGGGGGCAATACAAGTGCACGTTCAATATTTCTTCTAACCTCTTCACGGTAACAGTGTTCAAAGAAAAAAAAACGTTTCGTTCTGCACAAAAAAATACATCTATTCATGAATAAAGTAACACATGAGTGTTGCCATAGCAACCTTTTGAAACTTAATCACATCTCTGATAATTGCCTCCTATTTGCCAAGGTAAAACTTTAATCATTGAAAAATAAGGTAATTAATAGAGTGGTTAATTTCTTCCAGAAACTCTGCTTTATGAATCACGGAAATCCAAGCTTGTTGGAAACTCTGAGTAAAGTAAAATCTGGCATCTTAATTTACTTAGTGTTCATCTTTGAGAATTTAGCTCTCAATGTTACATTTTGCTGCAAATTTCCTTGAATAAATTTTGTCAAAATGTGGATTAATGATAGATCAGTTAGTTTAATACAGCACCAGCAATGTCAAGGTCATGTGTTCGATTCCCAGCAAACACGCATGCTGATAAATATGTGCTGTATACATTGAATACAGTGTTGCAGATTGCATTGTGTAAAAGTATCATTCATCTAGACATTAAATAGCCATTTTGATTGGTTACACACACCCAGGTTCAAAGTTTCAGTTGTTTTTGTGCCTGCAGCTGCTGGCCTAATTTTAGCCATGGGTCGATGGCTGAGCGCTGGCCGCTCTGATGTAAGATTGAGCCGTCACATTAGCTGGCTATTGTGCTGAATGCAGCTGGAATCGAATGATGATCCTCTGGCCGCCTTCCAAGAGCCGACACCTAATCCAGTCGGCCCTCTGCCTGCATTTATCTGCTCGTTCACGTGGAGCCCTATTGAAGTTCTGTTTATACTGCCACGAGAGGCCATGAGGTTCATTCATGCACCCATATCCTTAGCTTCTGTGCCACTGACTGATTCTCACACTCACATTTCTTGCGGCAGCTGCTGTGCAGTGCAGATCCTAGTTACATTTTGTTCTGATATATGGACTAGGCCTTCTAGTAAGACTACTGTACAATTAGATGGTTTTAAGATTTTTAAAAGATTTAACATCTTTATAAGACTTAACTTTGATTGTAATAGGTTATATAGTATAATGAGTGCTAAAAAAAAATTGGATTGGACAGAATATCATCACAAACATTCAGAGCAGGCCTGCGGATGGTTGTAACAACGTCAGTTTAAACACTTTGAAATCAGTGCAGGGATGAAATCCTTATCATACAGAATGAGCACAACCCTCCTGAGTTGAATCCAATGATCTTTGATCATTGGTGATGATCTGGTGGTGGCTCAACACAGCGACGGACGTGCTGAAGATTTAGGAATTGATAAAATGCACGTGTAATTGAATTCATAGTTTTCATGTGATATCACACCCTTATAGGAACGCCCACCTGGAGGGCAAAACAAGCCCTTCCTCCTTTGACCGCCAGTCATTTTCAAGTACAGGCGGGCAGATGATGGCAGAATATAAATGCAACGTGGTTTCTCGTTAAGCGTTTTTATTTATAAGCCATTATAAATAAAACACTTAACCATTTAGCAAATTGCATTCATCATATTTTGTGACTACAGGTGACGCCTTCGGTCCTTTCATTGCGAGTCTTTATTTTTATAGGATGCATAGCCTATAACTAACTAACACTTGAACTATTGTATTTGTTGCTTTGTATTTTTTTTTTTTTTTTACAGCAACGGTTTATTTTGTTGGCAAAATGAAAAATATTGGTATTCTTGAGCATTAACAGTTATTAGGCTACCAATCAGTGGCGAGGCCCACCTGGTCCCACCCCCTTTGAATTGTGGCCCACCCAATCAGAAGTTGTTAATTTTCCAAATTAAATTATTTAATAAACAACAAAATTATAATAAACATCTTGTCACACTATAACTTTATATAGGCTATTTAGTTTAAAGAAAGATTAAATGACATGGTCAATTACATTTACAAGCAGTTTCCTAGCTTTCCCTCTTCCTATGTGCATGCCATAGGCTTGTCAAAATGAAAAGTTTAATATGATTCGTCAGTTGCTGTTAGTCCCGCTCACAATGTTATCTTTACCAGGTAACATCGGGTTCGTTAAGTCTGACATCATGTTCCGGGGTCCAAACTCTATCAGATGCCAAAACAAACGGTAGGCTACATATACTCACGGTGTGCTGTAAAACCTCCATTATCTCCATACCGAAATCTCAGATGGCAATTATGAATCGCTAAAATATTGGTGTCCGGAATGCCGAGAGCCCAAATTAAACCTGCAACATGAATAAATAGTGCTAATAAACGGCTGTTATTTTCGCTTGAAACAAATGGAGCCGGAAACGGTAACGTTATTCCTTACGCCACGATTTAAGCGGATTAGTAAGATTTTTTAAAGATGAATTTCAAAATGGCTAAACAAATATCAACCAGTCGATACTTCAAAAAGCCTTAACTGGATATCAAAATTATACTGCTGTCTAGCAATGAATCCGGGCAATTCCTTTATGGCGAACTTAATGAGATACTTGATGATGAGGTGATCTCCGTGTTTAACCAGAAGCCCCATTGCCTCATAATTGTAGGATATGTAAAGTAAGTACAAACAATTTCGCAATGTTTATTAATTCATGTGCCAATTTATGCTGTCATTATACTTGATAGAAATTAAGAACCCTGCTGAAAAAATCCAGCTAAAACCAGTCTTACCAGCTTAGGCTGGTTTTGTCCCTGTATATCATCAAGTCTCCCAGCTTGGTCATAGCTGGTTTAGAGGAATTTTGGTTAGCTAGGAGACTGGGAGGGTGGGAGACCAGCTAAAACCAGCTACTTCCAGCTTAAACCAGCTAAGACCAGCCAACCAGTTTAGGCTGGTTTTAGCTGGATTTTTCAGCAGGGTAATAGCCATTTTTGTGTGTTGTCATAGGCTTAGTTGTTTAAAGGATTTGTTATTTGTTGTTTTGAAACTGCTGCATTTATTATTTTTTTTTTGGTAATCCGGCGTGCTGTTTTCATACTCTAGCTTTGCCCACCCTGTTTTATGAACGCCAACCCACTTGAACATTTCTGGCCTTGCCCCGTTACCAGTAAACATGAATGCTGTCGCCATATGCTATGCTTTCCCTAGCATGTCAAACCACCTTGACATATCGATGAAGATAAACTTTGATGAAGACAGTGGACCTCTTGAGTTGTCATCTCTGATCTAAAACAAGTAGGCTAAATTTTCATTACCCCGACCTGTTTATTGGTAACAATAGCCAAGAAGAAAGCATATTTTTCACTTTCCCAATTGTTAAAAATAAATAAATAAATATTGTGAAAAAACAAAGTACAACTTGAAACTGTGAGTGCTGAGTGACCTACAGATTCTGATCAAGTCTGATTTCTTATCATAAAGGTCGACTGAGGTAAAGCTTACAGAACTGTCTGAACATGTCTTCTTTTTTTAAGTGTTTGTTGAGGATATTTCATAAGTGTTACAGTAATCAGGCAAAATCTGATATGGAACAGTGCATTTGCAGGGTTCCAGTGCAATTGCATAGAAAGCCTGTGAATCACACGATGAGGTCTGACCATATCAACTCTTTTTTTTTTTTTTTTTTTTTTTTTTCAGATGTTTTATGATATTTATTCTAGTATAAATCATCAGTAATCTTGAATTAATAAAGCTCTAAGTCAAAGCGTTTTGAAACACTGCATTGTGAAATACAGTGTTTCCCCCAAACAAACAAACAAATAAACAACATCTATCAGAATGTGGGGCTCTCAGAAGAAGGTCACTGCATCAGAGAGGAACTTGAGTAGAACGACCAAGTTGTGTACGTGCGCCCCCTTGTGCTACAGAGGGGTACTGATGATTTAGAAACAAAAGACTTCTGGTTATGACACAAACTGCGTTTATAATTTGTTCTAATGAGTACACACTTGTGTGCTTGGTTCTGAAAGTGTGAATACTAATATAAAATATCTTTTAATATGAATGTATAAGAGATTCCATGACAGTTGCCAATTCTTTGTCAAATTTAGAAGTTAATGGTTAAAGGTCAATGAGACAAAAGATAAACTGCAATATAAGCCGTTGAAAAGTTTGACACATTGAATGTATGTTTCTAAAGGGTTCATGCTTAAATGCTTGAAATGATTTTTTGACCAAAACCGGCCATTAAGCGATCAGTTAAAAGTATCCCAGAATCATGGCAAAAGGTGGCTCCTTTGAACAAATGAAAGAAATATAAAATAAAAAAATAGTTTGGACTATATATTATAATTCCCATTCTTCAGAGCTATTACATAGTTTTAGTGGCTTAATCATGTATACTGTATACTCAAGCTTGTTGAAGGCGTTATTTTAAAAATGCATAGCTGTTAAATTTCAGCTACACCTAACGAAAGTGATATGATAATGCAAAACCACACAAATGATTTAGTATATCTAAAGTTCAATCAATGGAATGAAAAAATAGCTGTGTTAAAAAAAAAAAAAAATCATTAGTGCAACAATCTATCAGTGAAGGTGTTTCGTGACCTGTTTAATCTTTGTCAACCCTTGATAAGCAACAGGGTGTAAAGAGCTTTAAATAGAAAACATGCGAATTTCTGCTTACTACCTTCTATGATCTTGGCTTTAAGTCTTAAATCCTCTCTCTCTTTGTCTCAAACCTCTGCTCATGTGCAAGGACCTACTAAAACCCAAGCTGTTTGTCATGAGAGAATATAGGCTCAGTGGCACCAGCTGAATATGATGAACTTTTATTTACTAAATTTCATTTGCTCATAGAAGTAAAGTAACCTAGGTGTGCTTGTCTGTTCTACACTGAAGCCCACAGCATTTTTTGCCCACAACAAATGAAGCATAGGCTGTCCTAGACTGAGTGGTGGCCTTTGTGTTTTGACCGCAGGGCGACCACATAGGGCTTAGGGAAGATTGAATAGACTTCCAGCGGATATCCAGTGGTTTGAACTGGCAGCTGAATTGGCATCCACTGCATAATAAATTAAACATCGAACCACACACCTCACAGCTCCCCGCCTGCTGCTGGCAACAGCCTGATTTTAATCCTGGTTCAGAGCACGTCGTTTTAATAATAATAATTACTGTGTGCACATTTAAATCTGTGCACATATTGAATTTAAATAGCCTGGATCTCAAGAAATGTCTAAATGACATGTGTTTCCACAAAAGGTCAGTTTTGTCTATAATTGCATACACTGCACTGTGACCTAATTGGCGAAAAAAGAAGAATCTCATGGTATAATAGTTTAAAGTTTACATTTTAAAGTTTGCTTCTCAAGTATTAATCCATCTGGGGAAAGGGCCTTCACAAAAGCCGAAAGATTTGAACCTGCTAACCGAAGCTTCAGTTGTTCGGGTCATTGATTTCCCATAAACCATCTTTTGAGGATTTGAGAGTGACTGTTGAAGCACCTGATGTGGAAAGAACCTGAATTCAAATGGTTGTCATTCTGCAGAAACACAGGTGGAGTATCCTCACATCTGCCACAACAGAAATAGGCTCTGGTTTACCGTCTCTGCGGTGATAGACTCTGTCTGTCTGCAGCACAGGATCCGATGGCTGCTATCAGACGCCTGCAGGCGATCTGCTTTGACCAGGAACCCTGCTGCAGGCCTGAGCTGTGGCTTCAGTCCCAGAGCTGCAGGGGCCTGTGTCAGGCAACGCACATCCCACTGTGGGTGACCTGCTTCCGGCAGATGTCCCAGTTGCAGGGCCGAGGACGATTCCACCACAGAAACATGAGGAGGAAGGGGTGAAGGGTGTGGGGGTTGCGTAAAGATGGTTCTCCTCTTGCTCTGAGGTATAGGGCCGATGCTTCCGTTTGGCCAGAGTGCCAACAACTGCAGATGAGACCTGCATTTCTCTCTCAGCTCTTACCAGCAACCGTAGTGGGTTTTTGTTGTATGTTGCGGATTCGTTCACTTTAGATCTCCGTATGCGGGGCTCAAATACAGCAGCTTGTTGAACCATGGCTAATTTATCAAGCTTTTTTAGATGCAACCAGTGATATGCAACACAAACAGTTTGCCTGAAAATGGTGAATGAAACTGAATGGGTATGTTAGTATTGCAGGTTTTATGACCTTGGATATTCATTGTTCAGTATCCTTTGTTGTTCTGGTAATGGAAAGACGTTCTGTGCTGAAATATGTGAAATGTGGTGGTCAAATGATTAGTATAGTCACAATAGCAACAAACCACCATGTCAAATATAGTACTTCAGGTACTTTTTGTTGTTGCTGCTTTTTTCCTGTATTTTTCTAAAATATCCATGAACAAATTATATATTGTTTTACTAGCCAAGAGTCAAATCTCTGTTACATGTCCCTCGAGAACACTTTAGCAAGCTTATTACAGAAATAATGTACTTTTAAAGTATATACTTGAGTGCAAACTGAATGTAATGTTTTCAGACTCTTAATTGTTTGTTAATTGAATGAAAATGTATTATAGTTTAAATATATATTAAATTATCTGCATTTTAGAGTGTATTTGACCCACTTCCATAGTACTTAAGTACATCTATACATGTAATTTCATAATTCTATGTAGAATGTACTGACATAAACTAAAATACATTTTAATGTAATTTCTGTTGAAACGTGTATCTCATGCATTTAAATATATTTGTAATTACACATTTGTAATGAAGTTGCATTTTAGTAAATACATTAACTTTAAATGGAATAACACTATAGTTGATTGCACAAAATTATAATATATTGCACAAAATTATAATATATACAATTTACACATGCTTTGTATGTTAGGTAACATTTTTAAATATTATTAAAACTTAATTATTTAAAATGTACTTTAAAGTAAAACATTTAATTTGGCATTATTTAAAAGTGTACTGAAGTGTGTTATGAAACCTAGTCATTAAAAAACTGTGCTCTTTTTAAATACACTTATGTGGCCTAATATTTAATTAATATCATATTATCTGTTAAGGTTTATAATCAGTGAGGACAAAGTACATAAATCAAGTACTTGAGTAAAAGGTCCCACTTTATATTAAGTGGCCTTAACTACTGTGTACTTACATTTAAAGTAATCATTTGATGCACTTATTGTGTACATACATGTTTTTACATTGTACTTATATTTTAAAAACACCTGCATGTAATTACATCTGTAATTAATTTCTGTAATTACATTTATAATTACACTGTTGTCCCATCCTTTACACCTTACCCCTACCCTTAAACCTACCCATACCACCAAAGCTTTCCCTAACCTTACCCGTATCCCACCTCAGTAGCAGCAAAAGTGTTTTGCAATTCAATATGAACCCAATAAGTACATTGTACTTATTTTTTGATGCAAGTACGTAGTAGTTAAGGCCACTTAATATAAAGTGGGACCGATTAAAAGTACAGATACACTATTAAAATAATACTTCAGTAAAAATTAAAAAAAAAGGACTTGATTTTTAATTAAAAGTAAAAAGTACTGAATGATTAATGTTTATTTTGCGACACGGCTACCGGAGCTGATCTGTGGCCACTCTAATCAATGCTTGTGCAGAGATATATAAGAGGGTCTGTTTCTCTTACTACTGGAGAAAGCGTAACGGCTAACTTAATCACGTGCGGCACCTCTCAGCCTATCGTTTAATGGCAGTGACATTAGTCGCAAAATTCCCTAGTCTGCCTTTTCTTAAAAAAAATACATTTTTATCAAGCTAAAATCTACATATAGTTCCCAACGAAAGTATTGTTTAGTGTAAAACATGCTGAAGATTGGCAAACAGGCTGTCGACTAATTAAATGATTAGCTATTTCCACACAAAAGCTGTTTAATCAGCATAGCGAAGCCTTTCATCCATTGACATCCATTCAAAAAACAGCCTCTGGTCTCCTTCCCTGTGTACCGCCTGGGGCGGGGCGTTAGCATTAGCCGTTATGCTTTTTTGGCTAAAGGTTACACCAGCTGCGCCGCGGTGGCACGTTTCAGAAGCGGCCCACCACGCCACTTCGCTAAAGATAGGCGCCAAGCCTATTTTTGATGGATGCCGCATCCAAGCCATGCAGCTCAAAAACAACATAAATTCCAAATAATCACCCTGTGAAGACTCCTGCTCATATTTCACACCACTAGGAGGCCAGAAATTGACGACAAGAGATTTGACGTTGAAAAACTTGTAAATTGTTTGTCCTTGTTGTCCATAACTGGACTTTTAAGTGTATTAACTTCATCTGTAGGCTACAGCAAAATAAAGTATGGCATAACAATAAACATAATTAAACCAGACAAAATATAACAATTTAGCCATTTAAAAAAACACAAAAAAATCAATGAAAACAACGTCAGACAGGCAAATCTTGTGGTCTCGTGAATCCAGCTGTTTCGCTTCTGAAATGCTTCTGGTGTGAGTTGACACCGCATAGAGGACGGAACAAAACATTGCCGGAGCCGTAACGCACGTTACGGCTGCGAAGCGGCTACCGGAGCTGATCCGCAGCCACTCTAGTCAATGCTTGTGTTTACACCAGCCGCATCACGGCACGTTTCAGAAGTGTCCCAGAAGCGGTTCGCCACATCGCTTCGCTAAAGTTAGGCGCCTCGCCTATTTTTGACGGACGCCGCATCGAAGCCGCGCAGTATACAAAATAAAGGTCCAAAATCCTGTCAATTAACACCCCGTGCAGACTCATGTAGGATAGCAAAAACACAACTAAAAAAAAAAAAAACAGAATTAAAAAAAATATTCAGATAAACTACAGATACTTGAAAAATACTTACTGTCCACCACTGTTTAAAATGTACTTTAAGATTTTAAATTCACTACAAGCGCACATCTTTTCCACAAGAGGTGTAATGAAAGAGGACTAGTTTTTTTTTTTTTGACTGGTCATGTTGTTCTGCATTTTAAACACTTCTTAGCTTCACAAATCCTTTTTAAATTCATTTAAAAAATCATTTTCATTTAATCAAAGTAAAAATATTCCATTCTCACTTTATATGGTTAGTAAAAGTACTGCATTGTATTTAATTCTATTCTATAATAATGATCAAATAATTAGAAAAATGCAGTTTGAAATTGTTTTAAATGGAGTATAGATTGCCAGGACAACAGTTACTCTGTTGCTTAGACTTGAAGGTTTATGAATTTTGTCCATCAGTTACCTGAAAATTACTCAAGAACAAGCAATTCCGACTGAATCAAATGGCCATTATTGTGTCTTAGTGTTACCTATCTGATCCATCTCTATGTTGGTGGCTTTTCTCATTACAAAAAGCTTCTTTCCTGCTGTAACCAACCACAGAAACACATACATGAATCCAGGGTGCTACACCGCTAGTCATAATGCTTCAAAACCGCAGCCGGTCCTTGCACACTTGCACCTTTCCTCTCAAATCCAATAATCAACCCATCACTTACAAAATTACTGCTACGAAGATGTGTTTGTGTGTGTGCGAGGGCCCTTGATCGAAAGGCTAGCGAGTGTGTGCATGTGGCCGGATGCGTGTGTTCTCTGTGGTGCGATTGTGTGTGCGTCTGTGAGTTTCTCTGGTGAATATGTGGCACACTGTGGTATCTGTCAGGAGTTATTAAACAATAAAGCACACGAGACAGGAGTAGCGAACTTCATCCATCTTTACCCATTCACTTACGCACACGTGTTATGTCATTACACAACACTTCAACAGTTCAGACTTCCTTTTCAAAATAGTAGTCCACAATACAATTTGCTTATGAACACAATATTTTCCCCTTTTTAAAGAACAGAATAGAACATCAGATTTAATTAACATTTAGGTCTAGTGGTATGACTGTGTGTGTAGTGAGCAGTGATCTCAGCTGGAGTTGGTGTGCATGGAAATACAGTGAGGAGGGAAGCATTCCATGTCTTTCCATCATTAAGAATGCATGAACCCACCCTAAGGCTTTTGGCAACTGTGAGAGGATCAGTGAAATTTCTGTCCCTTAGAAACATGCAAGGGGTTCCATACACTCACTTTATCCCCCTCCTGGAAACAAGGAGTGTGACCCTACTTAGAATCAGTGTACAAAATTTTGTGCTGCAGCCGTGTAACCCTTTGGTGAAACATTCATGTCAGTTGGCGGGTGCATAGGAGCAGATGCCAAAATAGACAGTCTTGTGCGCATTTGTCTGCCATAGAATAGCTGAAAGGGTGAAATACCAGTTGCAGCATGTAGAGTGGCATTGTACACCTGCAAGAAGTCAGTTACCACAGGTTTCCATGGCTGATGTTACTGGATGACCATTTGGACAGTGTGTTTTGAGCACACGATTGAAAATCTCTGTAGCACCATTAGCTGAAGGATAGTAGAAAGGAACAATGGTGACGAATATTCTTTCCTTCCAGAAAAGCAGCAGATATAACTAAACACCTTATCAGTAACTATACTCAACGGATTTCCATGGCGGCTGAAGACTGATAACAGAAACAAAACCACATAATCTGTAGTGACAGTGTGAGTAAAGGAGGCCTCAGGCCATTTGCTGTAATAATCAGTTATTGTTATAGCAAACCTGGAGGCAGATGCAGCCGTGACTATATCCACAGCCACTTTCTACAATGGTCCATCAGGCAACGGCACTGGCTGGAGAGGAGCAGGATGTGAATTGACAGTTTTGTCATTGAGCTGACACACATGGCAAGAACTTCAGCATCCATCCCTGGCCACCAATAGAGATCATGAAGGTGTTGTTTGGTTCTCACCTCTCTTTGATGTCCTTTGTGCGCTATGGAGACCAAAACAGATAAAAGAGCAGCAGGTGCAATCAGCCGCGAGCCTTGGAAGACTAAGTTGTCCTTAACAGACAGTTCCAGTCGCAGTTTATAGTATGGCAACATCTTAACGTCCAGTCCCTTAGGTGAAGGCAATCCATTAGAAATCTGTGTATGAAGTTTGGTAAAGGCAGGGCAAGAAGCACATGCAGCATCAACATTAACAGCAGACAGAGAATTACAGGCTGCAGATAGAAAAGCAACAAACTCCTCATCAACATTGTCAACAGGAGCTGGAGCAGCAACATTATCTGCAGGAGAAGCAGATAAGGGCAAACATGACACAATCAGCAGGGACATTTTGAATCGCCTGTACACATGATTCATCATGAAGTCGACCCTCCGCAGGAACAGTAAGAACTAAGAACAGCAGGCTGGTTTGCTGGAAGGCTAGTATCTTCTAGTCATTGTAAGACCACTTGAAGTGCTTTGTCATGCATAGACATGTCACGTCCGATGATAATGTGGTCCAGGTAATTTTCAACCCCTGACAAACCAGCCAGGAAATGCCTCAGGCACTGAAGCCAATCTGCAAGGAACACGACAAAAAATGGAACAGTCTGTCGTGAGTAATAATGGCTGTGAGGTCATGACTGTCCTCATTCAGCAGAACTTCTAAGTAAGCATTAATCAGTTTGATGGTAGTGAAAGTAGTCAAGAACCTTTTGGAGCAGAATAGTTGGCAATGGAAAACAGTCCACGATCACTGCTTTATTTGGCTCTCTGAGGTCAATGCACATCCTAATTTTTCCTGACTATTTTCTGTGGAACAAAAATTGGTCATGCAGAGGTGTCAATGCATTCTATCACCCCAGCTGCTTGCAACCCAATTAATTCCTCTGAAACAGCACTGTGAACAGAGAGCCAGATGTCGAAGTTTTTAGCACACAGATGTGACTGTTTCATCCAGCTTTACGCGGTGTATAAAGTTTTTAGCGCATCCAAACTCAGTTGACTCAGCAACAGTGCACTAAAAGACTGGCACAGGAGAAGCAGGTACAGGAAGGGCATTAGAAGGCAGTACTTGATTGTTTTCAGTCCTCACATGCAGGGCAGACATTAGTTCCCTCCCCATGAACAGCTTCCCTCCCAACTAAGCAGGCACTGAGTGGTCATGTAGAGAAACTTTCGCTGACAAACATCCTACCACCTATGTCACCATCCTGGTTGTGGGTCTCAACAGCATGACGTTACTGAAATGGCATGCATAAGTGCTGTAGGGCAGGACAGATATGGAAGAACAAGTGTCAACCACCAAATCCTCCACACAAGCCTTTGAGTGAGAAGTAGATATAGACACTGTGCTTTTAATGCTGGGAGTACGAGCTAAATATTCCATGTACAGTACAGAAATGTAATGTTGTATGTTCTGTTTTGATTAAATTTTTTGATTTGTGTTCTGGTTCTGTTTGCCTGTTTGGCCTACTTTCCTAGAGTGTTTAATTAATGATCCAGTTCACCTGTTGTCTAATTATGTGATTGGTTCTTATTATGTCCTTGTTCTCTCTGTGCATAAGCCCTCAGTTTTAGTTAGTTCCCTTTCTGGTATTGTTTGTAAAACTTCAGGCTTAAGTGTAGTTGTGATTCCGTTTCTCCTGCGTGTTCCCTGAACCAGAGAACGGTCCTCGAGAGAAATTCGCTGCATTCGTGGAATGGGTGCTGGTGAACAACAATTCAGCATTCACCATTGGCCGGGCAGAAGACACCAGACCCACCAGCCCCTCCGCTGGACAGAATGGCTGCCTCTGCCCACCACAGACACTAAATCGGAGCCTGCCATGGACAACGAGCCAGTACACCAAGATGAGCTACACCTTTGCCAGTCCCAGTGGCAGTACTCATGAAGTATGAGGGCATGGAATGGAGCCCCACCCACACTCCCACCAATGATGGTGAGCTGCCACTGGCCTCTGTGAATTGGAGATATTTGAGGAGGTAATACCCCCTTTTCTCCTCACCCCGCTGGTCCTGCACAGCTTAGAACTTCCTGTGTCCCCAGAGTTCCCTCCCAACCTCCCTTTCCCATCTCCTCTGCCTAGGCCAGCCAGTTCCCCAGCCCTGTCACCGCTGGTTCCTGTCAGTCCCTTGGCACATCCTCAGTTGATTCCATCCAGTGGATTAGATACACCTCTGGCCTTCCAGTCCCCAGGTCTAAATCAGTGTGAGGATCCCCCTTCTCTGCCTCCTATGTCTCCATCGTGGACCGGCATCCCACCAGCTCCGCCAGGCTCCTTCGTCCCTCCATCTCCGCTTTGGTCAGGCATCACCCTGTTTCCACCACAGGATTCCTGACTTCCGGCTGCACCTCTGGCCTCCATCCCTTTGGCTCCACCGTGCTCCACTGTTGTCTTCGGTCGCTCCGGCTCCCAGAGCCGTCAGCTCCACCTCAGCCCTCCAGAACTGCAGTGTCACCCTGGCTCTTTCTTGGTCTCCAACACGACTGGGTCCATCGCAGAAGATTGCATCCCTGGTCCCTCTTCCCAGGACTCCACCATGGCTCCTTCCTCCATCAACTCTGCCTTGGATCATCATTCTGGCTGTGTCCAGGGTCCCTGCCACTTCCCCATGGACTAGTTTGCCTGTCTCTGTTTGTTTACACCCATCTCCAGCTCCTTGTCCTTCACCAGAGCTCCCTCCCTCCCTCCTCAGATGGACTCTTTACGGCATGAGGATGCGCCTTTCAGGAGGAGGAGCCATTGTAACATGTATGTTCTGTTTTGATTTAGTTTTCATTGTATTCTGTATTCAGTTCACAGCGTTAGCTAAGTGTGCCTCCGATCCACAGCAAAAGCATGACTTTCATCAGTACTGGCACCGAACTCGCATGAAACAACAAGCTCTCTTAAAGCAAACTTACTGTATAACTGTCTCTTGAGGTGCCTGACAGTGTTTACAGAAGGCATGGCATTCAGCTACTATATTAGCTGCATTGGTCCCACTTTATATTAAGTGGCCTTAACTACTATGTACTTACATTTAAATTAATCATTTGCACTTATTGTGTACATACATTGTACTTATATTTTAAAAACACCTGCATGTAATTACATCTGTAATTAATTTCTGAAATTGCATTTATAATTACACAGTTGACCCATCCCTTACACCTTACCCCTACCCTTAAACCTACCCTTACCACCAAAGCTTTCCCTAACCTTACCTGTATCCCACCTCAATAGCAGCAAAAGTGTTTTGCTATTCAATATGAACCCAATAAGTACATTGTACTTATTTTTTGATGTAAGTACATAGTAGTAAAGGCCACTTAATATAAAGTGGGACCGCTGCATTTATACTATATTAGTTTACAGAAGGCATGGCATTCAGCTACTATATATTGTCCCTTTGTACAGAGGCAGTGAAGCAGAACAGCTCTCCGTCTTTTGTCCAGCCAGGCATCCCCTGTAGCATCAATAACTCGTAGGTATTTTTCAAATATCTGCAGCCATGTGCTGTTTGGCATAGCAGCCTCACTGGGGATAGGCAGGACAACAATTGGGAAAGGCATGTTAGCAGCAGCCATCTTTGTGAATAACGATAGTGGAAAAAATGCCTAATTCTTGTTGCCAATTTGTGGTATTTGTCAGGAGATATTAAACAATGAACCACACAAGACAGGAGTCTTTCACTTCTGTTCTCATATGTTACATCATTACACAGCACTTCAACAGTTCAGACTTCCTTTTCAAAATAGTAGTCCACAATACAATTCACTTAGGAACACAACAAGCACATAAGAAATATATGAGGGAAATGTTTCAGTACTGCAGACTGATGCAGTCCAACATTTAAGCATGATTTTATGTAAATACAATCATTATGGCAGAGTGTGAATTGTGATTAGAATGACCTGCAAAAAAACAAAGCGCCCCTATTATACTTTTTCGAATATTACCTTTCATGCAGTGTGTAATATAGCTGTTTGTGAATGTAAAATGTCTGCAAAATTTTAAAGATCAAAGTGCAAATAAATGGAGTTATTATCTCTCAAAAGAAAGAATTGATTCTATGCTGCTCAGACAAGTAGTCAGCAATTCCAGTCTCACTTTCTTTTACATACTTACACAACAATAATGCCAAAATATGGTCTTCATTGGCTCACTGTGAACAACTTCGACTCAGAGCTGCCCTCAAACACTAGTTTTAGCTGAGACTGGAAGACTTTGGCTTCAGAAGACGCTGTTTTCAGCACTGCTAATCCCTTTTGCAATTACAACAGACTGGGCCATCAGAGCAGTAGGCTCGCGGAAAGAGGGGGTTTAGAGAGACTGAATCTTTGAACTAACCATTTTCAGACTCTTTGAGAAATGAGGTAATCTGCAATGTATATTAAAAGAAAATTAAAGTGTTTTTTGACCTGTAAACATGTTGTAGGAGACCTGTAAACCTCTAAAATAGAACACTTTCAGAAAAACCTACAGAACGCAGGAAGAGGAAAAGAATTCGTTCTTTCCTCAACAGGCTGTGGAAGGCGATGAAGAGTCCTTTCCGGTGCTGTTGCCCCTGTAGTGATGTGGATGTTGTGAAGCCTTTTGCCCCTTCACCAGATCTGGAGTCAGAGCCTGATCCCGAACCACCGTCACCTGCTCCGGATCTGGAGCCAGAGTCTGATCCCGAGCCACCGTCACCTGCTCCGGATCTGGAGCCAGAGTCTGATCCCGAGCCACCGTCACCTGCTCCGGATCTGGAGCCAGAGTCTGATCCCGAGCCACCGTCACCTTCTCCGGATCTGGAGCCAGAGTCTGATCCCGAGCCACCGTCACCTGCTCCGGATCTGGAGCCAGAGTCTGATCCCGAGCCACCGTCACCTTCTCCGGATCTGGAGCCAGAGTCTGATCCCGAGCCACCGTCACCTGCTCCGGATCTGGAGCCAGAGTCTGATCCCGAGCCACCGTCACCTGCTCCGGATCTGGAGCCAGAGTCTGATCCCGAGCCACCGTCACCTGCTCCAGATCACTCCGGCGTCAAGCCAATTAATGGTAAGTCGGCAGTGGTTATTTCTCCAACGTTATTTTGTCAGTTTTATTTTCCCCATTTTAATATGATTTTCTCGACACAACCAGCACTGATATTTTTTTTAAACGAAACAATGGCTCTAGCAATCTCATATATTTTGTAGATTTTACTGTTTGTTTTTCAGAGTCCTTTGAGTCTCTTTATGACGTGGGAGAGATGCTTGGATCCGGAGGATTTGGCAGGGTGTACGAGGGAACGCGCAAATTTGATGGCAAAAAGGTAAATCTTACCGAATCGTACAAACATTTTGCTCTTGCATGCATCAAAACATATTTAAAACAATTTACACAGATGGTTTAATACTTAGTGCAAGATCAGGTGCTTGAATACAGTTACTGTTTTGATTTTTGTTGTTGTTTGTTTTTTGCAGGTTGCCATCAAGCAGATGCTCAAGATTGACAACGATCGTTATCTTCATATTGTAAGTTGGCCAAAGCCTGAATATGTATTTAGTTGTTTAAGTGCAGATTACTGTAGTTGATACACCCGTAGGAAGCATCAGGTGTGAATGTGATTGACAAATAAGCCTAGAGGCACCAAATAACTTTGAGCTGAAAAGCCTCTTTTGAACGTATCTAAAAAGATCAAAGAAAAGTACATTTAAAAAATGACATGTTTTCTTCAGATTTTTACCCAGCTAACCTTCTGTCTACTGCTTTTCTCTAGCCTGGGCACCCCAAACCTCTCGTTACCGAAGTGGCGCTGTTGCTGATGATGAGGCGAGAACCCATATGCCCCTACGTCATACATCTATACGAGTGGTTTGAACATCCTCAAACGTTCACTCTCGTTATGGAGTACCCGGAACCCTGCGAGAGCCTGCATGACTTCATCGCCCGTAACCCTCGACTGTGTGAACCAGCCGCACAGGTCATAGTGCTACAGGCTATGATGGCGCTACTACACTGCCTCGAGCGTGGTGTTTTTCACCATGACATCCATGCTGAGAATTTCCTGTTGAACAAAGACACGTTTCGTCTCAAGCTGATAGACTTTGGCTGCGGTCAGCTATTTAGTAGTGATGGCTACGAGAGCAAAATATACATCGGTGAGTATTTTGGGAGTGTGGAAACCTGAATGTAGTGACTTACTAATTATTTGTTGCTTTAAAATGTGCAAATGTCTTGCTTACAGGAGCACCGACTTACTGCCCACCGGAAGTCCTGACCGAACCTCGCTTCCACGCCGTCCCAACAAATGTCTGGGCCCTAGGAGTCTTGTTGTATAAGATGGTGAACGGATGTCTTCCTTTTCGCAGTAGAAGAGAAATCACACAGGCCAAAATTACATTTCAGAACTCCAGATTATCCGAAGGTGAGTGAATAATATTGATAACACTGATAAACGCACGCATGAAGCAAAGGCTCTGTACAGAAACAGTTAAAGGTGAAGTATGTAAGATTTTTTTATAACTATAGCCCAACGTATAGCGAGAGTTTGGGAAGGGGCCTTATGAAAATATGCTTTATTTTGTAAGAAATGACATACTTCACTTTTAAAGTAAAAATAAGGAACATTTTACAGTATATTAATCATGTTTTAGATGCTATTTTCACAGATGCCAAGTCACATGGTCATGACTAACCAGCTCTCTCCTTATTAAAATTTGTACAGAATGTGCAGATCTGATTAGCCAGTGCCTAGCCCGGGATCCCACTAAACGGCCGACGTTAGAGCAGATGTTTCAGCATGAATGGATTACAAGTGATCTAGATTGGGGAAGTTCAGGAGATTCAATCCGTCTGTGATTTCAGGTGTGAGGAAGTGTAACAGACAGAGTAGGATTATTATCATGTGTCTTCAATTCTGGATCATTTGCAGTGAGGTGTTCATTGTAATGTTCTCGTTATAGTCAACCTCATTTATATAGCGCTTTATACAATACAGATTGTTTCAAAGCGGCTTTGTGGTAATAAACAGGAAAATAACAGAATCAGTGACGCAAACAGAATTGAATTCTGTTGTAATTGTTCATGAGTTGACTTGTTCATATGATCTTTGTATTGGACAGGAAATAACATACTTGCTGTCCTTGGTGGAAGACTTGACCCGAAGCCTGAAGTCCAACCCCAACCTGACAGGGAACTCGGAGCCCGTCCACGTCTGAGCGAGAACACGAGAGACTGCGAGACTGGAACCAAATCATCAAGCATCATCACAGCCACATTTGCTTTGTTTTAAAATGAATTTTTGCTTTGTTTTTTAAAAAGTCAAGACACCTCATCTTTATTTATATAGCGCCTCGTATATGACCAATCTGTACATATGTATATATCATTTTTGAATTAAAGAAATGTTTTTTTTTAAACAGTCTCGGCCTAGGAGGAACCTTTGAAGTGAAAAGGCAAAGACCTATTTTTGTGCTTCCCAAAATAAAACTAAATAAAAATGTAAATAAAACTCTACATGATATCAAATGTTTGGAGGTTTCACCATGGCAACAAGAACTCCTTGGTCTTTAACAATGACTGACATTAATTTAGTGATCAAATTTAGCACTCTTAAATATGATCAAAATGTTGTAATCATAATAACTAAACCTCAAATTGTCATACTGTAAATCAACATCTCTGTAAAATGTTACGGAGTTTCTAATAGAAATATGACTTTCTGTAACAAAACAGGGCATTGATTTTGTACAATCATGTTTATCCAACATCAGGCATTTTGGGAGACACAACAAGTGAATAGGGAAAGAAATTATATATTATCAATATTCCTATGAAATATTAGACATTATTATGAAAATGTTGCCAATTATTACTCCCATTATTACACTTCTTTTTTCATTACATGTTGCCCCAAGAACACATTCATATGCAAATTAGATACAGTATATAGATACATTGTATCGCTTGCATCACATTTAAGGCCATTTTACCCACACATTGCATCAAGTAAAACGGTATATCAATCAATTCCGTTATATCTTTGATTAGTTGAGAATCATCTTTATAAAAGTTTGGTTAAAAAAAAAAAAATCCTGAACCCTAAAAATTGATTTGTAAATGGCATGTATATTGTTTTTGCCTATACGTGTCATTTCATGTCTTTTTATTGTTTTAAACAACCGAGTTCTGGTGTCCACTACAGAGGACATACTGTAGCATAACATATGAATAAAATATATTTAAAAAAAAAAAAAAATCCCATTTGTTTATCACGCTCTAAACAATGTCATGACATGAAAAATACTAAATTCAAACAACCTTTTGTTTTTTCGGGCTCTCAGTAGGAAACATTACATTGTCCATCTGATCCAATATGTATATTATTAATTTTCATGTCACAAAAACACTCAATTTAATTGCAATTCAGTTGTCTCCTGTCTTTCTCAAACCATATTTAAGTTATTAACAGTTTAACTCTGCGCTGTCATGTGCCAATTCAGGACTGAAACATTACGGAGGTAGAAACCACATCAAATGTAGGGTGAATGAAGGGTGATTGGGACACAAGGTCAGATGGGACAGTAACTATATAGAATTTATTTTCTTTTCAAATAAAAACTTTTTTTGCTGAGGCCTAGCTGTGAGACCGCATAATTCAAATGGGATGCCCTCACTGGTCTAACATCATGTAAGTGGGCGGGGCATGCATCAAACAAGAAGTTGACCGTGAAATGCATGAACTGAGGAAAATGACATACGCTTTTGGTAGTTTTAATAATAAGGTCTTAAAATTGTCATAGCTACTACAAACGTTTGATAGAAACATGAATATGACAAACAATTGTTAATATCATGTTTCTATTTTCAGAATTAGGTTGTTTTTATTTTGTCCCATCCACCCAAACACAAAATGTATAATTTTGGGTGATTGGGACAGTGCTTAAATGCTTTGCTAATTAAGAAAATTATTAGCCTTGCAATAGAGAACCATTGTTTATGCTCTATATGCTCTAAATCAGTGTTCCCAACCATGTGCAAGCCCTAACCAACCACTAAAATATTCATGAACTAGCTAGATTTTACTAAAGTAAAACAACCAAATTCTGAAAATAGAAACATACTAGTTAAACTCTTTTTATTTTTTATTTTTTATTTATTTATTTTTTTTTACTGATTGCAGTAATAATTTTACTGTTGCATTAATGAAAGGTTTGTGCAGGTTAAATTTGTATGTCAAACAGTTAATTGGTGATGGGCCCACCATCTCATCTAAAGGTTACCAAAAAAAAAAAAAAGTTTTGTATCAGTTTACTTTTTTTTCTTTTTTTCTTTTTCTTTTTTTTTTTTATGGGGTATGAATTTTAGGTTTTTTTTTTTTACTTGTTTAATTGATTTTAAAATGTTTTCAATGACTTTTGGACTTCAAACCTTCTTTTGATGGATTTCAAATAAATAAAGTTGAACAAACATAAACATGGACTTTTAATGATGATGAACAGAAAAGGAAATATTGCATATAAAATTATATCAAAGTATGAACTGTGCAATACCCTAAATCAATGGAAAGACGTGCTGTCTCAACAACCCAAACGTTACCAAATGGTTTTGCTCAGTTTGCAGAAAAGTGTATGTCGCACATCCTTTCATTATAATATACCATCGTTTCCTCCTCAAATGGATAGTTAACATCTTCAGTATTACAGCAATGTATCATGTGCTGAGCTGATGTTTTTCATTTAAGACAAATTCCAAAACTGTCCCAATCACCCTTAATTCACCCTAGTAAATACATTAAAAAATGAATAAACGGTTAAAAGAAAAAAAAGTCAACTTTCAGTTTAGCGATTGTTTCCTCCATTTTTTATTTCCCCAACATTCGTTTTATTTATTAAATTATTTATCTCCTCACACATTTAATTCATTGTGTATTTATTTATGCAGGAATATGTGGAATTATTGTGTATTTATTTACACATTTATTTATATACAATTTTGTGGATTTATTTATTCTGGTATTTATATATTTATTGTTTTTGCAGGTTTCGTCCTCCATAAAAGATATGATTGTAAAATACATGATGAACGTCATCCTACACTCCTTCATTAGTAAAATCATAAATGGGCTTTATTTCGATGACGCATTAGTGATACTGAAAGCTGATTGGCTTGATGGTTATATATGCGGAAAAGAGCCAATTTAATCAATCTCTAGAGTTTATAAAATGTCCGATTTATTCTCCCTTGTGCCTTTTTACACGCATTTTGGACAGAAGCAATGCCTACATGATCCATTAGACTGTAAGTGCCTTAATTGCGAAGTGGACGCTTTTGCTCAATTATGAATAGGCTAATGAAGATTTTGGACACGAATATTTCCAAGGATTTTAATAATAATAATAATAATAATAACAACAACAATAACTGTTCAGAAAGAATAAAAATTATATTTATTAAAGAAAACGTCCAAATTAAGTTTGAAACAGTCAATAAATGTGTTCAGATTCGACGTGCGCTCACGCGCTCTTCTTATGTGCACGTGCGTGCATGCGATATGAGTGATTCGAATTTGAGTTGCTATAGCGACGCGTGTTATGAATTCTGACTGATTATATACACTCGAACCGATCACTGTCTGTTGGTTGAGAGACGAGGCGAATTTACAGACTTTTGCAGAGTATTTTCTGTGCGAATCTTGTGACTTTGAAGCTGTTGGAGGATTTCTGAGAGGAGACTTTTATTCTAGAAGACATCGCAGGATATATCCTTTTTATATAAAGTTACATTTTTGAAAGAGTTCCTATTATTTTTGAGGATACTTTTATCGTTCTTCTCTTAGTTTAGAAGGAGTTTGTTTTTATTTCTTTTTTTTTTAATTAATTTTTGTTTTGTTTTATTTTTTTATTTTCTGTGGAGGAGTATTTCTGAGGAGAGTTGTATTTTATTGTATTGCATTTTGTATTGTATTTTGTATAGTTTTTATTGCAGATTGCAGGAAGATGTCGATGGCTCACATGATGGGTGAAAGAGGAGGCGAGTGCTTTAGTTTTTCACTTGTTTATGGTATGGTATGATGTACAATGATTGCCTACATTAATGTGAAAAAAATTGTGCCAGGTAACCCATTTGATCCCCCAAGTGATCAGATGAATTTGATTCCTTGCATATGAAATAAACGCTTCAATTTGAGTAACTAAAGTAACAATTTGTAATTGACCCACTGACATTGATTATTGATACAACACAACTAACTATGTGATGTTTGGAGACCCAGTTCTGATGATCAGGATCCGCTGCCAGACCCGACCCAGACACAGAGCCAGGAGCTTCCTGGATATTTAACACCTCTGTCTTCTGAGTCGGCTGTTTCTATGTCCGCAGGTCAGGCTGTCAGGTCCGCCGACAGCTTCGATGGATGGCTGTGCCCTCCGCTGCCAGGTCAAGTTCCTGTCGAGCCAAAGGAGGCGTTACGTGGCCTAACTGCCCAGGGTGCCATGGAGGCTTCTCCTGTGAAATGGAGCTCAACAGGTGAGATTGAAATAAGGCCGGGCGGTGTAAAGTGGACAGATCAATGGTACTTGCGCTGTCTGACACACACACGAAACACGCGCACAAAAATCCTCTTCTCAGACGTCATTATATCGTTGCTTAATTTGATGTCAGAGATGTTTCTAATAGTTGAGTTTTCAATTGTTTTCTTCATTTCAGAAAAACCTACAGAACGCAGGAAGAGGAAACGAATTCGTTCTTTCCTCAACAGGCCGTGGACGGCGATGAAGAGTCCTTTCCGGTGCCGTTGCCCCTGTAGTGATGTGGATGTTGTGAAGCCTTTTGCCCCTTCACCAGATCTGGAGCCAGAGCCTGATCCCGAGCCACCGTCACCTGCTCCAGATCACTCCGGCGTCAAGCCAATTAATGGTTAGGTTATTTCTCCAACGTTATTTTGTCAGTTTTATTTTCCCCATTTTAATATGATTTTTTCGACACAACCAGCACTGATATTTTTTTAAATAAAACAATTGTTTTTCTTCCTTTCAGAAAAACCTACAGAACGCAGGAAGAGGAAAAGAATTCGTTCTTTCCTCAACAGGCTGTGGAAGGCGATGAAGAGTCCTTTCCGGTGCTGTTGCCCCTGTAGTGATGTGGATGTTGTGAAGCCTTTTGCCCCTTCACCAGATCTGGAGTCAGAGCCTGATCCCGAACCACCGTCACCTGCTCCGGATCTGGAGCCAGAGTCTGATCCCGAGCCACCGTCACCTGCTCCGGATCTGGAGCCAGAGTCTGATCCCGAGCCACCGTCACCTGCTCCGGATCTGGAGCCAGAGTCTGATCCCGAGCCACCGTCACCTTCTCCGGATCTGGAGCCAGAGTCTGATCCCGAGCCACCGTCACCTGCTCCGGATCTGGAGCCAGAGTCTGATCCCGAGCCACCGTCACCTGCTCCGGATCTGGAGCCAGAGTCTGATCCCGAGCCACCGTCACCTGCTCCAGATCACTCCGGCGTCAAGCCAATTAATGGTAAGTCGGCAGTGGTTATTTCTCCAACGTTATTTTGTCAGTTTTATTTTCCCCATTTTAATATGATTTTCTCGACACAACCAGCACTGATATTTTTTTTAAACGAAACAATGGCTCTAGCAATCTCATATATTTTGTAGATTTTACTGTTTGTTTTTCAGAGTCCTTTGAGTCTCTTTATGACGTGGGAGAGATGCTTGGATCCGGAGGATTTGGCAGGGTGTACGAGGGAACGCGCAAATTTGATGGCAAAAAGGTAAATCTTACCGAATCGTACAAACATTTTGCTCTTGCATGCATCAAAACATATTTAAAACAATTTACACAGATGGTTTAATACTTAGTGCAAGATCAGGTGCTTGAATACAGTTACTGTTTTGATTTTTGTTGTTGTTTGTTTTTTGCAGGTTGCCATCAAGCAGATGCTCAAGATTGACAACGATCGTTATCTTCATATTGTAAGTTGGCCAAAGCCTGAATATGTATTTAGTTGTTTAAGTGCAGATTACTGTAGTTGATACACCCGTAGGAAGCATCAGGTGTGAATGTGATTGACAAATAAGCCTAGAGGCACCAAATAACTTTGAGCTGAAAAGCCTCTTTTGAACGTATCTAAAAAGATCAAAGAAAAGTACATTTAAAAAATGACATGTTTTCTTCAGATTTTTACCCAGCTAACCTTCTGTCTACTGCTTTTCTCTAGCCTGGGCACCCCAAACCTCTCGTTACCGAAGTGGCGCTGTTGCTGATGATGAGGCGAGAACCCATATGCCCCTACGTCATACATCTATACGAGTGGTTTGAACATCCTCAAACGTTCACTCTCGTTATGGAGTACCCGGAACCCTGCGAGAGCCTGCATGACTTCATCGCCCGTAACCCTCGACTGTGTGAACCAGCCGCACAGGTCATAGTGCTACAGGCTATGATGGCGCTACTACACTGCCTCGAGCGTGGTGTTTTTCACCATGACATCCATGCTGAGAATTTCCTGTTGAACAAAGACACGTTTCGTCTCAAGCTGATAGACTTTGGCTGCGGTCAGCTATTTAGTAGTGATGGCTACGAGAGCAAAATATACATCGGTGAGTATTTTGGGAGTGTGGAAACCTGAATGTAGTGACTTACTAATTATTTGTTGCTTTAAAATGTGCAAATGTCTTGCTTACAGGAGCACCGACTTACTGCCCACCGGAAGTCCTGACCGAACCTCGCTTCCACGCCGTCCCAACAAATGTCTGGGCCCTAGGAGTCTTGTTGTATAAGATGGTGAACGGATGTCTTCCTTTTCGCAGTAGAAGAGAAATCACACAGGCCAAAATTACATTTCAGAACTCCAGATTATCCGAAGGTGAGTGAATAATATTGATAACACTGATAAACGCACGCATGAAGCAAAGGCTCTGTACAGAAACAGTTAAAGGTGAAGTATGTAAGATTTTTTTATAACTATAGCCCAACGTATAGCGAGAGTTTGGGAAGGGGCCTTATGAAAATATGCTTTATTTTGTAAGAAATGACATACTTCACTTTTAAAGTAAAAATAAGGAACATTTTACAGTATATTAATCATGTTTTAGATGCTATTTTCACAGATGCCAAGTCACATGGTCATGACTAACCAGCTCTCTCCTTATTAAAATTTGTACAGAATGTGCAGATCTGATTAGCCAGTGCCTAGCCCGGGATCCCACTAAACGGCCGACGTTAGAGCAGATGTTTCAGCATGAATGGATTACAAGTGATCTAGATTGGGGAAGTTCAGGAGATTCAATCCGTCTGTGATTTCAGGTGTGAGGAAGTGTAACAGACAGAGTAGGATTATTATCATGTGTCTTCAATTCTGGATCATTTGCAGTGAGGTGTTCATTGTAATGTTCTCGTTATAGTCAACCTCATTTATATAGCGCTTTATACAATACAGATTGTTTCAAAGCGGCTTTGTGGTAATAAACAGGAAAATAACAGAATCAGTGACGCAAACAGAATTGAATTCTGTTGTAATTGTTCATGAGTTGACTTGTTCATATGATCTTTGTATTGGACAGGAAATAACATACTTGCTGTCCTTGGTGGAAGACTTGACCCGAAGCCTGAAGTCCAACCCCAACCTGACAGGGAACTCGGAGCCCGTCCACGTCTGAGCGAGAACACGAGAGACTGCGAGACTGGAACCAAATCATCAAGCATCATCACAGCCACATTTGCTTTGTTTTAAAATGAATTTTTGCTTTGTTTTTTAAAAAGTCAAGACACCTCATCTTTATTTATATAGCGCCTCGTATATGACCAATCTGTACATATGTATATATCATTTTTGAATTAAAGAAATGTTTTTTTTTAAACAGTCTCGGCCTAGGAGGAACCTTTGAAGTGAAAAGGCAAAGACCTATTTTTGTGCTTCCCAAAATAAAACTAAATAAAAATGTAAATAAAACTCTACATGATATCAAATGTTTGGAGGTTTCACCATGGCAACAAGAACTCCTTGGTCTTTAACAATGACTGACATTAATTTAGTGATCAAATTTAGCACTCTTAAATATGATCAAAATGTTGTAATCATAATAACTAAACCTCAAATTGTCATACTGTAAATCAACATCTCTGTAAAATGTTACGGAGTTTCTAATAGAAATATGACTTTCTGTAACAAAACAGGGCATTGATTTTGTACAATCATGTTTATCCAACATCAGGCATTTTGGGAGACACAACAAGTGAATAGGGAAAGAAATTATATATTATCAATATTCCTATGAAATATTAGACATTATTATGAAAATGTTGCCAATTATTACTCCCATTATTACACTTCTTTTTTCATTACATGTTGCCCCAAGAACACATTCATATGCAAATTAGATACAGTATATAGATACATTGTATCGATTGTATCACATTTAAGGCCATTTTACCCACACATTGCATCAAGTAAAACGGTATATCAATCAATTCCGTTATATCTTTGATTATTTGAGAATTGTCTTTATTAAAGTTTGGTTAAAAAAAAAATCCTGAACCCTAAAAATTTATTTGTAAATGAATATACTTCAAATATCTTTGAGTTTTTTTTTTGTTTTATGATGCACCAAATGATCTCTAGGTGAAAGATCTGGACTGCAGGCAGGCCAATTCAGCACCCGGACTCTTCTATGACAAAGCCACGTTTAGCCATTGTAATAGCTGCAGTATGGTTTTGCATTGTCCTGCTGAAATACACAAGGCCTTCCCTGAAATAGACGTCATCTGGAGGGAAGCATATGTTGCTCTAAAACCTTTATATACCTTTCAGCATTCATGGCCTTCCAAAAAATACAAGCTGCTCGTATGCATTTATGCACCCCCACACCATCAGAGATGCTGGCTTTTGAACTGAACGCTGATGACACGCTAGAAGGTCTCCCTCAAAAAAAAAAAAAAACGGTGTCCGTGATTTTCAACATGAAAATTTGGACTCGTCTGACCATAGAACACTTTTCCACTTTGAAATAGTCCATTTTAAATGAGCCTTGGCCCACAGGAATGACAGCCCTTTTGGACCATGTTCACATATGGCTTCCTTTTTGCATGATAGAGCTTTAGTTGGCATCTGCAGATGGCACGGCGGATTGTGTTTACCGACAGTGGTTTCTGGAAGTATTCCTGGGCCCATTTAGTAATGTCATTGACACAATCATGCTGATGAGTGATGCAGTGTCGTCTGAGGGCCCGAAGACTACGGGCATCCAATAAAGGTCTTCAGCCTTGACCCTTACGCACAGAGATATCTCCAGTTTCTCTAAATCTTTTGATGATTTTATGCTCCCCAGATGATGAGATTTGCAAAGCCTTTGCAATGTGACGTTGAGAAACATTGTTTTTAAAGTATTCCGCAATCTTTTTACGCACTCTTTCACAGATTGGAGACCCTCTGCCCATCTTTACTTCTGAGAGACTCTGCCTCTCTAAGACATCCCTTTTATATCTAATCATGTTACAGACCTGATATCAATTAACTTAAATTGTTGCTAGATGTTCTCCCAGCTGAATCTTTTCAAAAATTCTTGCCTTTTCAGCCATTTGTGGCTCCCGTGCCAGCTATTTTGAGACCTGTAGCAGGCATCAAATTTGAAATGAGCTCATTTAGTGGATAAAAGAGTAAAATTTCTCCCTTTAAACATTTATGTTATCTATGTTCTACTGAGAATAAAATGTTGGCTCATGTGATTTGAAAGTCTTTTAGTTTTCATTTTCAAACGTCCCAACATTTCCGGAATTTGGGTTGTAGATTCAGAAGAGGGAGTATTAAATCATGCTATGAGGAATATCCTGAGCAGTCTTCCTGAAGAATATTACAGCATCCTCTGCTACCTGATGTTTCTTGAAGTCTCTTCAAAGACAGAGGTTTCTATGATTACATGCACGTTTATTAGATATGTAGTAGTACAAGTAATGTCATAAAAGGCAGATGGGTGTCTGGTATTTTAATATTTTTAGTTGTACAGTATTTAGTAAGGTATTGTATTTATGTTCACTTTCTGTGTGTGCAGTGTCAAAATTATGTTAATTTGTATTTGTTTCAGAACAAAGCAATACCCCCACCCCCATTACATTAATCAAATATGATATGCCTATTTTATTCCATTGTCTTTTAATCTAATATATTACGAGACATTTTTATTTCTGTGTTCATATTGCTGTGCATCCAAGAAAATTGTCACACAATTTTTCTTAAAATGCTCATTTATTTTTTAAAGCATTACTGGACGCAATACTATCGTATTGTGGCCGTACATTTCTATTTGCTCAGCATCATTTATCAATATTATCAAACTGAGGAAGAGCGAGATTCCAATGTGTCATGCCATGCCGTTCAGTTATCAAGCTTGTGCAAAGTCTGGAACGACTGAAACAAGCTGACAAATCACAATGAATACAATGAATTCACATAGGACAAAAGAAACATGGAGAAGACAATCTTAAAAGATTACTGGTTGCATTTTAATTGCTTAGACTGTCACACAGGTAATGACATGCAAAATATGCTTACATTGTATCTGATGGTGTGAAGTAAACGCTGTACACAGAATGAATGACTTTTTTGTTTTAACACTTTAACATTTTGAACCTTTTAAACATAAATGTAGATTAAAAATGTAGCATTTGGCAATTAGATAAAGACAGAAACCCAGTAAAGGCCCCAATATACTTCAAGCAAAATCGAAGAACTGGCGTGACATCATTTTGAACAAAATCAGGCCAAAACAGAGTTCAAAGTAAATAAATAAACATGACGTGACTACTGGAGTGCCGAATTGCAGAGCTTGTGCAAACATCGACATCGCTATGATCAGATGCTTTCTTTACTGTTTTCTCATCACTGTCATTTTTGTTATGTGTTTATTTAATTGAAAGGAAAGCGCGCAGCACATATGAAGATATTCATCTAAAAATCAGTAGCACCAGGATGTTCGCTAACAGTATATCGCTGTTCACGTATTTTCAATTTCTTTTTTCCCTAAAGAGCACAAAAAAGAACTTTGCTTTGAGTATATCGGGACCTTAAATGTGTACAAAACAGAAAGGGTGGGAAAAAATGAGAATAATGTAAACATGTCTTTCTCTGGTCTAGTCATCCTCGTATTGATCGTTATTGCTGTGACATCTGATGTGTAGGAGAGAGTGGGGTATGATGAGCCATTTTTTTTACTTGTGTGGTCATCAAGATAAGGGAAAATTAGGCAGAAGTACAATGAAAGTATCTAAAGTAATTTCAGGACGTTTCCTATCATTTTAAATGATCAGAATACATCTATGAGAAAGGGTTCTAAAAATATAGCTTCTTATAAAAAAAGTGTTCCTGTGGCTCAATTTATCCCACGTTAGGGGTAAGTTGATCCGAGTCAAATGTCCTTTTACAGATAATCATATTTCTTTTCTTAAAGCTAACTTAAACATAAAACCAACCAAATGAAATTGAAATTTCAGTATCTTTAATTATTTGCATTTCTGAAACAATGTGTTGAACACCAAAGCTGTAACCTTCCCATAAACAGAGAGTTTGTTGAGTAAAATTAAACAAAAAACTAAACTAGAATGAATGAATAAATGTCACTGAAACTAATAACCATATTAGTCAAAAGGTTCTTGACATGGCAGTTGCAGAATGTTACAGTGAAAATATACTAGTTTATAATTCAGAAATTTAACTTAACTTCAGTGCCTTATGGTGGGGTAAGTTAAAATGCTGGCTAAGTTTACCCCACAGCATTTGGCTCACTTTGCTCCATAGCTGCTATTTAGGAAAAAAACTAGCTAGCTTACCAATTCACGCTAATATGTAGCTAAATGATTTGCATGGTTTTATACATTGCTCATTCACCAATATGCACAAATATTTTTAGACCCAGACAAATTTGATTTGATGTAACAGCCATTACATCTGTTATGCTAAAATTTTATGTTGACAAGCCAAAAACAGTTTTAAAGTAAACGGGTGCCTTCCATGTGTCCCATGAGCTTCTCATTTCAGAGTCTGGCAGAAATGATGGGTGGTTTCAAAATATGTGGTCATACGGCAATAAAAATGTATGGTTGCCAAGATACAGGGAGTGGGTTCACTTACTTACTGACTCATCTTACCCCACTCTCCCCTATTAACAAGAAATACTGACTTGGCTTCAAATACAGAACACTTCTGTGACTTTCTAAACATGTATTTAGAAGCAAAACCAACCATTTAATAAGCACTTTCAGCTTATTAAGCCAATTTGTACACACTATGATACAAGTTATTGCTTAAAATGAGTAAAGATGAAATGCTGTCAATGATCTAATTAGAATGTATACCATTGATGAAAGGAAAAAAAAAAATTAACAAAATAGTATCATGAAAAAAATAGTCAATACAAATCATGCTTATACCACCTTATTCAACCGATTGTTTTCCAATACCATACTGTATAATTTTGCATGTGGTCTTGGTGATGTCATCACTGAGATATGTCATAGTAGTAATGCCGCAATCTGGGTTCAACTACAGAAAATCCAGGTCTCTCATCTGGCCTACAGAAACAGAACAATTAAACATTATTTGCCAATGTACTGAATTGCCAAATCAATATTTCATATCCATCCATTCATTAACTGTGGAATAAGTATACAGTCCAATGATCATTTTCACAAAATAAACCCCTTGAAGACCCTTGATTAAGTTTATTTTTTGATAATGATGCTTATAATGTACATTATTCCTGTAGTTTTTCTGCTTCAATTGTGCATTTCTAACTAGTCAAAACTCCAGTGTTGGTGTAGTATCTGAATCTTGATGATTATGAAATTGTCTATGCCTTGACACACTAATCACACACTCTGATATAATGACAATAATAATCATAATGATTAATATTAATATTAGTATTACTTAACTAATTACTAATATTTTAAAATAATAAGCTACTAAAAACGAATATTTTAAATAATATTATTTTAATGTAATATTCAGAATCTTGATTTTCTGTTAGTATGGTGCACTACAAGTAATTCATTTTTAAAATTTGGAGTGAAAAAGTGATTATAATGTAAATAATACAGAATGATAAATAAATAAATGCAGATTAAAAAGCACATTTACTTCAATCATGATGATTATGAATCTACTCTATAAGTATTAAGTATTATACTTATATAAGTATATAAGTATTATCTAGTGAGTGTTCACTTACTTGTATGTCCAACATTTCAACATGAGGTTGTACATCTCACTCGGGCAGTCGAGGGGCGACGACATTCTCTGTCCGCTCTCAATCATCTGGATGACTTCATTTCCTTTCATGCCCTACAGACATTATGTAATAAACCAACATAAGCAACACTGCTAAAATAAATGCTCACTAATATTATTACTTTCAAACACCAGCTCATGTCTGATGGCCTTATAAGCCTCTTCAGACCTTTCATGTTTGCCATTTAAAAAAGGGTAACACTACAGTGAGGTTCAATTTGCTAATATTATGTACTGTATCAATGCATTATCATGACCAAAGCACAGTACTTTTACAGCATTTATTAATCAAGGTTAATGTTAATTTATACATATTAACACTTTTTTAACATTTCAAGTTATATAAATCAGTATTAGTTAATGTATTATGATTATGAATGCTCATTAGTTAACAAAGAATAATATATTTTTAAATTAACATTAACTTAGATTTATAATTGCTTAAAAACAGTTAATTACACTCTAAAAAACATTTAACCCAACCGCTGGGTTAAAACAACCCAATCACTGGGTTTGTCCATTTTCAACCCAACTTGGGTTGTTTTTAACCCAGCATTTTTTAGAGTGTATTATTTCATGATACCTAAAGCATTAATTAATGTTAATGAATTGAACCTTATTGTAAAAAGCTTTACAAAAGGAAGTTTATTGGAGATTATTATTCATATTTCTATAAGAAAAACAGATTTTGATGGACTTAATGAACAATTAGTTCCCATGACTTACTAATACGTGAGCAAACTCAGCATGTTTTACTAATTTGTTTCCTTGTTTTAAGTAAATCGTGGCCATGAATTAGATAAACGTGGCCACTATTTACTAAAATGAGTGAACAAATAATAAATCGTGGGAATAAATTCTTATATATTTAATTTGTCTGCATGTCATGTGTGGGGCTCCGTACATTGAAATGAAATGGGTGACTTTTTTTTTATTTTCAAACCAAAACAGCCATTGTTTTCAAGTAGATTCAAAAGATTTAATACGTATTTACAATGCAAAAACTAAAAGAGTATATAATATAGTCAAAACAATCACTGTTTTTGTCACTAAATGAACACAAGGACTAATTGTATTTATTTGCAGGCATTAAAAGCATGTTGCTTCATTTTAAGTTTTTTATATATTTAATAATCAATATATTACCCAGCCTGATTAAGAATACAAAATATGAATTCTCTCAGAACTGTATGGAAGGAACAACGCAGCACTGGTCAACATAATATAGAGTTTCACACCTTGTATGGTTTCTGTCCATATGAATAGGCTTCCCACATCAGGACTCCAAAGCTCCACACGTCACTCTTAGAAGAGAACTTGAAGTAGTTCATGCACTCAGGAGCATACCATTTCACCGGCCATTTACCATGACCTTTGGCCTAGAGGAGCAGTGAACAAACAGTGGTCAGTGCTACACTGTGCTTTTGTTATGGGGCGTTAAAAGCCCTGTCATTCTTAGTTGGTAAGACGTGTTGAAACAGACAGAAATAAAAGGTGACATTCTGTACTTTTGCCAATACTTATGCAGGGCACAATGGTTATTATACCTTGTAATAGTTCTCATCTTCTGTCAGGGCTTTAGAGAGTCCAAAGTCGCTGATCTTGGCATAGTGCTGAGTGACTAAAAGCACGTTCCTGGCAGCAAGATCTCTGTGAACAAAGTTGTGCTCTTCCAGATATTTCATTCCCATAGAGACCTGATGAACCAGCTCTGTGATGTTCTTCATAGAGATGTGTCTGAAAACACAAGTTAAATCTATTCAGTTTTAGGCTTCTATGTAAATAATAACACTACTACTATTGCTAATGACTTGAAGTTCAGTCCTGAAACTCTAAATGGCACATGGCACATTTTTCGGCCTTGCGTGAAACTCCTGATCCAACGGATTCTTATTTAAATTACTAGATTTTTGTCTGTGAAATCCGATAAGTGTGACCACTGGTTCTTGTTATGTCATAACTGAATGCAAATGCTTGAAATGGAGGGAAAATTTTTATTTGAATAATGACTTTAATTTTCTCTGTACACCTCACACAGTGCTGTCACATGACTTCAGGCAACTTATAGTGCACAGTATATTATTCTATGGTGCTTTTTGGTATTTTTATGATGCATTTTTGACGTTTACTGTGGTCACTCTAAACTGTTGTTGTGTGGAAAAGAGTTTTGTGAAGGTAAACATTCCTCATAGTAACACAGCTTGTTTCACATTCCAGATGAAACCAGATGCATCTGTTTGTTGAAGCCACATATGTAGATTTTATTCCTCCTAAAATGATAAAAACTAAACATGCGATAACATGTTATGATGGCTCCCGGTACACAGATATAACAGCGCTACTGCAGAATACATCGCCGCTGAGGAGCTGAGCATCTCTTCAGCAAGCCAATGGGCAAATTAATAAAACACATGAATGACCAGGTGTAGGCAGGCCCATTGGAAGTCTAATTTAAACCTGAAAACAAACAAACTAAAGGATTTTGACAATTGTAAAACAACTTTTATGAAAAATTGCCTCAGAAATATGAATGGTTCTGCACTATTTCTATATTAGCCATTATGAATATTTAAAATATGTTTATGTGTATTTATACATATGGGGGGCATAAAAAGCAACTGGCAGATGTTCTGATAGACGACTTTCAAATGGAGACTATTCAAAAGTTGTATTAATCTGTTCTAATAAGGTTGGAACCTATATTAAAGGCGCATTTTGGTAAAACACATTAATAAAGAAACATTGCTTATTTCCCAGGTGTTCACATTATTTTGCCCAACCCCTGTAGTTACTGCACATTGACTAACAATGAACTTCACCCATCACTACATCACCACAGCCTCTCATATTTTAATAAAGTCCCCCTGTAGTCAATAATTTTATCCCTTAAAACTCATCTTTGATCATCAAAATGACATATTTAAATGTTTTTTCCTGTGAAAAAAAATCTTAATGCCTTAAAATAGCTCGAATGTAACTTGCCTCATTTAATATACACGGATCTATGAATATACTAATTAGCCCCGCCCCGTCTCAACTCGTACAAGCTCAGAGATCCACTAGGTCAACTTACTAAGGAAAACACTGCACAATGGTATCGCTTTTTTACAACGTCGGACGCATAACGGTACTTAATACAGTGGGTACGGAAAGTATTCAGACCCCCTTAAATTTTTCACTCTTTGTTATATTGCAGCCATTTGCTAAAATCATTTAAGTTCATTTTTTTCCTCATTAATGTACACACAGCACCCCATATTGACAGAAAAACACAGAATTGTTAACATTTTTGCAGATTTATTAAAAAAGAAAAACTGAAATATCACATGGTCCTAAGTATTCAGACCCTTTGCTGTGACACTCATATATTTAACGCAGGTGCTGTCCATTTCTTCTGATCATCCTTGAGATGGTTCTACACCTTCATTTGAGTCCAGCTGTGTTTGATTATACTGATTGGACTTGATTAGGAAAGCCACACACCTGTCTATATAAGACCTTACAGCTCACAGTGCATGTCAGAGCAAATGAGAATCATGAGGTCAAAGGAACTGCCTGAAGAGCTCAGAGACAGAATTGTGGCAAGGCACAGATCTGGCCAAGGTTACAAAAAAATTTCTGCTGCACTTAAGGTTCCTAAGAGCACAGTGGCCCAGAACCAGAACCCTTCCTAGAGCTGTCCGTCCAGCCAAACTGAGCTATCGGGGGAGAAGAGCCTTGGTGAGAGAGGTAAAAAAGAACCCAAAGATCACTGTGGCTGAGCTCCAGAGATGCAGTCTGGAGATGGGAGAAAGTTGTAGAAAGTCAACCATCACTGCAGCCCTCCACCAGAGTGGCCCGACAGAAGCCTCTCCTCAGTGCAAGACACACGAAAGCCCGCATGGAGTTTGCTAAAAAACACCTGAAGGACTCCAAGATGGTGAGAAATAAGATTCTCTGGTCTGATGAGACCAAGATAGAACTTTTTGGCCTTAATTCTAAGCGGTATGTGTGGAGAAAACCAGGCACTGCTCATCACCTGTCCAATACAGTCCCAACAGTGAAGCATGGTGGTGGCAGCATCATGCTGTGGGGGTGTTTTTCAGCTGCAGGGACAGGACAACTGGTTGCAATGGAGGGAATGATGAATGCGGCCAAGTACAGGGATATCCTGGATGAAAACCTTCTCCAGAGTGCTCAGGACCAGACTGGGCTAAAGGTTTACCTTCCAACAAGACAATGACACTAAGCACACAGCTAAAATAACAAAGGAGTGGCTTCACAACAACTCCGTGACTGTTCTTGAATGGCCCAGCCAGAGCCCTGACTTAAACCCAATTGAGCATCTCTGGAGAGACCTAAAAATGGCTGTCCACCAACGTTTACCATCCAACCTGACAGAACTGGAGAGGATCTGCAAGGAGGAATGGCAGAGGATCCCCAAATACAGGTGTGAAAAACTTGTTGCATCTTTCCCAAAAAGACTCATGGCTGTATTAGATCAAAAGGGTGCTTGTACTAAATACTGAGCAAAGGGTCTGAATACTTAGGACCATGTGATATTTCAGTTTTTCTTTTTTAATAAATCTGCAAAAATGTCAACAATTCTGTGTTTTTCTGTCAGTATGGGTGCTGTGTGTACATTAATGAGGGAAAAAAATGAACTTAAATGATTTTAGCAAATGGCTGCAATATAACAAAGTGAAAAATTTAAGGGGGTCTGAATACTTTCCGTACCCACTGTATGATTAGCGTTTTGCTTGACTGTGTTATCAAACAGCAAATAATGTGTCGCTAATGTTACACAAACCATGTTCACATTCACGAGTCAGACAGCTGCTTCTAACAATCAGTATCCTTACAAATGCTTTGAACAACTCAGAACGTCAGTGACAAAGGCATATAGTTCCTCATAACATTGTAATATACATCAAACACCCTAATCTACCCAATTTTTCATAGCAACTGAAAAATATACCTGGACAACCTTCCTTGCATGGTTAGTTAATGATATGCTAAAGCCCGCCGGCACGTTGACGTGATTGGTTACAAGGTAGTTTGTGATGTCAGAAACACCAGCGATTTCAAACCGCAGGTTTGAGACTGTCTTTGCTTTACTGCAGTTTAAAAGAAAATACTCAGCAATGGTGTTGACATGTGAATTTGCACATGGTTTGTCTTAAAGCATGTTGAAAACACAACATAGACATATAAACAACATTAAAAACTTGATTTTCACCACAGGGGGACTTTAAATATCTGTAGCGTGACATACTTGTTCTTCTGCAGGAACTTGTGCAGCGGCCCCAGCTCAGCAAGCTCCATAACCAGCATGAGGTTCTCAGCTTCACAGATGCCAATCATGCGAACAATGTAAGGATTATCCAGCTGCTGCATGACGTTAGCTTCTCGCAGCATCTCCTCCTTTACCGCTGCATTATCATCATCATTCTTCAGTATCTTCACAGCAACAACCTTCTGTGTCCTGAAAGAAAAATATACAGATAAATACACAAAGTAGATTGCATTTTCATAAGTTTTAAATTTACAGGCTACTATGCAGTGCAAAGATTATTAACTGCATCCAGGGAAAGGAAGATCAGTCTCAATTCAGTAAGCAAAGATAGATTCTGAGCATTATATTAATGAAATGGTAATTATAGGAAAACTTAATACTTCTGGTGCATTCAAGTCCTCTTGTGAATTTAATTTTGGGAAACTGTAATTACATCATTAAGTGCGTTCAAGTCACTTTGGTCAAAGCAAGATATACCTTCTCTTGATTTTTTAAACACTACTTCTAAAAAATTAAGAATAAGAAATGCACACCAGGTTTTGGTTTTTTCATTAATGAATGAAGCCATTGTAAACTGAATTATTATATATTGACATACTTGTCATGTTTTGAGTTTGTTTTGATCTGTTTTTTTCTGTTCTGTTCATGCCTGAGTTTCTTCGTTAGTTTTCCAGTTTGTTAATTAGTTCAGTTCTCCTCTGTTCCCTGCCTGTTTGTTTCTTATGATTATAGTATTCTGTTCAGGTGTGTCTAGTTAGTCTCTCCCTTGGTTTGAAAATTTGAATGTTGATGGTCCAATTTTGTTTTGACGCATTTTGTGTACTTTTGATGAATAACAATACATGACAATTATGCTTTGTGTCCCATTATGCTTTGCTTTATAAGTTAAACCATCAAAATACTAGGAAAATATAAAATATTTTGAATATGAGGGAAGAACAAAACATTAAACTTGGTTAAGGTATGGAAATGACATAATTATTTGGCAAAAAGGCAAACAACAACTGGAGGTTTTACTTAACTATGCAAAAAAAAAGAAGGAAAAGGCATACATTAACTTCAACATAATCTGTTATTAATATTTAGATGGTTCTCTCTTGTTTTTGCATGTGTTCTTAATTTCTTTATATGACAGCCTGACAAAAATGATGTCAGCACAATTGGGCATGTTTCTTTGCGTTATGACAAATAAAACAACTGACTCCAAGCACATATGTTTACAAAATCTTTAACCAATTTTTTTTATAATATTTGAATAACGGGTGAAGATGTCAACTTTCCCAGGACATCACTTTAGGCCACAACTGTGAATAATGCATCAATTACACACCTATTGTTTTTCCTGTCTTTGACAGGAAGAGAGATAAAAATATGAAATTGTCCACTGAGTGTCCATTTTATTCTGACCAAAACCACTTGAACACAGATCATGTCTTACGATTTCTCAACTTATAAGCATGAATTTCCTTGAAAGACTTGACTGCAGCATAAGTCAATGGGAGATTTTCAAACAATCTTAATTCTAAAGTCTACAAAAAATAGAGGC
The DNA here is from genome assembly GCF_018812025.1 of Megalobrama amblycephala. Classification (NCBI taxonomy): domain Eukaryota; kingdom Metazoa; phylum Chordata; class Actinopteri; order Cypriniformes; family Xenocyprididae; genus Megalobrama; species Megalobrama amblycephala. The sequence goes on from NC_063045.1 coordinate 32,826,141, forward strand.
TGAACTTATCTACAAAACAAAGTCCGAATGGAGTCTGTACTAGATTGGAATTAATTAATTGCAGAAGTTACCAGAATGTTTGAGAAATATCAATACAACAACACTACCTTATACAAGTACTATAATAAATATGAATGGGATTGTTGCATGATATTGACTTAGTTGCTACTGCTAGTGTATGGTTTGTTTTTTGATTGCGGTAAAACAAAAGTCATGCTTTCAGAATACAATTCAAATAAGTAATTCTTTTGGGTATGATTTTAAAAGCAAGAAAAAGGACTTATAAGATCTTAGATATAAGTTTGATAGATTGACAGTGAATTCTTTAGGCACCAGATTTGATATCCTTAAAATAATAACTTACAAATATCCACATGAAATTTGAATGAGTTTTCTGTATAAACTTGGTTGACTAACTTTTTCATTTGGTAGACACCTCTTAGGACAGTGCCAAAGTTGCCTGAGCCCAACTCTCCGTCTTCCAGAGTCAGGTCGCTCCGGTTAACTGTAGTTGATCGCAGCTCTTCAGGATCTGCATATGGACTTTCATACACCTGCGTGTCCATTGGCATAGCCTCTATGAGAACATAGAGCACAGAGTTTAGGATTACAAGAGTTACATCAGGGTCGGGTTTACACTACCAGTCAAAAGTTTGAACAGACCAGCTCATTCTTTATTATTAATATTTCAACTAAACTATGAACATAAAACAAAATATAGCTGCGAGCAGCGATGGCGGGCCCAAGCCCGGTGGCACCGCCACCCCGGTGGCTTCAGGGCAACTGTGCACAGCGGGCAATAGGCACTTAAAACGGTTAAACATCAAAGGACTATGTCAAATTCACTCCACATTTACTGCACTACAAGGTGCCACTATAGAGCCCCTCCTCCCTGCCCATTTTCAAAGGATTACATGTGCCAAGTTTTAACATTATTCTGATGAATTTTGAAGCAAATCAGGTAAAAATAAGAGGGTGATCTCAATGTATGCTGAAAGTGACACATTTTCTGCTTCCAGTTGGTGGCGCTATTACTTTGAATCACAATAGTCACATCCATGTGATCAGCCTTGTACAACGAAGACTAAGCCGAAGTTTCATCAAAATCAATTAATGTATGCAGAAGTTATAACACTTTGTTTCCCTTTTCTTGCCATAAATTCGTTGCCTCGCCACGGCCAAACCGTTTGAGATATCCAAAATCCGTTTGCAATTAAACAACTTCAATGTGTTAGCAACAAGTTAAAAAAAGTTTGGTGTAAATTGGATAAACCCTGTAGGAGCAGTAGTATAAAATTCATAGCCTGTTTTTTCAAAAAATTAACATTCAAACCAAAATAGCTGACTTCCTGTTGGTCGGAGCTAATGAATGTAAATTAGAAAATTGTCCGGCTTGATGAGAACAATATGTGTACCGAGTTTGGTGATTGTAGGAAAAACTAACCCCCCACTTTTGTCAAAAGGTGGCGCTACTGAGCCCCTCCACCACGCCCATTTCTATGGCTTTGTCCATGTCTACTGGTTGACAATATTGATGTGTGTGTCGAGTTTCATGCAATTTGAAGCATGTTAAGAGCCTCAAAAACACTCAAGAATATTATTACAGTTTGACCTGTTGCCATGGCAACAATATTTCAAATATCAAAAATCCTGTCATAGGTCTACATCTGCTGTGTATTGACATTACACTGATGAAGTTTGAAGCAAATCAGGTAAAAATAAGAGGGTGATCTCAAAACATTTCAAAAAGTGATACACTTCCTGCTGCCAGTTGGTGGCGCTATAACTTTGACTCACAATAGTCACATCCATGTGATCAGACTCCTATAACGAACACACTCGTGAAGTTTCATAAAGATCAATATATGTATGCAGACGTTATAACACATTTCCTGTTTCCTTTTTCTCGCCATAAATTCGTTGCCTCGCCACGGCCAAACCGTTCGAGATATCAAAAATCCCCTGGCAATTTTTAATCATCAGTGTCTTGACTTCATGCTGACCGAGTTTGGTGGCGATCGGATTAATCGTCTAGGAGGAGTATATCAAATTCCAGAGCATGCGTTTTTCAAACAACCCTTAATAGCTGACTTCCTGTTGGCGTGGTGTTTAACTTAGAGCACGAAAGTTGTTCGGCCCGATGAGGTCTATATGTGTACTGAGTTTCATACTAATACGTGCAAGCGTGTTTAATATATGGACCAAATTTTCAGACTTTTTTCAAGGGGGCGCTGTCGAGCCCCCCTGCCACGCCCGGGTACCAGCCTCTCCGGCGTCCTAATGGCCGCGGATTCCAATGTGTGTGCCAATTTTCAAGAGTTTTTGAGCATGTTAAGGCCCCCAAAAAGCCCCGGAAGACGGAAAAAAAATAAAAAAAAAAAAAAAAAAAAAATAATAATAATCCTTAGAAGAACAAGAGGGCCCTGCGCGAATTTTCGCTTGGGCCCTAATTATGTGAAGTATGACTACAGTTCAGCACATACTGGGCCTTCTCTCGACCAACTTCCAAAGGTGCATCGTGGGATGCTTTTAAAACAGGAGTTTTAAAAAGTTCCCATGTGAGCCGGATATATCTTTTCCCTTCACCATCTACTTTACATCCATTTAAGAGATCCATATGTAGGCACAATTTATATTTTTCTATCCAAAGGAAAAAAAGAGTCAGGTGTCCAAACTTTGACTGGAAGTGTAAGTGGAAGATAAGTAAACTAACCTGTGCCGAAGATATTAGGATTAGGAAGTTCACCTCTGCCGTTTGATCTAAAGTTATAGGGATTTTCAAGACCCTAAAAGCACACAACACAATTTCAATTATGAAACACACAGATCCAAATAGAAAAAGCTGATAGGACACAGGCATGTTATCTAAAATGCCTGCATGCATTAATGGGAAAGAAGGACAGGGTCAAACCAAACTTTCCTGTGTTCTTCATGGCACCTTAAATCAGAATTGAATGCATAATTACATTTACTGAGATGTTTCAATGGTACAGTAAGTGAATGGCAATTCATATATACAGCATTATACGTGATGCGGTCAGTGTCCATGAAGAAGAGGAGAACCTTCTTCCAAAAGGTCAAAAAGCCAACACAGTGTATAAATAAAAAAGAAACAACACAAGAAAAGAGATCTCTTGCAGATAGGATTGATCATTATGTGATTTATATCATTAAAAAGGAGTGATAGAAAAGGAGAATGAAAATATTGATGTATGATTAGGGTAATTCACCTGTTAGAAGCTAAAAAAAAAGCATCTATCAACACAAATGATTGCCATCTCTTCCAAAAAAGAGCCAGCCATTGCTTTTGTTCCAAACACTGAGAAGGAACACGTGGAACATTCTACATAGGAAGCAACTTGTCAATCATAAAAATAGCACTTCTTATACAAAGCGCACGGCAGACTGATTTCAATATAGCCAGAGTTGTCTCAAAAGGGAGATCAATTATGCTACCTCCCTTTTAGACCAGCATTTGAGCCAGAAGTACTATGATGTACTTTATCAAATGTATAGTTCTCAATCTAATTTCTCATCGGGTGAGCTGCTCTGGATAAGCCGTTGTGAAAATGTGACTGAAGGCAACATCTGTGACCACACATTCTATATCGATGTGCCAAATTGCTTTGTTGCTTGTAAACAGCTGCTATTCATATTCAAAGTAGCTAATATGAAAAATGTAAAAGTCAATAACAAACTTAAACGTCTTTTTGGTAATTTTAATGCATTTTTGCTGAATAAAAGTATTAATTTCAACTACTAAAAAAAAAAAAAAAAAAAAAAAAAAAACTGGCCCCAAATTTTTGAACAGTAGGCTACTATACATAAAAGTAACATCACCTTAAAATTATTTATATATGCTGACTAATCCAGGCTCTCGATAATTGTCTTTTTTTTTCCTCAAATGAATGTTAGAGCCAAATAACCCCAAAAAATTATATTATGCAATAAACAGTGCAAATACTGTAACCGACCTTACTAATGCAGCTTAGAATGTAAATACATTTTCTATTTTTGTTTCTATTATTGTTGAAGAAGAATGGTTTAAGTTTTCAAATCCAGGAAAAAACATCTTAAACCAGTCTAAACTAGTCTAGCTGGTCTAGTACTTAAAACCCCACTAAAATCAGCCAACAGATCAGCCATGCTGGAAGACCAACCAACCAGTGTAAATGTTGTATATAATATAAACTATTATTAATATTAAAGTATTATGAAAACTTTTAACTACAGAAAATAAAAATAAAGTCAAGAGAATATAATGTGCCCTGAATTACATCCTTTATCCACCTTATTTTGCAGCGAGGATGTATGCTTTTTTTCTGTGAATGTGCGACACTTCCGATTCATTAGCTGCTATAGGTAAATATACAATAACAAAAAAAAAAAAAAAAAGAGTAAATGGTAAAACTATTTGCTCTACAAACCAGTGTATTTATGATTTTGATAATAAATTGAAATAATATGATAAATAAAAGTTTGCAACATCAAGCAGCATAACAAATTGTCTTTGTACAGTTAAAAATAACTGGAAGCAAATGACACCGGGAGACTTGCACGTTCAAGGTAAAAATGGACACATCCAGAATTAGGTAAAAAATAAGGTGGATAGCCAATCAAGGAGAAAATGTGTAAAATGCATGGAACAAAAATGTGTAAAAGGCAACCATTCTTTTAATTGAACTGAGAGTAAAGTATCATAAATGTATATATGTATCTATATTTATGTGAATGAAAACAGTGAATGTGAGTTATTGCTGGTGATTGGATGTGATGTACAGGGCAATGAATGGAGGAAGAGATCAGACAGGGTGTAGGCATCCCACAGGCAAAGTTAGAAGCAAAAACCACACGCAAGCAAGGCGGGTGTCCTACCACTGCCAGTGGGGGATAAGGAGGAAGATAGGGGTGTATTAGTGCACCTTTTTTTGCCCAGGTTTGGGGAAGGAGTATGATTTGATTCTGGAGAGAATCCCACCTGTGGCACCTTGCTAGAAACCACAATTTTAAAGAGCATAAGGTTATTTTATTCTACACTATTTGATGCTAATGTTTAATGCTAAACATCTATGACCCAATAGTATTGTGTTATACATACAACAGCAAAGCTAAATGCACACAAAATTGGTTTCTTCAATAAATAGCTCTGCAAATTCACTAATTCAATGTACATTCAGTAACATTCACATTTCCAGTGGCCATTGTGTTAAATGGACTGGTACTGTCTGGGTCAGTGGTTCTCAGCAGGCTTTGCTTCATGACCCTGGTTTTACTTTTTTACAAGTGTTGACCCAACGCAGGATCAGAATTGTTTATTGTATTGAAGTAAAAAAAAATGTCCTTATGAAATGGTGAAATGTATTACATAAACTGCATTAACCCAATAATATGCAAATTAATTAACATGACAAAAGCTGAATGAATAAGAAAATTGTCCATTTACCATGGTTTCTAAATGCCTCTTGAACTTCAGTGGTTTCATACTCTTGGCAGGCAATAATTTTCAGAATAAAACAAATTGTTGTCAGAACATATCATATTTATCCCTTATGTGCTTAATCAATCATAATCCACATAAAGTTTTGTACCTTGCTTAGGTTTTTGAGGATAAGGTATCAAGCTTTAATTTATTTTGCTATCTCAAGTCAGATAATACTAAAAGAAGTGTCCACTAAAAGAACACATGATGGGGAAAAAATGAAATCGGAGGAAAAATTTATATGCTTTTGCTTTCCACAAAGAAACTCTGTAGTTGTTTGTAAAACATCTCAGGTTAACTATGTAACCTGGTTCCCCGAGAAGGGAAAGAGATGCTGCGTCATGGTGTTGGTGCTATGGGAACTTGAATACCAATGCTGCCATGCCATGGGGACAGAGTCTGCTCCACAAGGCTGTGTGATCTGCACAGACAACTGTTAAGCACAGGCTGGGCCCTGGAATCAGCATCCAAACTAATCAGCCACAGTACATACATCATGTGAGGATGCACCCCTAGCAAAAGTGGGTGGATAAGGGTGATAACGTCTGTGGAAAGGGTGATAGCGTCTGTGATCCGATGCAAAATACGATGTTTGGTGACCGCGTTACCTCTGTTGCGACAACCAAAACAGACCAAAAGCTGAGAGGATCTACGTCACTGACCTGAGCGGTGGACAAGATAACTGGCTGACCAGCCACAGAGAGTACTTTAGGGATATAGGCTGGTCTGATTCTTACCACTTATAGTAAGAGTCAGCATAATTTCTGAGGAAATGAATGAGGTGCCCTTGAGCAAGGCACCTAACCCCCAATCACTCCTCGGGCACCACAGCAAAATGGCTGCCCACTGTTCCGGGTGTGTGTCCACGGTTTGCAGTGTGTGTGTGTTCACTACTCACTACTCCTATAGTGTGTGCGCTAACTCTGAAGGGTTAAATTCAGTGGACAAATTTCGCGTAATTTACATGTAAATTCTTCACATGTCACATTCACTTTCATCTCTGGATGAAATATAAGATCCTTCTGGACTGGGATCTCCCAAGGGATACCATCCAAGAGAGACAATAGGTCTGCAAACCAAACTTGAGCCGACTAGAGCGAAGCCACTAGAAGGAGGTGAACTTGGCCTTGGTGAACCCTTGCTAGAACTGCCGGGAGCAGAACTATCAGAGGAAAGGCGTACAGACAAAGCCTTGTCCACGTTTGTACTATGGCGTCCAGCCCCAGGGGAGCTGGAAGTGTGAGGGTGAACCAGAGTGGACAGTGGGTCGTCTCCTCAGAGGCAAACAAGTCCACTTCTGCTCAGCCTACCTCTGCTATATGGACTCCACCACTGAGGATGGAGTCGCCATTCCCTAGGCCTCAGCCCCTAACTTGACAGGATGTCTGATCCCATATTTTTTCACCCTGTAATGTAAATTCAAATAAAGCAGCCTGCATTCTGCCCAGAGCAGAATCTGCTGTGTCTGCCTGAAAAGGGGGCACAAATGCTGCCCGCCCTAGTAAATGATGTAAGAGACTACAGTACAGTGTTACCGTAGTGTTTCAGTGCTAGAAATACTGCCCTCATCTCTAGGCAATTTATGAGCCAAGAAAGATGAGGGTCCCCTCAAAGGCTGGTCGGCCATCAAGAACCGCAACCCAGCCTGTAAGAGAGGTGTTCGTCATGAGAGACTTGTGATGGCGACATGCCCCTGTCGCCATCACAGTGCCTGGCCCCGGTTTAGGAACCTCTATGTTGTGCCGCTATCTCTTCTGACTGGGCTAGTCGTCGATATAGTTCAGTACACAAATGCCCTGGAGTCGTAAAGGAGCCAGAGCAGCATCCATGCACTTGGTGAAGGTGTCTGGGGACAAGGCTAGGCAGAAAGGAAGAAGCTGATATTGGTATGCTTCACCTCTGAAAGCAAACCTGAGGGACTTCCTGTGTTCTGGCAAAATCCTGATGTAGAAATACGCATCCTTTAGATCTATCATCACAAACCCAATCTCGGATTGAATTTGTGACACTATGGCCCGGTTTCACAGACAGGGTTTAGATTAAGCCAGGATTATGCCTTAGTTCAATTAGGATATTTAAGTACCTTTAATAAATGTGCCTTAGAAAAAAAACATGGCTGGTGTGCATCTTGAGACAAAACAATGGCACTGACATACTGTATTTTAAGATATGTCAGTGCAAGTTGCTTTCAGTTAAACATGCATTTTATTCTGGGATTAGGCTTAAACCTTGTCTGTGAGTATGAGTTTTACAGTTAGCATTTTCAACCTGTATGACCAAAGAGGCCCAGCAGATCTTCAGAGCAGAGGTTTAGGCCCAGCAGATCGTTGTCGCATTGTTTTTACTACGCCATTGTTGAACCTCTCATAAGTGAAGATGGGGCGGATAGCCCGCTGGATGCCTCCACCTCCCAAATCACCTGAAGCCCCGGGTATACTTCACTTTCCATGGCCGGACACGTCTCGCGCGCAGTCGCATCCGTGCATCTTTCAAAGTATACTAAACCACAGATGCGCGGATGACCGAGTTTGACACATGTGCAGTACAATTTTGTATACTTATACCAGACATCGTGTCATCAACTGGACATTCGCTGGGCAGGATCAGAGAAGAATAACAGGGCATCCACCATAATCCACAATAAGTGCATCCAACATAGTTCAGAAGATACACCAAGAGAACAGGAATAAAAAACAATGGAGAAAGCATGCTTCTGAGTTTACTCGTCTTGTTTTTGAATCGCTCTTTACACACTCTTCTTCGACGACTGCACATTGTGCTCAGTACTGTGCGTATTGCCACCTAGTGGACTCTTCTGTCCTGCTTGCGCATGCGCTGTTGCACGCTCACCGTCTGCGCGGTCTCGAAATTTGGGCTGCACGCGGACACCTCCTGAGAGGCCCCAAATGAAGTTGGCCACACAATGACATTATGTGCACTGTCTGCCCTTGGAAGGAGTTGCTCTTGGGGACCAGGGCCCAAAGGCGTCAGGGTTTCTTCTTGACTGCTCTCGAGGAGATCACCTCCCTTAAATCTGATCTCCATTTGGGCAGCCGAGAGGGGGGCGCAAGTGGCCACGCTCACTTTATGCTGCTCCCTCTTAGAGCTCGGCCCTGGTTGGGCCCGGCTAGTGGAAGTTGCTGGCTCCTGGAAATGGCTGAATCAGCTACATCAATGATGCTGACAGATGTTTTGCCTTCTTTAGGGTTCTGTTATTGACGATAATCGTGACATTTAAAATTTATTAAAATTTGAATTTGGCCACCGCATAAGTTACAACCTTGAGCAGCTGTTCAACTGTGGCAGATTGAGAGAACTGCTCTGCCGAAGCACCCGTCTGCTTGTCAACATCCAGCCCCTCAGAGTCAGATGCAGACAGCATGAGTTCACAGGAGAATTCGCAGGGTTAGCTTCGAGATCCAGAGCGAGGTCCTCTGAGACAGCAGAGAGCTTGAGAGATAGGGCAATGTCGCCTATCTCAAACTCAGCCTCCACCAACTCAACCTGCAATCCCCATGACCGAAATCACCGTGCTGCCTCTGCAGCAGTGGGACCCGAGCAATGCCAATGCAAAAAAAAAAGTTTCTTGGAGGAATGCAAAACTTTTGTGAGCAAACAACTTTTGTGAGGAAATGCAACACAAAAGCATTCAAATATAAATTTTCTCCTATCATATTTTTTTCCATCATCTTGTCCCTTTAGGTGCTCCATAAATTATATGGTTAGTTGCATCGTACATTATTGCATATTGCACTGTCTTTTCCTATCGTCTGTGACACCATTTTTAGATCACGAGTCGACCCACCATTTGAGAACCACTTCTCTATGCTTTATCACATTAGCAAGAACTTACTTTATTTTAGAATAATGAGCAGATAAAAAGTTTAATTTCCTTAATTCCTTTGTGTGAAACAAATAACAATTATCGTGGATATTTAAAACAGTACAATATACCTCAGAGTGGTTCAAATCGTCTGACATGTCAGTGGATTTAATGTCTTACTTAAAAGCATGTTCACGTAAACTCGTATTAGAACACATTCTCACCATTGTGTTTGGTTGTAGTTGTGAATGTACTTACCACTGAATGATGTGATGGTCTTGGGCAGGACTCGGTAAGCACTCGAAGCAGGCCGTCAGGCTTGTACGAATAGTGTTCTACCAGCTATAATACATTGCACATTGAAGTCAGATTCTGGGCATCATCGCAGTGTCATTGTTTCAACATCGTTACCTTTTTTTTTTATAAGCTTAGGCCTGTTTCTTGTTGTGCAACAAGATCAACAGCGCTAGAATAGAAGACTGTACTTTTCTTTCATTTTTTGGTTCTTCACATGCACTAGATTAGGACACCTTTGAAAAGCTACACAGTAGTGTTGTGACGCATTATCTGTATCAAACAATTTCTATAATAAAATACATTTTAAATACACACCCACCTCATTCGAACCATGTGGCGCTCTCCTAATCACAAAATGATAGTTGTTTATCAGGGCTAGTTAATGGCCTAGCTGTAGCATTACCTTTGCTAAACCTTTGATGCAGTGCATCATGCACAGCCACGCAACCAATTCACCCCCAACCAGGAAATCTAAATATAACACGACATTTGTCCTGTTGGTCACCATATTCAAAACAATTGTCTACCTCTACAAAATTGGGTAACACTTTTTTCAATGGTCCACTTTAGACATTCTATGTCACTTTGCAACTACATGTCAACTACCAGTCATTAGAGTATTAGTTGACTGTCTGCTTAATATCTGCTAACACATTATTTTGATGCTCCCATCAGACACTTATTACTGACTCTAAGTAATTTTGCAACTACATGTCAACTTATTCTACTATCCCAAACCCTAAACAGTCTACTACAGTCTACTAATACTCTAATGAGAGATTGTTGACATGTAGTTGCAAAGTTATTTATACTTAGTAGAATGTCTAAAGTGGACCATTGAAATAAAGTACAATACAATAGACAAACCTGAACGTACATAAATAACTTTTTGCTAATTACCCGAGGTCATTATTTTATACACATACGATATAGACTTCACCTGCTCTGAAATTATAAGCAGGTTGGACGTGTCTCTTGACAGGTTTTAATTACCTGCCAAAGTGTGTCGAACTTCTTCCCATCAGGAATGGAGAGTTTTCCAGCCCTGTCCTTATCAATACGATAGTGCATGACTTGGTTATTATGCAGGAGACACAGTGCATAGGACACGTTTCTGCCATTGTTTTCTCTTTGTCTAATTCTGTCAGGAGGAGAGAAAATTATACAGTAAATGTTAAGCGGAGGACAGAGGAAAACAAACAGTAATTCACAGCCTCTGAAAAGGCTCTTGCACAAGGACCTCTGATTATATTATACACAGATCAACACTAGATGGAGCTGTAGATGTTTTTCAAAAACGGAATCGGTATTCAGACTCATGCAGTGGATGTAGTTGGCAAACCAATAAATGTTTAATCAAAATGGAAATATAAAAATAAACAGCAAGTTATTCAAAAATAACACATTTTGATTACTATTTTTTAGCTTTAGTAAAAACTGGAAAACTGAAAGATAATGACGAAGTTCTCATGATGATAAAACCATATTTGTCTTGTAAATAAACTTTCTTCTTTTTCCACTTTTCTGTAGACTACATAGCACACACATCTTTTTAAGATGGTAGCAAGTGTTCTATTTAAAGCAAGTGCAGTGTACACACACTCACTACCCCCACCCAGCCCTGCTCTTGTTTTCCGCCTCCACACTGCGTCTTCGGTCACTTCAGGAAGTCCTCTCAAACAGTGTCACAGCGGAAACCACACAGTGCCTCATTGCCTCGCTTCTTTCACTTTAGAGCAGTGGTGCTACAGTCCAAACCCATGCTTCATTCAGTGACAAATTCAATATCTTTTCTAAGTAATTTCCTTGCAGTAGTTTTGGGATTACATTTTTAGGATTTGTGACTAACTTAAAATGTTATATGAAATCTTAATCAAGATACTAAAGAAGTAAGTACTTTAAAGTACATTCATACAAAACATTCATAATTATTATAATTTAATGGGAACCCTACATTATTTAGATTCATGTAATGCATGTAACATAACAACATATTGCTTTGGTCTCCTTATTTCAAAATAAATTAAATACTGTCATTTGATAACAAAAACAATTACATATTTTTATGCACTTGGTTTATGTAATATACAATACCATTCAAAAATTTGGGGTCTGTTTTTGAAAGAAGTCTCTTGATTTTAGGAAGATGTACTGAAATCCATTTCTCATTTTTCTTGATCTTGTATAAGTCGTCTAACAGGTGAATATAGAACTTACAGAAATTTGCCGTTGACGTGTGGGCTCCTGAGCAAGCGCAGCTCCGAGTCCTCACGGTCAATCTTGCCATGGAACCACGGCATCTTCTCGTGTGCTGTTGTAGAGATGAGTTTCTCCAGCTGAGGCCTCTGGCTGATGATAGCCTGTTCTAGGGCCGAACCCTGCCACACAACAAACAAAACCCAACAAAACTAACAAACTGCTTGTTTTATACCACCAAATGTGCATTTACACAGACTTTTCAGAAATGTATTCACAATTGCTGCTGCAAATGTTCATAAGCTGACACCAACAAAAACAAAATTGTTGTGAAAAAAAAGTCTAACGTGAAATGTTCACAAGATATTTTATTCTCGTAATATCAGAAGTAAAATATCTTGTGAACATTTCACGTGAAATTGTATAGGCCTATTTAACAAACAAAATGTATAGGATATAAATTTATCTATTGGGAAAAGGGTGAAAATGAATGGTAAAAAATGTGTATTATATACAAAAATGAGCAAAAGGTGGTTGAAAAGAAGGACTTGGAAAAAAGGGATTTGTAACTTCAGCCAAAAGAAAAGTTGTTTAAGACAAGGAATGTGTATTAAGAAAATACATGAGCTCAAGACTGTATTTCAACTACTGCTCATTACTAGAAGTTGAGCATAACTAAAGACTGAAATGCCAACCTGATCTCATTAGAAAATTTAAGTATTTTAGCATAAGCAGATTGTATGAAAGAGATCATACTAATTCATGCATATTCGCCAAAAAGTAAAAATGTTACAGATTGCATTGTGTTGCAAGTACTGTAAATTTTTTGAGCTATGAAAGAGCAATTGTAACTGTAACGATAACAGTAAAGATAAGCCTATAGTTCTACAAATTGTTCAAAATATAAAAGAACAGCAAAGTCCACACCACAACTATAATGGCACAGAGAAACAATAGCCTATCATTGAAATCACTTTCAGAACGATTTTTTTGAATTCTAGCTCATGAACGGTAAAAACATTGACAGCCAATCAGAATTCATCCTGCTTTAAAGAGCTTGAGCAAGAAGACGACAAACCTGCAATAAGCAGAATGTTAACAGTTATCGTTCTTGGTGTGAACAGGCCTTTAAACAGACACCAACCTGTAAATTCCAAGTTTGTTTGACATACTGCCGGATGAGCTGCTCTTTCAGGTCTTCAAAGGGTCCGACTTTAGGTTCTGTGCCACGTGGCCGGGGAAAGGGCTTCTTCAGCAGGCAGATGAGCCCATCAGACTCCTGTGAGTGATAGTCAATCACATCTATCGGGGTTCTGTGTGACTTGCCTCCTGCGATGGCGTACATATCATTCATCTCTCTCTCGATGGTGTAGTGGTAGAACTGGCGGCCATAGGACACTGACAAGGCGTAGCCGCCGAGGAAACTGCGGCTCTGGCGCAGCAGGTAAAGGCCATCTCCTGCTCCTCCGTGTCTCAGGTACTCCTCGGCCTCCTCTCGAGTGATGTTGCCGAAGAAGTACGGCAGCAGCTGCACCTTGTCTGCCATATCTGCTCAATCTTTCTTCTGGGAAAGCTTAGAGGATCGCTAATGACCTGAAAAGGAGAACACGTAGATCATTTCTCTGATTTTTTTGTGAAAAAATCTGTGATTTGTTAATTCTCTTGAACCTTTATTTAACTGACAAAAGTACAAATAAAAGATTTCCAATGTTTTCACTGACCAAAGTAATTGTATTTTGTAAATATAAACAAATTTTGATTTTGATGGCTTCAATACACACCAAAAAAGTTGGGACAAAGGCAAAATAAAAGTGAAGGGGTTATAGAATATCCAAGTTAAACGACTTTGAAACAGTCAATAAGTAGGTAAACTGGTAATAGATCTTGAATGAGTATTTAGGTGTTTCACCATCTACCATACATAATTTTGTGAAAAGATTCAGGGAATCTCAGTACATGTAGGGCCGGGCAGGAAACCTCAGTTCAATGTACGTGACCTTTGAGCCCTCAGACTGCATTGCATGAAAAACCTTTGTGCTACTGTGTTAAATATAGCCACAAAGACTCAGGAGTACTTTGGAAAACCGTTGTCACTTAACACAGTCTGCCACTGCATCAAGAAATGCAACTCTACGTTACGCAAGGAGAAAGAGATGCGGCCGACTTCTCTGTGGGCCCAAGCTCATCTCAGATAGTCCAAAAGACAGTGGAAATCTGTGTTGTGGTCAGATGAGTCCGCATTTCAGCATGCTTTGAAAAAGAAAAAAAAGGACATTGAGTTCTCAGTCCCAAAGACGAAAGGGACCATCCAGACTTTCATCAGCGACAGGTGCAAAAGCAAACATCGGTCATGGTATGGGGGTGCATCAATGCAAACAGCATGGGCGACTTGCATATGCGTGAAGGAATCATTGACATGGAGGCGTATATTGGGAATGTACAGAGACTTATACTGCCATCAAGATGACATCTTTCCTGGGAAGCAAGACAAGATCCAGATCTGTCTCCTATTGAAAATGTCTGGCCCATCATGAAAAGGAGAATCAGACAACGATGACCACAGACTGTTGAGCAGCTGTCTTGTATCAAGTGAGATTGGGCAAAATTTTACTTGCAAAACTTCAAAAATTTGTATCCTCAGCTCACAAACAATTAAAAAGAAGCAAAGGTGATGTGACACAGTGGTAAACATGCCTCTGTCCCAACTTTTTTGGAGAGTGTTGCAGCCATCAAAATTTATTTATACTGTATTTAGAAAATACACTTAAATTGGTCAGTGAAAACATTAAAAATCTTTTCTTTGTACTTAAGAGAATTAAAAAAAAAACTCTTATTCTTGATTTCATTGCATTTTACAAAATGTCCTAACTTTTCTGGAAATGGGGCTGTATATATTAGTAATGCACACATTTAAATAAAATCTAGAGATTTGAACCCTGTGATGATAATGCCAAATAATAACTGTATACAGGATGCCATTTAATGAATTTGCTTAATAAAATTATGTTTTGAAGAAAACGTATGCCCTTAATAATAAAATAAGTAGGCTATAATGTAATAAACATGGTGTTAAGGCAATAAGGCATTCAAGACTGAATGTACTACACTGAATGTTATGCCTAAGAACAGCAGTTAGCCATGAGCATAATACATTTTCAAAGAAATAAAATGTTGGACCAATGCAGGAATTTTGTGTGTGTGTTTTACTTTACTTTATTACACATTTGTCTTTTTGATGCTTGTTGCATTCTGTTGACTCACAATCTCTCACACTGTTTACTAATTTGTGGTAATTTTGTTATCTTTAACACTGTCTTTAGTGTTTCATTTTAATCTGCCTGTCAGTTTTTTTTCTCATTTTGTGATATGTTCATTAAATGTATTTATTTTTTATATTAAACTGAGACAGATGTTTCTATTGAAAAAGGCACCTAAAATATCAAATACTGTAATAAATATACATCGATATCAATATGAATTTTGTTTATTTCTTTGTTTGTTTATTTATTTACACTACAAGTAAAAGAATGGGCATAATCTGTAAAACATTTCCGGGTGGAAAAAATGTAAGTAAATTGAACTAAACATGAGTTAACTCAACTTGAAGATAACCTTTGTTTCAGCTCACAAATAGTCAAGACAATGGATTACTTCAAGTTACATTTTTTGAAAACTTGAGTTCAAAATCCAAAACTTGTCATGACAGAAGAAGAAATAAGTTCAAGTAACTTAACGTGGCTATCTATTATTACTGTTTTCCACATTTTCTACAATAGTAAACTATGAAATAACACAAATGGAAGCGTGAGAATCATAAAGTGATGAATACAATAAAACGGATCTTATATTACAGCTCATGCACACTCTCACACAGGAGTTCCCATGATTACAAGACACTTTTTTGGCTGTTTCACTTTCATTGGTAAAAATCATTAAAAATATATATTTTTAAATTTACACATAGCCACATTTTATACATATACCAAATGAATTTATACCATTTAAGATCAAAAATGTTTTAAGATAATAAGAGTCTTTCCAAACTTTTGACTGGCAGTGTATTTTATTTTTAATTTTTTTAGCAAATGTTTTCTTAAAAAAGAAAATTGCATGAAAGCATATTCGTATATAAATGTATATATGTATATTTGAAACTCTAACTTGTGTAAGAAGTTAAAAGACAAAAGACATGTGCCTCTGAGAAACTAGTTCACGCAGAAAGAGGAAGCGGTCAAGTCTTTTGCAATAACATTCAAACTCTACTACTTGTGCCCACTCCCACGATGCGTTTATACTTAAAGATGACTACTCCAACGACACGTAACCATTCAAGTCGAAGACAGACAATTAAACACTTTACTAGAAAATGGCAGATTTCATGCTTCAAGACAGAAATTGCTAAATGCTCTTATGTGGAGCTGTTGCTGTCCATCAAAGGAAAAAACACTTAGTGTTATAGTAGTGTAGCATCATAATCATTATATATTAAAATTAATCATGTCCATACAAACTCTTAACTAACAATTTATCTCTGCAATTTAACTCCAGTTTAAACTCCTTGCATGATATACAGTATCTTGATATGATTGTTTTGACTTCTGTTTACCTGTTATCTAGTGGTCAAAACAAGCCAGATTACAGTCTGATCAATTGGCCTGACTCGAATAAGTAGTACGCTGTATCAGATTTACGTTTTGCTTCATTTATTTTCTTTTAATTTTCTCATTGCTACCAATAACGCGAAATTAATGTGACTGAAGTACAAAATGACAAATGAAGCAAAGAGAAAATACATCCTCTAGCCCTTTTACTTACTAAAAAGCAACCTCAAACACAAACGCTAATAGAAAACCTCAGAATCTCATGATAGTGCATGAAAGAGAAGCAAGTCAGAGTAGATGCATCAAATTCAACCACAAAAGATTTCCATAAAGAAGAAGAGGCAAGAAATGGTCAGTGTTATTGTAACCTAACAGCAAAATGTAATGTTTGTAATGGAAAATGTGGTTTCAGCATTCTCTAAAAAAAAAAAAAGCATCAGAAATCGGTAAAAGCAACAAAGCAGCAATAAAGCATAGTAGCCACTGGTCAGATGTGTCAGTTTAATTTATGCGATTTTTGGATTTTACTAGTTCTATTTAGGTCTAAGGCATTTTGGTGAGATATCATTAAATGATTTATTAAGGTGTTTTATTATGCCAAAATGATATCATAATATTATTGTGTCCTATATATATATATATATATATATATATATATATATATATAGGTGTGTATATAGGTGTGTGTGTATATATATATATATATATATATATATATATATATATATAGGTATCCCTAACTAAGCTGTGGACTATATACACACACACACACACACACACACACACACACACATATAGTATTCATCAATATTATATAATTGAATACATATGCATTTTGTATACATATAAAATGTGGCTATGTGTAAATTTAAAAATATATTTTTTAATGATTTGGTCGTGGCCAGAAAGTGTCTTGTATACATGGGAACTGTGTGAGAGTGTGCATGAGCTGTAATATAAGATCCATTTATTGTATTCATCAATTTATGATTCTCATGCTTCCATTTGTGTTATTTCATATTTAGTTAATCTGGATGAATTTCTGATTTTTTTTTAAACTGTTTTAAATGATACAATTCTTTCATTATAAATTATAATATATAATACCAATTTGTATTCCATGATATAATACAATATAAGTGAAATGTTAAAAAATTCAACATTTTCTTAGTATTTGTTATAGGTTTGTCATAACATCTTTGTTGTAAAAGTTTCAAAACCCTACAAATTCTAGTTATTTCCAGGTTAAAAATATATTTTAAATAGACATTTAGACATTTGGACCTTACTGTATGATTTTTTTTTACCAACATGCATTGCATGTGAAAAACATAAATGCAAATGTTCCAGATTTTTATAAGTATATAAGATTAATAATTTTTTGCTGAATTATTAACACATACATAAAATACATTTGTAACTTAATAAATCATTAAAAACCAAATAACTGTCTTCTTTAAAAGAACCATGAGCCCAAAACAGAGAAATATCTGACATTTCTGAACAGCTTTGTTTTGCATTTACTTCAAAGTAACTAAATTATGACAGATCAGTTAATGCCACAACAAAGTGCTGTCACAGATATTATACAGATAATTTGAAACGTTTTACATTTACCTTTTCCTTTTATTTTCATGGTACCATAAATATATGAAGATTTTAAATATTATAATATTTAATAGGATGTATACGATGACCATTTACAATTGTATAATATGACATTGCATTGGAAATATCCAAAGAGAAATCATGTAAAAATGCAATAGAAAATATTTCATTTTTTTTTCTCACACCAATAATTTAGGCCACTTAATCCACTTAGCCTTATGAATTCATCCAATTTAACATCATACAAAATCTTACATTTACATAAAACATACATGTAAGAGAATTAGACATATTCTTACCTTACAAAGTGTTCAACTCCCCTCACTTTGGACAAGGACTACATACCATGTTCAAATTGCTGTCTAACTGAACAGGATGTGGTATGACCAAAAACTCAGTGGATAGTTCAAAAGAAGCTACCAATTCAGGAACACTAGTTCTAAGAGAAACTGTAAGCGTACACTTATGTACTAAAATGCAAGTTTTTCTGTCACCTTTGTGTTGCTGTTATTGAACTAACACAAACCTTTTTGCTTCAGTAAGTAAATGGAACTATTTGTAAACTTCCTCATTTTGAGAAACTTCTGCCTACTTCCTTTGCTATTTTTTTGTCCTATCTTTAACTTCCTCCTCTATCTCAGAATGAGAAAAAACATAATAGATATTTAGTCAAGGAGTGGCCATAAGCCTTGCTCAATTTTTTTATTTCTTAGGTATAGTTTGCAGTGAACAAACATCACGTTATACAGTTTGTAAAATTCCAAATATACTGATATAAACAACAAAAAAAGTTATCTCAAATCATCAAGTTGTTTGTCTGGTCCCACTTTAGGTGTCTTTAACTATGTACTTTCATTTAAATGAATCATTTGATACAATGCACTTATTGTGTTCATACATGTTTTTACGTTGTACTTCAAAAAGTACCTGCGTGTAATTACATCTGTAATTAATTCATTTCTGTAATGACATCTATAATTACACTGTTGACCCTTCCTTTACACCTTAACCCACCCTTATACCTATCCATACCACCAAACCTGGGTATTACTTTATTTTGATGGTCATTTTTGAACATTCTGTTGACTCTCATTAGAGGATTAGTAGACTGTCTGCTTAATATCTTCTAACTCTTTATTGTGATGCTTCCCAACAGACATTCTACTGACTAGTAACTTTGCAACTACATGTCAACTTAATCTAACCCTAACCCAACCAGTCTACTAATACTCTACTAACACTCTAGTGAGAGTTAGTAGACATGTAGGTGCAACTTTACTTATAGTCAACAGAATGTGTAAAAGGGACCATCAAAATAAAGTGAAACCCAAACCTGTCCTAACTTTACCCGTATCCCACCTCAATAGCAGCACAAGTGTTTTGCAATACAACATCAACATGATAAGTACTTATTTTTTTATGCAAGTACATAGTTAAGGTTGCCTAACATAAAGTGTGACCGTTTGTAATAATCAGAACCAAATAGACCTTCTAATATGTACACATCCATTGAGGTAAAACCTTAAAATTATAACAAAATGCTTAGCTTAACAATGAAGTCAAAATTGTTGCAAAAACAATTAAAACCTGTAAAATATTGCATGAAGCAGACTGTATATTAACATGGAATTATGTACAAGGTCTATATACAGAACAGTACCAGTAAGCGCAGATGTGGTTCATTGAGCTGAACCCAGCTGTGATGACAGGTGTGCAAATTTACATCACCGCCTTTGTTTACTTTTGTTCAGAGTGTTCTGCATTACATCTGTTTGCCTGTCAGTCTGTGATTATATAAAAATCACATATATTTTGTAATTGTGATAAATATAATAAACATAATAAATCAAAAATCATATATCTTATGTTACAAATGCCAACAAAGAGGGTTGTTTCATTCTAGCAACAGAGAGAAATGCACAATTGTTCCACATAGCTGCAAGAAAAATCATCTGAGGATTTCGCAAGTGAGTGACATTTAAACTCTGAACCCTGAATTGCATTTTAAAGCAAGCTTGAAGCTCAGTGCTCTTGAGAGTGAAATTATTTCTTCAAAATGTACTGCATTCTATAAAAATATATTTCAGGCATAAGAGTACTACATAGCATAATTATTGGGACCCTGCAAATGGTGGCAGCTATTTACTTGGGATTTCTGGACATGCACTTGAGGTGAAAATATATTCCTTTGTCTTTTGTCAGTTAAGACTGCACATGTAGTACTCTTGTGCCTGAAATATATATTTTAGAGAATGCAGTGAGTTTTAAAGAAATCATTTCATCTAAACTTCACACCAGAAATAATTTCACTCCAAGTGCACAGAGCCTTGGTGTCTGAAGTTTCATCTGCTCTCAGCAGGGGGCAGCACAATGCTTGAGATCAACTGAAACTTGTTCATAGCAACCACATCTGTTGTACCAATAGACGCTGTGGTTAGCAGTCGTTTATTTTCCTAAACTGATCAAAGTTGATCTTATCAAACCCACATGTAGGCTACTGTATCTAGGCCTTCTGTTATCATTTTACTGTTTGAAATTTGTAATGCAAATATGATTATGTGCAATATTATATACAAGCTAATTGAGCTGGTTGATGACGTTGTCTTTGTAGAGCTGCTTTACAGAATCAGATTTGTTAGAAATTTACGAATTTTACAACACTGGGTGTCGATACTGGGTATGATGGTCCACTTTAGACATTCTACTAACTAATAACATACAGTAACACTACAACTACATGTCAACTAGCAGTTGTTAGAGTATTAATATACTATCTGCTTAATATCTGCTAAAACTTTATTTTGATGCTCCCCGACAGACATTCTACTTACTATAAGTAACCTAACCCTAACTTAACAGTAATTACTCTAATGAGAGTTAAGGCAGGAACACCCAAGCCGATGCAGACAAACTAGTAGTGACGAAAGCAGACTGTGGGGTTGGCTCACGTTGGCACCGTCTGTTTCCAAAGTTGGCCTGAAGGCAGGAACACACCAAGCCGACGGTCGGCCGTCGGGCAGTTTTTCTTCGTCGGCCGACTAAGTTTTCTCAGTGTGTTCCGCACCGTCGGCTGAAGTTGGTCCTCGTCGGCTTTTTTTCGGCCGATTCGACATTGAATCGGCGTTGGAGCTCGTCGGTCCGTCGGGCCATCTGATCATTCTGATTGGCTGTTCAGCTACTGCCACCTGCTGTTCGGAATGGCGTTTCATCTCACGCAGGCGCAGAACTGACGTGCTGCTTGGCCGTCGGCTGTTTAGCGTCGGTTTGGTGTGGCAGGGCAACTTTGGACAAAGATGCTGCCGATGTGAGCCAACCCCGCAGTCTGCTTTCGTCGCCACTAGTTCGTCTGCGTCGGCTTGGTGTGTTCTGGCCATGACACACCAAACCAACGCTTGACAGCCGACGGCCACGTAGCACGTCCGTTCTGCGCCTGCGTGAGATGAAATGCCTTTCCAGCAGACCAGTAGCTGAACAGCCAATCAAAATGATCAGATGGCCCGACGGACCGACGAGCTCCGACGCCAATTCAAATGTCAGCCGACGGTGCGGACCACACTGAGAAAACAAAAACTGCCCAACAGCCGACCGTTGGCTTGGTGTGTTCCTGCCTTTAGTTGACATGTAATTGCAAATTTACTAATAGTTAGTAGAGTGTCTAAAGGCAGGAACACACCAAGCCGACAGTTGGCCGTTGGGCAGTTTTTGTTCGTCAGCCGACTAAGTTTTCTCAGTGTGTTCCGTACCGTCGGCTGAAGTTGGTCCTCATCAGCTTTTTTTCAGCCAATTCGAAATGTTGAATTGGCGTCGAAGCTCGTCGGTCTGTCGGACCATCTGATCATTCTGATTGGCTGTTCAGATACTGCCACCTGCTGGTTCGGAAAGGCATTTTATCTCACGCAGACGCAGAACGGACGTGCTACTTGGCCGTCGGCTGTCTAGCGTTGATTTGGTGTGTCAGGCCAACTTTGGACACAGACACTGCCGACGTCAACCCCACAGTCTGCTTTTGTCGCCACTAGTTCGTCGGCTTGGTGTGTTCCGGCCTTAAAGTAGACCATCGAAATTTAGTGAACCCCCGACACAACTGGATTGAATCAGCACTGAACTGACTTGATCTGAATAATGAAAATATTTGAAGGCCCCCTCACTAACAATTTGCACCGATAAAATATAAAGATGTATATTCATTATAAAAATAATAAAATAATAAGAAATATCTTGATTTTTTAGTTGTTTTTGTTTATTTTCATGCTTGTTTTGTCTTTTAAGTCATCTTAAGGCCCACTTGGAAGTTTGTTGAGGCCCCCTAGTGGGCCTGGTCCCTGGGTTGAGAACCGTTTGTTTAGATTTTGCTTAAAAGCTCATAAAATTTGCCACAGTCCTAGTCCTCAGCCATTAGGCATGGGCAAAAGTTAGAACAAGGGTATTGTGGGAATAAATATTATGCAGATAATTAGCATATCTGAATAAAACATATGTGCTAAAAACTTGGTTCATATATTGTACATAAATATTCTACGTATACTGCCGAGCTGGACAACTTATAATGGCACTCTGTCCAACATGAAGTTGTCCACTAAGGATTTTGTGAAAATCACATCAATTCATCACACTGCTTACCACACTGCTTACTTTGTGGTATAAATAAATAAAAAAGGGTCATGACATACTTTATTTTTTATTTTCCCTGAGGTCACTGTAAAATGTCAGTAAACATTAGGTTACTCACATAACCCCAGTTCTCTGTAAACAGAGTGAGATATGAGAAACTATGGAAGCACCAATTACACCATGTCCAAAAAGTAGACTATTCGCAGCCCATCATAAAGAGCCAAATTCGTTCCTTTACAGTTTCTGCAGTTCAAACAGCAAAGAATTACACTAGCTATGCCCAGATCATGTGTTTAATTCCCATGGAATGCATGAACTGATGAAATGTAAACCTTCAATGCCAGGTGGATGTGAAAGGGATAGTTCACCCAAAAATGAAAATTTGATGTTTATCTGCTTACCAGTGCATCCAAGATGTAGGTGACTTTGTTTCTTCAGTAGAACACAAATGATGGTTTTTAACTGCAACCGCTGCCGTCTGTCAGTGGTATAATGCAAGTCAGCGGGAACTTGGACTATAAGATGAAATAAAACACGACAGACAAATCCAAATTAAACCCTGCGGCTCGTGACGACACATTGATGTCTTAAGACACAAAACGATAGGTTTGTGTGAGAAACCGAACAGTATTTATATCATTTTTTACCTCTAATACACCACTATGTCCAACTGCATTCATCACTCGATTCGTTTGGTCTGATCGCGCTCTGACAGCGGCAGTGATGTCTCGCGCATATACTTCAATGAGAGCGAGACATCACTGCCGCTGTCAGAGCGCGATCAGACCAAACGAATCGAGTGATGAATGCCGTTGGACATAGTGGTGTATTAGAGGTAAAACTTATATAAATACTGTTCGGTTTCTCGCACAAACCGATCGTTTCTTGTCTTAGGACATCAATGTGTCGTCACGAGCTGCAGGGTTTAATTTGGACTTGTCTAAGCAAGTTTTATTTACTCTTATTGTAGAAGTTCCCATCCACTAGCATTATTTGACTGACAGACAGCAACGGTTGGAGTTAAAAATCATCATTTGTGTTCTACTGAAGAAACAAAGACACCTACATCTTGGATGCGCTGGGGGTAAGCAGATA
This sequence comes from Megalobrama amblycephala, assembly GCF_018812025.1. Classification (NCBI taxonomy): domain Eukaryota; kingdom Metazoa; phylum Chordata; class Actinopteri; order Cypriniformes; family Xenocyprididae; genus Megalobrama; species Megalobrama amblycephala. The sequence goes on from NC_063045.1 coordinate 32,849,851, forward strand.
AACATCAAATTTTCATTTTTGGGTGAACTATCCCTTGAAGTTTGCTTATATGCAACAGACAGACATCATATCACTTCTCTCTATCCTGAGGCTTGAGAGACTGAGCCAGAGATCCCTCCCACAACTGCTAGTGCTGTTGTCCAGCTGCTATTTTGGGCTGCTCCACACAAGGTGTGCAGATTAGGGTGCTTCCACAGCTTGCTTAGTCCTCCCACTGTCTTTCATACTGGAGGCATTTCCCATAGCAAGATACCAAGCAAATGTTTGAAAGAGACCCCTTTTTGCTTTAACAAGTCATAATTTAGTAATACATGAGCATTTTCCACCCCATTGTCTGAATGCAGATTTTGTTGTTGCTTCACCTTTAAGACTTCAATGTAAACACCTATACTGTTCTGGGCTGCGTTTCTCAAAAACATCATGAGCTATGTTGATCGTAGTAACCGTTGGTGCCAATGGTTCAGCGATCTACTTAGGCTTATGATGATTTTGAGAAACGTAGCTCTGATTGGCTAATATCTGCAAAACAAATAAGGTATGCTACAAAACTGTCAATGGACAGAGGTGAGAGACGGTTATACAGGTTTCTTCTCGCACTGATTTGGTTGGATTACCTGAACATGTTCCTCCCTAACTTTGTTAAAGGAGGGGTATCACACACAGTTTCTGGCAATCTCATGTTAATCTTAAAGGTGCCCTCGAATTAAAAATTTAATTTATCTCGCCATAGTTAAATAACAAGAGTTCAGTACATGGAAATGACATACAGTGAGTCTCAAACTCCATTGTTTCCTCCTCCTTATGTAAATCTCATTTGTTTAAAAGACCTCCGAAGAACAGGCGAATCTCAACATAACACCGACTGTTACGTAACAGTCGGGATCATTAATATGTACGCCCCAATATTTGCATATGCCAGCCCACGGTCCCAACATTATCATTATGAAAGGCATTAGACAAGGGCAAAACGTCTGGATCAACGTCTGAATCAACAGACTAGGTAAGCAAGCAAGAACAACAGCGAAAATGGCAGATGGAGCAATAATAACTGACATGATCCATGATTTCATGATATTTTTAGTGATATTTGTAAATTGTCTTTCTAAATGTTTCGTTAACATGTTGCTAATGTACTGTTAAATGTGGTTAAAGTTACCATCGTTTCGTACTGTATTCACGGAGACAAGAGCCGTCGCTATTTTCATTTTTAAACACTTGCAGTCTGTATAATGCATAAACACAACTTTATTCTTTATAAATCTCTCCAACAGTGTGTAATGTTTGCTTTAGCCACGCAGCATAGCCTCAAACTCATTCATAATCAATGTAAACAATATAACAGTATACAATACTCACATAATCCGACGCATTCATGCATGCAGTATGCATGACGAACACTTTGTAAAGATCCATTTTGAGGGTTATATTAGCTGTGTAAACTTTAAGGCACTGTTTAAGGCAAGCGTGAGCTCTGTGGGTGGAGATTTAAAGGGGCCGCAGCATAAATCTGCGCGTTTATAATGATGCCCCAAAATAGGCAGTTAAAAAAATTAATTAAAAAAAATCTATGGGGTATTTTGAGCTGAAACTTCACAGACACATTCAGGGGACACCTTAGACTTATATTACATCTTTTAAAAACATAATCTAGGGCACCTTTAAGTACCTATAGAGTAGTATAGCATCCTTCATATCGCCGAAAAGTCTTTAGTTTTATCATATTTATAAAAGACACATACGCTGTACCGAGTCTTTCAGAAAACAGCCGAGCGCCTGGAGGCGTGTCGTTGTCAGTGGAGACGAGCTATCATGAGTACGCGCAGCTTTTGTGTAGAGATTGGCTGAAAGCTATCAATGGTCAGCTAAACAAATATATTTAAACATGCAATACACCATCGCATTATCCATGGATAACTTTTGAATCACTATAATGAATATAGCATATAGTGAATGATAAGTAATGAATTTAAGAATTCACTACGTTCGTATTGTTTACATTATATGCACTTAGGTGCATATTGCCAACAAAACAGACATTTGAAGCAGTTTTACTCACCACCTGCAGTTCTGACTCATGACCGGGATCATTATTGCTATGACCACCCCATTTTTCAGTTTCAAATGATCTGTAAATCCAGTGGAGAACTGGGCCTTGTTTATGAAACCTTAAGCGCCGATCCTGAGGGCTCGAGCAGCCACGGAAAAACACGAGATATTCTCCTTTAATTTTAACCAATAAAAAAGTGATTGAAACTATTAGTTTCTATGGTTATTTTAATGACAAATAATGAGAGTACATTAATGTAATGCGTAAGAACAAATTTCTCAGCTCCACTTAAAGGGATAGTTCACCCAAAAATGAAAATTTGATGTTTATCTGCTTACCCCCAGCGCGTCCAAGATGTAGGTGACTTTTTTTCTTCAGTAGAACACAAATGATAATTTTTAACTGCAACCGCTGCCGTCTGTCAGTCAAATAATAGGAGTGAATGGGAACTTCTACTATAAGAGTAAATAAAACTTGCTTAGACAAATCCAAATTAAACCCTGCAGCTCGTGGCGACACATTGATGTCCTAAGACACGAAACGATCGGTTTGTGTGAGAAACTGAACAGTATTTTTATCATTTTTTAGCTCTAATACACCACTATGTCCAACTGCATTCAGCATTCGCTTAGTGAGGTCTGATCGCGCTCTGACAACGGCAGTGATGTCTAGCACTCATTGAAGTATATGCGTGAGACATCACTGCCGCTGTCAGAGCGCGATCAGACCTAACTAACAGAGTTCTGAACGCAGTTGGACATAGTGGTGTATTAGAGCTAAAAAATGATATAAATACTGTTCGGTTTCTCACACAAACCGATCGTTTCTTGTCTTAGGACATCAATGTGTCGTCACGAGCTGCAGGGTTTAATTTGGATTTGTCTAAGCAAGTTTTATTTACTGTTATAGTAGAAGTTCCCATTCACTCCTATTATTTGACTGACAGACGGCAGCGGTTGGAGTTAAAAATCATCATTTGTGTTCTACTGAAGAAAAAAAGTCACCTACATCTTGGATGCACTGGTAAGCAGATAAACATCAAATTTTCATTTTTGGGTGAACTATCCCTTTAATGCTGGGTTCTTTGGGAAGCAAGGTTATCTTTCCCTCACAACCAAAAACACACTACTTTGGTGACATTGTTGATTTCGTGGTCTAAAAACAAAGTGACAAATCTTTCTCGAGCAAGTCCTGTGCAGCGCTGCCAACGACTTCCCTAACCCGAATGAAGCACATTGATGGGCGCGCTCTTGCTCTCTCGCTCTTCTGGGAGAAGTACCCGTACAAGGAATTCCGAACATCCTGATGTCACACAGGCACATACTTGAAAAAAGATCCCGAAGTTCGTGAGGATTTGGAAGAGTATTTTTGGCACAGAAATACTCCGTCATACGTCCAACTCATGTTTTGGCCATGTTTAGCATGATAATCCAACTCTTTAACAGTGTAAATAAGTCAGAATGCATGAAATAGCATTATACCCCCCCTTTAAAGGTGCCCTAGAATCAAAAATTGAATTTACCTTGGCATAGTTGAATAACAAGAGTTCAGTACATGGAAAAGACATACATTGAGTTTCAAACTCCATTGCTTCCTCCTTCTTATGTAAATCTCATTTGTTTAAAAGACCTCCGGAAAACAGGTGAATCTCAACATAACACCGACTGTTCATCATTAATATGTACGCCCCCAATATTTGCATATGCCAGCCCATGTCCAAGGCATTAGACAAGGGCAGCCAGTATTAACATCTGGATCTGTACACAGCTGAATCATCAAACTAGGTAAGCAAACAAGAACAATAGCGAAAAAATGGCAGATGGAGCGATAATAACTGACATGATCCATGATAACATGATATTTTAGTGATATTTGTGAATTGTCTTTCTAAATGTTTCGTTAGCATGTTGCTAATGTACTGTTAAATGTGGTTAAAGTTACCATAGTTTATTACTGTATTCATGGAGACAAGAGAGTCGTCGCTATTTTCATTTTTAAACACTTGCAGTCTGTATAATGCACAAACACAACTTCATTCTTTATAAATCTCTCCAACAGTGAGTAATGTTAGCCCGTTAGCCACGGAGCACTATCAAACTCATTCAGAATCAAATGTAAACATCCAAATAAATACTATACTCACATAATCCGACGCATGCATGCAGTATGCATGACGAACATCTTGTAAAGATCCATTTGAGGGTTATATTAGCTGTGTGAACTTTGTAAATGCACTGTATTATAGTCGAGAGCTCGGGGGGCAGGGAGCGCGCAATCTAAAGAGGCCGCAGCCTGAATCGGTGCATAGTTAATGATGCCCCAAAATAGGCAGTTAAAAAAATTATTAAAAAAAAATCTATGGGGTATTTTGAGCTGAAACTTCACAGACACATTCAGGGGACACCTTAGACTTATATTACATCTTGTAAAAACTGGTTCTAGGGCACCTTTAAATGAACTGTCTACAGCTGCTTTTAGAACCACACCAGTGAGGGAACATCACATGCAGAATGGATGCAAGTATATGTTTGATATAATTTATGTTAAAAGTGTGGATAAAGCTTTTCAAACAAATATTATCCATTTAACTATTTCACAGATATTGTTGTTACACCTCAGTATGAAGATCTACAATAATGTTTACGTTTTGAATGGCAAACATTTAGTGAGAAATTTTCATTTTAAATTTCTTAACTTCACAAAAGCCTAACACAGATGGCACGGCTAAAAGCAGAATTATATATACTATAAAAACGGAACGTTTTGAGGAATATAAACCGTATAATAAGTACTGTAACGAGGCAGGGCTGTTGATATGGCTGCATGTGTTTTGCAGCAGCAGGGGGAGAAACACTGAAATCCCACATGACGTCACGGGGAGAGAACGGGAGAGAGTCAGCAGCTCAGGAAACAGCGCTCCCCCTTTAAATATCACAGTCATGCCTCAGATGGATCTTTAGAGGAATCGCAGAGCTTCAGAAAAACAACCCATATCACATCATTTCCATCGTCTACCACGACATGACAACGGGAATTTAAAATTACGTCAATTACGTATCAGAATCTAGGTGAGTTTCTGAATTGCATCCTTTCAAACCAGCGAATTAAATCTGTTTTGCCATTATTTTTTTTATACATTATTATTATTTAAAATACACCATATTTATTATATTTAATTTATTATATAACAAGGAATTTCAAAGATATAGTATAGGCGGTACTCACAGTTAACGGCTGTTTTCGCTTTGTCTTTTATCTTGCCTGTATTTTTTGCGCATTCTGCCTGCACCATCAAACAGCGCTGCATCACATCCTGACCAGTTTACTGTCAAATAAAATACGTACTAACGTGTTAAAAATTATTTCCAGTAGCCGTTTTTGTTTGTATCCATGTGCTCACTGAGCAGGTGCTGCTCCTGTATTGAGGGTTTGATATTTGTCCCGGTGGTTGAACTAATCAGGGAAACGTACATGTCAGACTGGCAGAGGTCTCATTGGCCAGCAGTATCTACTGACTGTGCTTATACGGTGTCCAAAACATTTAATATGAAAGCTGAGTTTACTTTGATTTGAATTGGATGAATTTTAAATGTTTTATATGATTTTATATGCTTGTATATATAGTAATATAGGCTACATGTGTCTCTTTAAAGAATTGTTGTAGATAAAGGTCTCTATAGGCTACTGAACAATTCATGGCTAAGATATATATTTCAAAACAGCAACAATCAGAAAGTGTACCACTTTACAGAATTAAAGTATAACCATTCCTTTCACTTTGCCTCCATCCAGGTCTTTCTGAGTGGCATTATGCCAGAACAAAGCAATGATTACCGGGTGGTTGTATTTGGAGCCGGTGGAGTGGGCAAAAGCTCTCTGGTCTTGCGCTTTGTGAAGGGAACCTTTCGCGAGAGCTACATCCCCACTATTGAGGACACCTACAGGCAGGTGATCAGCTGTGACAAGAGCATCTGCACGCTACAGATCACAGACACCACGGGCAGCCATCAATTTCCTGCCATGCAGCGTCTATCCATCACTAAAGGCCACGCCTTCGTCTTAGTGTACTCCATCACCAGCAAACAGTCTCTGGAGGAGCTGAAGCCTATCTTTGAGCAAATCTGCCTGATTAAGGGGGACATAGAGAACATCCCAATCATGCTGGTTGGCAACAAGAATGATGAGATGAACAATCGTGAAGTGGAGAGCAGTGACGGAGAGGCCATGGCCAAGAGGTGGAAATGTGCCTTCATGGAGACGTCAGCGAAGACAAATCACAACGTTAAGGAGCTGTTTCAAGAGCTTCTTAACTTGGAGAAACGCAGGACTGTTAGCCTTCAGATCGACGGCAAGAAGAGCAAGCAGCAAAAACGGGCAGAGAAGCTTAAGGGCAAATGTGTGGTCATGTGAAAAACCAAAATGTGTTTGGAAAACGAAAACGTTTTCACACTGATGACGTTAATGCTCTGGCTAACACTGTTTACATCTAAAGACAAGACAAGAATGTTGGAAAAACACTTAATCATTGTAGATTTCCAGGAGCAAGGATTCAGTGAGACAACTGTTGTTTACTCAGATATCTTAAAGAAAGAGTTAATCCAAAAATGAAAATGTGGTAAAATGTTAAGGCTTTATTTCTTCTGTGGAACACAAATGTTACATTTTTGAAGAATGGCCGCTCTTTTTCATATTATAAAAGTGAATGGGGTAATGTTCAAAATGACAAAAAGCATCATAAGGGTAAGAAAAGCAGTTCATATGATGCAGTATTCCTGAAGTGATGTGATTACTGGAGGGGAATATCTTTTGTCAATTTATGATACTTTTATGATGCTTTTTCATTTAGAAGCCTGACTGCACTAGTCCCATCCACCATTAATATATGCAAAAGAGTGAGCAAAATATACTTTCTTCTTTACTTATCTTTTGACTTAATTTCCTGTGGAGAAATGCCTAGAGAACCAATGTTCATGAAGTTTTAATTTTACATTTTGTAATGACATAACTTCGCTAAGCTTGCCACAGATGTGATTGTGGTGTAATTGAACCCGCTGCAGGTTTACAGCAGACATCAGCAGCAACAGCAGTGCCTGGCAACCTATTCTGCTCTCAGTTTTACTCCGCTCTAGACCACAAACTCAAAGGGAAAATCCCAGGTTAACCCAATGATACTCATTTTTTTTAATCAATAAGCATATCAAAAAGCAGTAAAATCAGGACAAGTGTTTTAAAACCACTAGCTGTTCCTGAGATCGATTGAAATAGTCACATTAGCTTTATAGCTGTTGTGTGGAGAACAGCTGCCTCTTACGGCACAGGCTGGGCTAAATGAATGCGTGTATAACAAAAAGGTCATATATGGCAGTTCATGATCACGTACATCTGAACTGAATGGTAAAATGTCAAGGCACACAGCCAGTAGTAATCAAGTAAAATAAGCTAAATGGTTGTTACTGTGTTAGTAGTGCAATTCACTACCAAGATTTTAAGCAAGGCTGTCGTAGTTTTATTATACTTTTATATACACATGCCTTCGATTGGATTGTATCAAAGCTATAGATTTCTTTTCAGGGTTTTTAGAAATTTTAAATGTGCTCTTCCAGAAACTGATTTTCTCAGTAATATTCAGTATTTGTATGAAGGGATATTGTAGTATGAAAGGAAATATCAGCTAAATTCATATCAACACAGTCACATTAACTAATTGTAAACCTTGACCAAGTAATATTATGTTTACCTTATTCATTTTTGAATATGGTAAACATGATAATAATATTAATTACAGTTGGCACTGGTTTTTAGAGCGAACTTACATGATCTATCATCTACATGTGTTTACACATATTTAGTGAAATATCAACATGTGCTTTTGAGAGGGACAGCTTTTATAATTATGTATTTTAGCATGACAGGTCTTGTACAGTGAGCTATTAATCAAGTTCAAGTGCTATACTATATTTGTTACAAGAAAAAACTCACTTGTCAAGTAAACAGCTGCATATTATCTGTAGTAGAGTACTGGAGACCTTTATCAAATGTGATATTTAACTTGAATAGCAGAATATGTGCAAATGTAGCTAATGAGAATATGTATCATGGGTACAGGAATTGCTTAGACCCAAAGCTTTCTGTGGGTTTCTGTTATACAGCAGGAGTTCTGATATAAACATTGATATATTGTTTCGATGAAATGCCTGTATAGACATCATGTGTGCCTACAAGTTTATATGATTGTATTTTAGGTCACAAGAATAAATAATATTATGCATTTGTCCAGAATCACAATAGTATGTCTTCATAATGTTACTGAGAGGCTAGTGACAGGTGTCAGTATGTCTTGATTAATCCACTCATAAAGTTATTTAAGAATTTAACTAGAAAATGAATCCAACATTTTCACATGGAAGAACATTTTAAGGGTTGTAATAGAACATTCTGCTCCCTTTGTATTCATACAATTGCATTAAGATCATTCTAGCAGCTGCCACGTTTATGTACTATTCAAACAGATGATTAATGGTTTGACTCTGGACAGAAATTATGCTGGTGTGGGGGAAGGTGGGGGAAGAATTTCTGTGCTATTTAGACATGTCAGAGTAATAAAGCCTGCAAGGCTCATTATCGGCAAGTCAAGTGGCCTACAGTATAATAGAGCACCTGCCAGCACTTAACGAGCATCAAGCCAGTAACACAAGCTCTCTCATGACGAACACCAGCGCAATCCACCATTAATCTGTCCACACAAAGCCAGATCTTTCCCTATCCGATCTTTTTTTTTTCCTCGTCTCAAGAAATATCTGCGTACACACGAAACCACTGAAACCGGCTCAAAAAATGTAGTATACATGCCGGACCAGTATGTGGTGCTGTAATTCTGCCACAGGGATACACTTAAAACAGAGAATAAGACTCGGAGCATGCGCATAAACCTTGTGCACTGTAAACTTTAGTAAAGCTTAGAAATAACGCTTTATTTTCGCTCAGTAGCTTCTGCAGCATGAACACAAACATCTAGAGTCTGCTATTGTCGTTGTTGTTGCTGTTTTATGCTGTTAGTGGTGTCTGAATAGGGTCGACACGGGGGTGAAGACATCATCGTTCCACAAAATATACGGATAGGCTGTACACACAAAAACGCAAGGGCATCGTTTTCAGATTTATCCACTCTGGGACCCGGTTACAAAAAATATCGGATTCACCTTCTGAAAACGCCGGATTCGTCTGGACGAAACGACTAACTTCTGTGTGCTTTCAAATGCTCCCATGCGTTGATCATTGTAGCCAATCACATACATATCTGATGAGCGCATGAACACAATGGCCAATCAGAGGTGTGTATGAATCCGCTCAACAGCACTCAAAGCGTCACATTTTTAAAATTACTTTTGACAACCCTAGTTGGGTACTTTTTGCTAATTTTTCATGAGTACTGTGTGTAATTTTGGCATACTTCTTTTGTCACATACTGTTTTTTGCCTACTATATAGTAGGGAATTATGCGATTTCGGATGCAGCCTATGAGAAATTCAGAATAAAAGGTCTGGATGGCCTGGATCCTGGCCTTGGCCGTGGAGCAGTTGCGGGCCTGAGCCGTAGAGCAATGGTCTAAACAAGCCAAGTCTTTAGACTCACTAGAAATTTCCAGGCAAATTTGTTGTAACTAGTTGAAGAAGTATTGTTCAGGACATTGGCCTGATTGTAGTTGTCTTGGACAATGAAAATGCGTTGAACCTAGTGAAGTCTTCAAACTTCCTAACCTGACTATTAAATTGTGTTTGCTGGTCAGAATCAATCTTGATTACCCTTACAATGAAAAATAGTCAAATAATTGCATTGCAGTTCACAAGCAGCCTCAAGGGTGCAGTTGTTTTCAACTGAATGGTATGAAGGTGCTGAGACTTGAATGGATGTCAATGGATGAAAGGCTTCAGTACACTGGTTAAATTATGTTTTATTAACAAATTCGGGAGGAACACATTCAAATGATCCACCCAATCAGCACGAGAAGAGACAGACAACTCCCCTATGTTTCTCAACAGTATTTTCTGCATCCCTCCACCACCCAGAATCCTCACTATTGGCTGGTTCCAGCCAGGGATACAGGGGGAGTACTCTGGATTGGGGCCAATTTCCGAGCTCGGAGCCTCCCCAGGAACAGCACGTCTGCTACATCTACTCTTTTAATCTATCTGACTCTTTGTAAGTGTGAACTCGTGAAACAGCTTATAAACAGCTTATCACTTAATGAATTGACAGCCTGTCCACTAATCTTCAACGTGTTTGCCATTATATAGATATCCTGGGGTGAGCTATATCTGGAGTTTACAAAAATATTTTATTAAAGAAGTCATTTTTTTCAACAGGTAGTATTTAGTTTACAGCACTAATCATTCAATTCTGTGTTATCTGCATTTCTATTATAGTTTCGAGTTGAGAAAAACAATCCAATCAGCATTTATTTTGTAGTCAATGCAGACTGAGTGTAATCATGTTTCGTATTGTGACTTTAGAATTATTTGCATTTTATTATATTCATTATATCTTATTCTGTGTCTAAGCGGTGTCTTGGGGATTATGGGGGTTGTGAATGTGAGGGAGAACGTGATATTTTGTTAAATAAAGAAATTGAAGAAAAAAAGTGTTATCACTTATAGACTAGGGGTACCAATTAAATAATAAAAAATTAAAACACTTTACAATAAGGTTCATTAGTTAACAGTTAACATAAACTAATAATGAACTGCACGTATAGAGCATTTATTAATCTTTGTTCATGTTAATTTCAACATTTATTAATACATTATTAAAATCTTGTTAACATGTTAATGCACTGTGAACTAACACGAACAAACAATGAATAACTGTATTTTCATTAACTAACGTTAACGTAGATTAGTAAATACAGTAACAAATCTATTGCTCATGGTTAGTTCATGTTAGTTAATACATTAACTAATGTTTAACTAATGAACCTTATTGTAAAGTGTTACCAAATAATTTTAATGAATAAATGATATTTCAACAAATAAATAATGAATTGAATGTTTATGTCTAATGTTTAAAATGTTAAATATAACAAATGTAAACATTGTCATAACACATGCACTTCTCACAGCAACAATTATATTATTACAAAGTTGCTGTGGTCTAGAGACAACAATCCAGACACATGATATGGCTGCAATTCATTTATATAGTTTAAGGTGAATTGTGCAGTGCCATTTTATCCTTTTGTCAACTTAATTGGATTAAGAAAAAAAAAATGCAAAAAGTTAAAGAAATGTGCAAATGCTTTAAAAATAAATAAATAAATAACATAGTTCCCTTCGTCTGTGTGATATGAGATTTTGTTACTTTTGTGATATTACCTATCTATACACACACACAAAAAATCTGGGTTGCTTATGGAATAAAAAGGGGATGCTCAGGGTCAAAATGACCCCACATTGAAAATTAATGGGAAAATCAATTAAAAATTAGGTTTTTTTTATTTTTAATTTGTCAAAAAAAAAAAAAAAAAAATCCAGCATAAATCTGAAAATTTCCACACATAAATGAAGGCCTGGTACTAGAGCACAAATGCAATGTGGAACAAACATGATCACTCACACACATGCAAACAAACATACAGAGTTGTGACTGCAGTAGAGAGCATTCATAGAAACTGGCAAATAAAACAACTGGCAGTTGTGTTTGATAGGGCAGTTGTGGCCTAATGGTTAGAGAGTCTGACTGGTTCGAGTCTCAGTACCGGCAGGAAATGTAGGTGGTGGAAGTGAATGAACAGCGCTCTCTTGCCGTCTATACCTTAGACTGAGGTACCCTTGAGCAAGGCACCTATTCCCCGCACCTATTTCCTCACTGCTGTGTGTGGGCACTTGGATGGGTGAAACATAGAGCACAAATTCTATGTATGGGACACGTTACCTCACTTTTAAATAAAATCAATAATTCCAGCATAAATCTGAAAATTTCCTCACATGAATGAAGTTCATATAATCAAGTCTTGTCTTTTAGTAGCAACTTATATGGCATTTTGCAAATTTATGTGGCATTATTGCAAAAACAGACACTTCAAAAGACCTCAAACAACAACAACAACAAATTCTAATTCTAAAGGATCTCTAAGGGCCTTTGCTGGATATATATATATATATATAGAGAGAGAGAGAGAGAGAGAGAGAAACAAGATAGATAGATAGATAGATAGATAGATAGATAGATAGATAGATAGATAGATAAAGTAATTATGCTTTTTTCTAAAACTATAATCCCTACATGTTTACAGATGGCAGAATGCTGCCCCTAACAGCTATATCAATATCCAGAAACAACTCATATTTAATTGATCATCATTATTTTTTTTTTATATATATAAAATTTTAATATTTCATAAGCAAACTAATTTTGTAATTGATCAATTTTGTGGTAAACAGAAAAAAACTTCCCCAGAACACAGCATAAATGTATAGTTGAGAAGTAAATAGTAAAAAACAAGACATTACTTTATTATTAAAAATATATATTTTTATCCAATTGTTCTGTTAAAATGTGTGACCCCAAACACCCAGGTTTAACTGTATATGAGGAGAGTGTGAGGGTTAAGTTAACAGTTTTGGATATGTCTATTCATTCGCCTATTTGATAAGTTAATTATTTCCATTATTTATTTATTTATAAAGAAATAAATACCTAAATAAATAAATAAATAAATGTTTCCTTGAAAAAAAAGACAAAAAAAACTATTGGCTATCTTTCTAAAGGGTGTTTCATATACTGACACAGGGTTGAGTCTGAAGAGCTTCTTGGGATTAGTTCAATTAAGCTCCTTCTGGGCTTTATGTCAAGAATAGAACAATAAGAAGTGGAGCAGTGCTTTGATATCAGCTAATGCTGCTGTTTGTGCAAATACTGCCTTTTCATCATTACTTCTCTAAAGACACCACCGTGGGAACATACCTTTCTGCCGTAAGGTAAGAATATATATTTGTTTGGATGTATCTCTTTGTATGTAGTATTTGTCATGGCAAGGTTAGGACTTTGCTGACTCTTGCAAAATTTGGTGAGGCAGGCACATACACTCTTCATTGTATTTCCTGTCTTCCATAAAGAACAAATTCAGAACATGAAACAAATAAAATGAGAAAGTACCTGAATTAACTAAAGCTGCGTTTATGGAGTGATTTCTGTTCCAACAGGGAAATGTCTGTTTGTTGACTGACTTTAATGCATACAGCTATTATGATTATATTAATTAAGAGAGAGCACATGGAATATTTGGACTTTTAAAAATGAAGTAACAGGATCATTTAATATAAACTACTGGATGCAAAATATATTCAAACAATTTGTTAACATTATTTAATGTATGAGGTAATAACTTTAATGGCGAATGCTTTTAACTCATTCATTAATCTAGGTTAATGTTGATTTCTACATATAATAATACATTTTTATAATTTCAGGTTGTATAAATTACCATTAGTTTGGATTAATTCATTAGTTTAATCATTAGTTTATGAATGAACAAAAATTCACAATGAACAGTAGTATATTTATAAATGAACAATAACATAGATGAAATTGCATCAGGTTTTTTATATGTTTTAGCTGAAAGGATTGTAGATGTCACGTCATTCAGCAGAATGAGTAGGAGGAAGAGGAGAAACAGTCGCAGGAGGAAGAGCTCCAGCTGCAGTAAACGTGAGTGTTGATCTATATGTGGCTCCTGGGCCATGTGTGGAGAATAATCCTCTAAAGACTGTCTGAGTCACGCTTAACCCATGCCTGCAGCACAGCCTACAAACAGGTGACGGATTAGGCCTGGTTGATTGGGACACATTTTCCAATTCATCTCAATGGCAAAAAGTGTTCCATCACCCTGAATTCACCCCAGCATTTAGCATCACACAAAAATTTGCTTTGGAATAGTGTGTATTGTGAAAAAACCATATACAAATAAATAATAATCATTATTTATTCTGGGTGATTAGTACGATTTTGGGCCAGTATGCCTGCCTATAACAAATGTTGTGATAGTCTTTTTTCCTCTTTCATTACTTATATCTGAGTGAAATGGCTTCTGGAACAAGAACAAATGTAGGGCTTGATTTTGTACATAGGGAATTTGATTGGATGGTTGTGGTTTGCTACCACTGGATCTCTTGTGAGTGACAGGTTGCCCCGCCCTTGCGCCAGTAAACACAACATCAGAGAAGAGAAGAGATGTGTATGGATAAATCATTTATAATAAAAAAATTCCAATATTCCATAAAAATAAGAATTGTAAATTTTGATTTCATAGTGACTTAAGCACATACTGACATAAGCAACTTTATGATTACTAAAAATGAATGTGGCTTTTCATTCAAAAACAAGCGAGGATTGTGTTACAGTTAAGTTATAACTGTAAGATTGCAGTTAAGATTGTGTTAAGATATCAAGAATGGTTGGTTGTGCAATGTGATGCATCTAAACCTATTTTCTTTTTTGTACAGAATGCATCTCTCCATTTAACTTTCAAAGACACACTATGGTGGACACTGAGGCTCATGGGGAAGAAACTGCTGAGAAAGGAGAAACTGACTCTTTCTGTAAAGAGCATATACAGTCAGAGTCTGAAGATGAGAAAGAGAACGAGACTTCAACCACGGAGAAAGAAAACAGACCAGCGAGTTGTGAAGATTTTTTCGAGGAAAAAAAGAAAAAAGACAGACAAATGTCAAACTCAGAACCAGTGGACAGAGATTCAGGATTAAAAATAACACATTCGGTGACCTTTGATAATTTTGGACTGTCTTCTCCCAGATTTGTTTTTGAGCGATGCCATGAGGCTTCTGTAAGCGGATCAATAAGTAGTGTGATAGCAGTCACAACCACTGAGGTCAAGGGCATGACCCCAAATATGAGGCTTGAGATCAATGAAGTAGTGACATCAGATGATTCAAATATCAAAACAACTATTGTTCTTCACAAAGATAAAAGAGAAGAGACTCATTTTATAAGCCAAACTGAGAAAAATCAACATTCAAAAAATCCCAGAGTCTATTCATGGAACCAACATAGGGCAGATTACAGACAAAAAGTCTGTGAGAATGTTAGCTATAAGATTAGCATTGCAGAGCTAAATGCTGAGTCAACACACGCTTCCAAGAGTCTGAGCTCATGGGATGAGCCCGAAGAAATAGCTTGCCGTAAAAGCTGTTGTAAAAATAATTTTGATTGGGGAAATGCAGGTGGCCAGACTGATACTGATTTCACACTGGTTGATGGATCTTCCTGTTGTTCATCACCCACTGATTTCTGGCAATGTCAGAAACAGCTACCACTGCCCACCAGTCTCAGTAATGAGGCATTATGGGATATACCTCCCCCTGATGAATTTGCTGATAAGGTTAGCGTGCTTGATTTTCTGGCAGAAAATGTTGCATCATGTCAGATCAGTCCCAGAGAAGAATTCATTGACCACGACAACACTAATTTCACACAGACAGCACCCGAGTTTACCTTGTGCAAAGAGTTTATATGCCAGAATACACTGGATGCGGACAACAGGTGCTGTGAACGACTATCCGACTTGAGTCCTCAGGAACATTTATTCATGAATCCCCGAGTTTCAATGAATAGATCTTCTTTCACTAAAAACTTCATCGACAATCATGAAAGGAAGACTCGTTTGCGCAACAACAGCATTGCCATCCTAGAAACCAAAACGCATCCTCCAGGCTATATGGACATACCACCCAAAAGACGAAAAACTTACCCAGGAGTGGCATATCATATGAGTCAGGCCAGAGAGAGCATTCCCTCATACAGAGAGTCATTTTCCTCTGGCACACTGTCTTCGTTTTTCATGCAGTCACTTCCCTCTCAAGCAGAGAGGAGGGGTAGATTCTATGTGGAAGATGAAAGACTTCATCCACTTGGGAGCCGCAAATCTTCCAGTAGCAGCAGCTATAGACCAAGCTCAAGCTCTACAACTGGTCCTGACTCATTTAATTCCAAATGTAAGGCTTATAGCACAATCAAAAACCCATTCTATCCATTTAGGTCAGATGAGAGTCCAGAAGAAGTCTTCTTTAGAGGTGATCAGTATCATGGGCCAGCACTGCTAGATGAGGAGGTGCAACCTGGTTCAGATGTTCCTGTTGCTGGTTTGATGTTTGTTGATCAAGACAGTGAAAATCAAGTCAATGAAAGTGGCTTCGATGAGGAAATGGTGGAGCTAGATGAGTCGATTTCTGCAGGTGACAACATGGACAGCCATCAAAGGGAACTTCTTATCCATGTCATCCCACCTTCACTGAGCAACTCTGAAGAAAAAATCAATGAAGGAACACCCAACAGTGTCAGTCATAACATGTTTGACGAGGCTGAGCCACCAAAGAAACGAAGAGGTTCAGTAATGACAATAATCACTGGGGACTGTGAGCAGAGATTTCTACATGGCAACTATGTCTTCTCACTTGATGAGGACATTTCAGAGGAACATCCAGTAGATGCTTTGAGTCCTGTGAGCGAGTCACCTACTGGGTCTCCAATAGAGGATCTGGGCAGCATCAGAGAAGCTGTGGAAGGGCTCCAGGAAATCACAACCTCTGCAAACTCTGAGTTGACCTTACAGATGGAAACGTCCTGTCAGCAGCCTGTAGAAGTGCAAACAAATGAAGCCTTGGATAAAATAAGTGCAGATGTCTGTATGACACCCAAACTTTATAAAAATGATTTGTCTGAACGGCAAAGTGCCTCAAAAAGTGAGCACTGAAATATTTTATGCTTTTTTTAACAGTGGTTTTCACCGGTGGGTCACCACCTAATAAGGCCTGTCCAAATAGAGTTGCGGAATGTCGTAAAAATAATAAAAATAATAATAATTCTGAATGCTAGAGAGATTGTAAGCTGCTGTAACTTGTTCACTCTCTGACGGACAAAGGTTTTGAAATATCATGTCCACCTACTGCCGCACCCTTGAACCAGAAGCAAATTTATACTCCTTTTAAGATAATCACAATTTTATTCTTCATCCAGTTATATAATAATAAATACATCAATTAAAAATATGCAATGCTTAAGTTAACATTAAATGACATACATTGTAGACACAATATTGTCAATATTTTTGCTCTATTTCGCCAATGAAAATAGTTACAGCAGAACCGCTGTCTCCAATCAACAGTGGTATTTTTTTCCTGAATATTTCAGCATTTTTTAACGAATCGGGTTTAATGAATGAATCAATGACTCACTCATAAAGACAGTTACTTGCTAGTTTCTTACTTAATAAATGATCTGCCCCCCCCCCCCCCCCCAACAATTCATATCTCTATATATTTTATACTCTTAATTAATTTTAATTTCCTTTTTGAAGTGGAATTTTGACACAGCATCATGGAGTTGATGCTATGGGGTCTGCCCTCAGTATGGCACCTTGCTGGCTCCCTGTGATAAGCTGCTCAAGTACCCTTTAGGGTAGAGCAGGGTGAATGGAACTATGTTGGGCAACCCATAACTCCCTCTGTTTCATTTATCTCCCTCCCCAATTATTGTTGGGTCTTGAAGCAGGGATATCGAAACAACTGATGCCAGAGCAGGGTGAGTTGCTTTCGTAATTGAAAGATTAGGGTTCCCTCCTCTTGAAATTATGTTGGAATTTCACTAATTGAAAGATTAGATGGGTTCACTCCTCCCGAAATTATGTTATGAACGTCACTAAAGTAGACCTTAAGCTCCCCTGTGGTTTCCCTAGGGGGTTGAGTGGAGATGGCAAGAGCCTTTGCTCTATGCCCCTCGCATATTTGCATCCCTTCTGATGAAGCGAGGGTTATGTTCTCCCCCTTGAAAGTAGTGGTAGATCGAGGTCATAGTTGAATTCCTTCTTTTGATAAGATACTCCCTGAGGGCTCTGTGAAGGCATTGACAATTTAGCATTTTATTAAAGCTTTGTTTGCTTTTGGGCATTGGAGGTTTTTTGTTTTTTTTATCTGCCCTTCAAGTGAGGGGGAAAGGATGTAAAGATTGGTACTTCCCTTGCAATAGAGCATAGAAGCTGAGACTCCTCTTATTATTAGAGAAATCTGAGCTAAGGGAGCGGCTCAACTAAGCAATCTATGAGTTGCAATTTGCACCCTAGGGTTTGACGTGCTTTGACTCCACCCAGATTATCTGTAGAGTTAATTCATTCTACGCCCACTATGTTTGCATACCATAGCCTAGTGAGGCAGGCACCTCCTCAGCATAGCGGAGTGGGTATTGATTCCCCATAGCGTTAACTCGTTATGACAGCGTCAAAGTTCCAATTTGAAAGGAAACATCTCATGTTACGTCTGTAGCCCTGACATGGCGCCACATCTCGTTCCCATTCTCATGGAACCAGGGTTAGAGTCGTAACCTGAGACATTGTTATCCTAGCTTCACTGAATCCTGCAGAGTGTCCTCCTTATTGGTGTTATAGAAATATCCACCATAATCACAATGTTCATTAGAGCCACTTTTAATTAATTCAAGACTTCATGAAAATCATTCCATGTCCAGCACTGAAAATAATCAGTCCCTGTCAAATCAGATAGAATTAAGAATGTGTTCTGCACAGTTAGGATTAAATTTTTTTATCAAATTGAAAGAGAAAATGCTTCCCATAATGTTATCATCAAATGCTATGTATAGTCAAATAAATTGGCAGCTTGACTGACACCTTCTCATCCTCAACAAACATTAACAAAACTATGCAATGCACACAAAATATGACCCATACTAATAAAAGTGCAAGTTCAATTGCAACAAGGACAATTATGGTTGGTGCTGACCCCAAATTTGCTCAAACTAAATTATAGAGACATTTAGAAACAAAAATAATCTGTCATTTGAATCATTTGCATATTGTTGCGCCAATGCAGCTCATTGAAAAAAAATAAAAAATTATGATTATATTCATGATTGTCAAATTTGGCACAGTGTTGGATCATCACTGGATGTCCAATGTAAAATCTGAGTTCGGAAGATGACAACCGGATGAAAACCACAAAAACGTTGTTTTGTTGGCTTTGGCTTTACACTGTTGCTGTAATCAAGCCTATTCATTTGTTTATCATTTATAGATTCATTAGAGGTCAAAGAGCACCTCAGGCCTCCAACAGACTCCATTCATAAAGATTCAGAGGAATATTCAGACCACTGGGCTAAAAGACGTAAGCTCTTCAAGGAGAGCAAACAACGCAGTTCTGCAGGCGGAAGTTCTATAACTAGCAATATTACAGAGGAATCAGGTAATTTGATTTGATTGATTTCTAAGGAAGTTTCTGTGCACACTGCAATACTCTGCAGGATACTGAATTATATAAAATGTATTTCATTCTATTTATGGCAGGAACATCAAACTATTTTTGGTTTACTAAGCTTTACTGGACTAAAAATCTCCTGTTGATTGGCGTTGATTATAGTACTTACTGTAATTTCATTCACACGAATACTATATCCCAAGACATATTTAAGTAGAGTCTTAAGATTTAGCATTTTGAAATGAAATCCATTTTCTTCCAACTCTAAGAAATCCATTCATATGTAAATTGTTGCACTAAAATGAATTGGGTTTCTCTGAGACAACAGCTGCTGTGCTACTGAAAGTTGCAAGCTATTGTATAACATGCAGTACAACAAACTGAAAAATTATCTAACCAGCTGTAGATTAAAAGAAATGTTAAAATATATTATACCAATATAATGAACATGAATTTTTTGTATATTTTTTTTCCTCAAATCGTCCTACAAACTGGATTGAACTCAGCTCACAACCAGTGTTTGATACCTCTGATTTCTGGTATATATTTGGTAGTTTGGCTTTTGTGTTGAGAAATGTATTGTGACAACTATTGACTATCAAAATGTTGACCAAAATGTTGATCAAAAATCTGTTTTGTTTTGTTTTTTTTTTCTTCTGTCATTAAGACACAATGAACTCTGAGGACACTCGTTCAGTGGACATGTCAATGCGAGATATTGAGGACAGAGGATTTTACACAGAAACGTTTCACTCTGTATCATGGATATACCATGGAGATGATGTTAACCAGAATGACAGTCCACACTGTCTCAGCAACTGTACTCGACCAGCAGCAAGTGAGTTCTTAGTATTCTAAGATGAATATATGCTAGAACTGGCTTTTAATGATTTACAGTACAGTGTTTAAAGATACATTATATATTTCAGTTCGTGAGAGGACAGTAAAAATCGGTAAAGGCATGGGCGAGTATCCCTGGGGCTTCCGAATTCAATTCTCTAAACCCATTTTGGTTACTGAGGTGGACACAAGTAAGTTATCAAGATTACAGAACTGATTAGCACAACAGTAAATGTATGTGTATGTAAAAGCAAAACAGTGATAAACTCACTAGTTTTATAAAATAGTATATAAAAAGGATTTTTATACATTTTTATAAAAAGGAATAGTTTGAAGGAACCATAAGTCACTAAATCTAAAATTTTGGGATTACTTTGCTAAAAGAGCTCTTCTGTTTATTTCTAAAATCATAGCAAATTAGCCTTCCGAGATTACCCAAAAAATCAGGACTGAGCAGCCAAGTTTCATGATGAAACTATTTTTTTTAAGATCTGCTCCTTCCCCAATGAGGATTAGATTTAGGGGTTAAGCTTCATTCGTGCTTTTTTATACAAATTGTATGTTTCAAGTACAATTGAAAGGTTGATGTCATTGTAATATTCTAATATACCTACTCAACTGCGACATGGATTGGTAATAGCAGGAAGGCTTTGGATAGTTTTTGAGTCATTTAGCATTAAAATTTAGTATTAAAAAGGCCTGAAATTAGGAGTGACACATGGCTAAATTTTAGCCTTAACCCAGCTGACAAAAATATGTTCTAAGAATTTTTTTCTAATGTTACAATATTAAGTTATTTCTGAATGTTCTCTGAATGTTTGAAACTTCTCGTTATTAAAATGTTCTTGTTTATGCAAACATTACAGAAAAAATTTGGGCAATGTTCCATTTCATCATTTTGGGAATGTAACTTTTGAATGTTCTACTGAAACAAGTAGAAAGTAATAACATTTAAAAAATGTTAAACGAATGTCCAATTAAAATGTCTTAGAGAAAAATGTAATTAAAGACCAGGTGACTTTGAACAAACATTCTATTAATTTTACTGGATGAACGTTTGTTCATAACTTTGAGGGGAACCTTGCCAGAACAAAGTCCTGAGAACATTCCCTGGGAAGATTTTTGGGATAAACATCCTCAGGTTGTAACAGCTCTATGATGGTGCCCTCTGTAATCAGATTACTATGAACTAAAAACCATCAACCTTGAGCAGATGGGCAATGCAGGAATTCATACAGTTTAAATCTGAGTAGCTTAGAGTGCACTGTATATGAGCCATTTTCTTCAAAATGTTGAGACCTCAAATGAAGTAAGATGAAGATGTTGGTGTACTCTGCTTTAGATGGAGCAGCGGAGGAGGCAGGGCTGCAGGTTGGAGACTATGTGCTGGCAGTAAACGGCACTGATGTCACTAGTATACCACACTCAGAAGCAGCTGACCTCGCACGACAAGGTAGGCTGGACTCAGATAACTTTATTAGAGATTATTATTCATTTTTTAAATCCTGGTGGTATATCTGGAGGGACACTCATGCACTGTTAAAAATCTGTTAAATCTTGGGTTTGTAAAGCAGAGCTATCTTAAAGGGTTAGTTCACCCAAAAATAAAAATTCTGTCATTTATTACTCACTCTCATGCCGTTCCACACCCATAAGACCTTCATTAATCTTCAGAACACAAATTAAGATATTTTAGCTGTAATCCGATGGCTCCGTGAGGCCTGCATAGGGAGCAATGACATTTCCTCTCTCAGGATCCATTAATGTACCAAAAACATATTTAAATCAGTTTATGTGAGTACAGTGGTTCAATATTAATATTATAAAGCGCCGAGAATATTTTTGGTGCGCCAAAAAAACAAAATAACGACTTATTTAGTGATGGCCGATTTCAAAACACTGCTTCATGAAGCTTCGAAGCATTATGAATCAGCGTGTCGAATCATGATTCGGATCGTGTGTCAAACTGCCAAACTGCTGAAATCACGTGACTTTGGTGCTCCGAACAGCTGATTCGACACGCTGATTCATTATGCTCTGAAGCTTCCTGAAGCAGTGTTTTGAAATCGGCCATCACTATATAAGTTGTTATTTTGTTTTTTTGGCAAAAATATTCTTGTCGCTTTATAACTGTATTCACATGAACTGATTTAAATATGTTTTTAGTACATCAATGGATCTTGAGAGAGGAAATGTCATTGCTCCCTGTGAAGGCCTCACGGAGCCATCGGATTTCAACAAAAATATCTTAATTTGTGTTCCGAAGATTAACGAGGGTCTTACGGGTGTGGAACGGCATGAGGGTAAGTAATAAATGACAGAAATTTCATTTTTGGGTGAACTAACCCTTTAAGGCTAGAATATACTGCATTCCTTTTGCTCAGATTCTGTCTTAATTTGCAGTCTGGAGGAGTCAACGCTTGTTTACAAAAGTCAGCCAGGCTGCATAATTTTGGGCAGTCGGAGTTGACACATTTCACATAAAATCATGTGATGTATGATGGGCTTCAGACTATCGTTCTGTAATGAATGTGCATTCAGGCAGGCAAAGGAGCAGGCTGAGAAGCAGGCTGAGAAGCATATCCATGTGCAGTTATAAATTTAATAAAACAATCCACAAGGTTGAAAACACAAGGAACAGGAGGAAACACCAGGATACATGCAAACATTTAACTGACAAACACAAGTAAAACACAAGGGCTATTTATACACAGGGCAAGACAAGCTTAACAAGGTGACGAGAGGATGTGGTTAATTGTCATAGGAACAGAGGGTAGCTATGGTAACTAACAAGGGAACAGCAGCAGGGATATATGAAGTGAGCAGTGCAACAAAGGACACACAGAACCTTAAAATAAGAGCAGACACAGGGAACACAGACAGGGATTGTGACATAGCCCCCCTCCTAAGGAGCGGTTTCCAGATGCTCCTAAAAACAAGTAGTCCAGGAGGGCGGGTTGAGCAGAGGTGAAACTGGGGGTGGGACAGAGGGCCAGGTCCATGGAGTGGTCCCTGGAAATGAATGGAAAGCAAGAATCCCAGGCAGAGCAGGTGGCACAGGCAGGAAAGGTGGAGACCACCATAGCTGGGCTGATGGGACCGAAGACCCCCATGGCGGAGCAGGTGGGGCTGAAGTCCACCAAGCGTAGTTGAAGACCACCAAGGTGGAGCAGGCGGAGCTGATGACAACCATGACGGAGCCGTGGATATCAGACATGTTTAATATCTGCCGATAAATATTCATATTGTTTTCGCTTGTTTCATTCCCAATTTTTCTCTGTAACCCTTAACAAAGTCAATAAGTGTATGATGTATCAATATCTTTGTTTAGATTTTAAACATTGTGTAGTGTACCAGCCTTTGAGTGAAATGATGCTCAACATAACTGAGCAAAATGGCAGATGCTATTGTATAACTTCATTTTGTGTTGATTTTATTTTTTTATGTGATTTCTGATTAAAGGCCCAGACATTTTAACTCTGACCATTGGCTCGGATATTGGTCGAATGCCTAACACTCCACGGCCAACATGCAGAGGTTACTTGCATAAACGAACTCAATCCAGTTTGCTGAAGGGTTGGAGAAAGAGGTGGTTTGTGCTCAGACATGACTGCTGCCTCTATTACTACAGAAACAAGCGTGTAAGTTCAGTTTTCTGTTTTATCAAGAAGGAAAATGGTGAATTGTGTGAAAATGTGGAAAATGTGAATTGACATATGTGCAGTGAATAATGCTTTTGCTTCTTCTTGGCAGGATGAAGGGAAGAGCCGAGCTCTGTCTGTGATTAGTCTGGAAGGGGCACTGGTGGAGGCTGACACCAGTTTAGGAAAGCCATTTGTGTTCAGATTCTGCCCTGTCTCTGGGAGCCGAGTTTACTACTTGTGTGCTACATCAAACCAAGAGATGAAAAGGTAGTTTATATATATATTTAATATATATATATATATATATATATATATATATATATATATGAAATATTTAGTTAAATGCTACTATTAATTATATTTTGGGTACATAAATTTGTTTCTAGTTTTAACTGTTGTATTTAGTTAAAATGTATCTGATTCTATGTATGTATTGCTGTCATCCTTGCTTTCATTCATTCATTCAAAAACCCTTTTTTTTATATACAAATTCTGCTGATAGTTAAAGTTATTGCCTTCTTAAAGTGATAGTTCACACAAAAATTAAAATTATCCCATAATTTACTCACCCTCAAGCCATCCTGGGTGTATATGACTTTCTTCTTTCAGTCAAACACAATCTGAGTTATAGTAAAAAAATATCCTGGCTCTTTCAAGCTTTATAATGGTGAATGGTGACATTTTTTTTTTTTTTAAGCCAAACAAAAGTGCATCCATCCATCATAAAAGAAATCCATACTGCTCCAAGGGGTCAATAAAGGTCTTCTGAAGTGAAGCGATGCATTTTTGTAAGAAAAATATCCATAATTTTAACTTTATAAACTGTAATCACTAGCTTCCAGTAATGGCCATCCACGTGTTCATGAGAGAGTCGAGTTCCGGCATATGACATAGGATGTAGGCTAAGTTTAGGTGAGAGCAGACGCATTCTCGGTTCAAACAATTAGGGCTGGGCAACAAACTTAGGCTTTTCAGACATTTCCCTTAAAAATTCTAGTTTTAGACTTCTAATTCGTGACCGGTGTTTTGTTTTGCTCTATCCTCTGTGCTTCCGCGTTCATCAAGACATAATGCATAGGGTTAGAGTTCACTCTTCAACCAGAACTAGACTAGTGTACGGCCATTACCGGAAGCCAGATATTATAGTTATTATATTTTATAACATCATAAATATTGATATTTTTCTTACAAAAACACATTGCTTCGCTTCAGAAGGCCTTTATTAACCCCCGAAGCCATATTGATTAGCCCTTTTTTGGGCTTCAAAAAAAAAAAAAGGTACCATTCAATCCCATTATAAAGCTTGGAAGAGCCAGGATATTTTTTAATATAACTCTGATTGTGTTTGGCTGAAAGAAGAAAGACATATACACCTAGGATGGCTTGAGGGTGAGTAAATTATGGAATAGTTTTCATTTTTGGATTAAGTATTCCTTTAAAGATACACTGTGGATTTTTGGTTCTCTAGCGGTTAAAACTGCATGCATTTTGCTTTGGTTGTACTTCGGCCTTACAATGAACTCTGATAGAGATCTATGTTTTATATATATATATATATATATATATATATATATATATATATATATATCACCTGTTGAATAATAAAAACATTTCAAATCCCTCAGTTCTCGCTATCTCTGAAAAGCCAATGTTGATTCTGGTTTTATTACAAGCTCTGTCGCATTCTCCTTTTGCCAGCAGACTCTCCTCTGTTCGGTGTTTGTTTAAAACGGGTAATTCCTCAGAGGTTGGAGATTTAGCTGTTCCATGTCAATCTTTCTCGCTTGTTGTCAGTGTTGCCAGTTTAGCGATTTTGTCACTAGATTTAGTGACTTCCCCACCCTTTTCAGACTTTTTTTAGGGACAAATCTAGCAACTTCCTGGACAAGCCTTATCTAGATTCTTATTTTGCCCACTGATCTATATTTATATTTATATAGATCAATGAATTTGCCATTATGATGTCATCTACTGGCATTTAGCTACCAGTTTTTGCTACTTTTAATTGAAAGCAGTTGGCAACACTGCTTGTTGTGACAACCTATGCCACTCCCACACCAGACACACATCAAAGTAGCCGGAGCAACTTTTCTCTATTTTACGGATATGACGAGACACACAAAGGGCGAGTGACGTATATACAGAATTTCCCACGAAAGCCATCCCATCAGGTCTAAAATATAAACCCTCACAATATGTTTGACATTGTGAATCTGGGTGAGACAAAAACTCATTTTGGAAGAAGGATTGATGATGATGATGATGATGATGATGATGATATTGACTCATTATTTAAATTTTGTTAATTTTGAACAAAAAAAGTTACATAGTGTACCTTTAAAGGTGCTAAAGAGGATGTTTTGCTTTATACATTTTTGCAATATTACTTGAAACTGTCTTTACTAACTGATAAAAGACTATTTATTAGGTGCACTGAAAGGAATAATATTAATATACATCATCTGTGCACGAGGTAGGGCCTTAAAAACATCAGCCAATCGTTTACGCGATCATCGCGTAAACGATTGGCCCTCTGGTTTGTCAATCACTGCCATGACGTTCCTTGTGAGAGACGAGCGCGGCTGCGTGCTCCAGTAACTTTCCACACTCCACAGGCGCCGCATGCAATGTTTTTGTCAGGAGACAGGAGTAACAACTGCAGATTATGAGTTACCTGCGGTGAGTCCGACATAATGAATCCACTAACACGACACGGCGAATGCCGGTGGTAAACACTCGTGTTCCAATAATCGTGCACGAGTTTTGGGAGGCGTTCCCTCGAAATTCTTACGCATGCGCTCATTTCAAAAACTCAGTAACAGTCTTTGGTTTCTCAGTCGACGAAAAGATCCTCTTTAGCACCTTTAAATAGCACATAGCTTTAACTGTGGCTACTTTTTGTTAGTGGCTTATAATGCAGTGAACTACCTTTTCAAACAAATTGATCTTTTTTACTTTTTCCAGTAAACATGTATAGAAGTCTTTTTTTGAGAGAACCTAAAAAAATTGAGAGGTAACACTGCATAAGATAATAAGACTTTGTTTAAAAGACATATACCTGCTTTCACAGACTAAGCCCTGTCTGTGAAACAAGGCCATACTGTAATATATGTGTATTATGTGTCACTGCAAAAAAGTCTTAAAGTCTTAATATCCTTGCAGTGAGTGTTGCATCAAAGTAAATTTATGTATAATCTCATTTATTTATATTTTCATTTATGTCTCAAATCAAGTCATTTTTATTTGTGTAGTGGTTTTCACAATTAGTGTTGCCAAGTCTGCGGTTTTTCCATAGTATTGGGCTACTTGTTGCTGCAGATCTTTTTCCAAAGGTTGATTTCCCCCTTTTGTTTGACTGGCTAGTGGGCTACTTTTTGTTGCACAGACCTGGCAACCCTGTTCACAATACTTATTTCTAATAAAAAGCTGTATGCCTCAATGTTATTTATGTGATAAACCCTCAGTGAACAGCCTTATGTGTAATTTATGTTGTGTGTTCAATGCACTCCTACAAAGTATTATTAAGGCAGTGATTAATATTTGTGAGCTAATTAGTTAAAATGCATGTTTTTTTCTAGTATTAGTTTTATTTTTGTAATTTGGATGTTAATTCAAATTGTAAAATTAAACTAATTTAAATGCCGTGACGTCTAATGGATTAAGGTGATTAACGTAAGGTGATTAATAACGTACGTACTAAAAACCATCCGCTAAATAAATAAGTTAAGTGGTTTGCACTTGTTTGTTTCTCAGGTGGTTGGAGGCTATGGGTCGAGCAGTTCATCCCATTACTCAGGTAACTTCCTACTCATTTGCACATAGTATTTGCTGTGGCATCATTACACATACCTAGAATGTGGTATTTCATTCTTCATGACAGCTCTGTTAATGTAAATACACATGATCAATTAATAAATCAGTGTCTTGCTAAACAGAATTCCGTTGGCTGATTGATGTTGTTATGGTAATGCTCATAATGCTAATGATGGTGATTGTTGAAGCAGAATCACGTGTGGGTGGACGTTACTCGACACAACTCAAATCTTCCCCCACTGGCAGTCAAGAACCCAGAATGCCTTGGGTTGCTTCACCAGCTGGACAGGAACAAGGACTCATGGGTGCAGCACTACTGTGTGCTGAAAGATGGATGCCTCTATTTCTATGTGAGCATTCGGTCAACCTGCGCCATTGGTAAGTTTGAGAACTGTCACTGTGTAACTGTCTGAATAGTTTACAATTACAATACTGCTGTATTGCTGTTAAACTGCTAATGAAAAAAATTTAAATGTGAATTATTTCTTCATAGATCATGAGTCCAGATAAAATATAACGACTATGGAGCCAATAGATCCTGAAATTAAACATTTAACAGTTTAAATTACATTGTCAAATTAGAGAATTGTTCAAGAACCATTTTTATCAATTTTCACATTCAGTTTTGAGAACTATTGCAGGGGCTGAAGACCTCTGAGAGCTGTGAGAGCTACAGAGACCTGTAAATGATTCTCTTTTGATTAGGATATATTACGTGAACAAATAGTTTTATTTATGTTCTTCAAACATATATATTATTTTGTGTAAATTGTATGCAAATGTTTTTTTTGTTTGTTTGTTTGTTTTCATTTTACCACCTCTATAGCTTGCCATGCTATGACTAATAACTCCCATTTGTCTTATTGCAGGAGGAATCTACCTGCATGGTTACACAGTCAAGGATCAGCCACTGGGATCCAAAAAATCTACGATTGAGCTCAGACCTCCATCTGAAGAGTTTAAAGTGTTCTACCTCTGTGCAGAGAACGCAAATGAGAACAAACGGTAATGAACTAGATTTTAAATATTAGTAATTAGTAATATTCAGTAATGCTA
Organism: Megalobrama amblycephala; assembly: GCF_018812025.1. Taxonomy (NCBI): domain Eukaryota; kingdom Metazoa; phylum Chordata; class Actinopteri; order Cypriniformes; family Xenocyprididae; genus Megalobrama; species Megalobrama amblycephala. The sequence goes on from NC_063045.1 coordinate 32,878,524, forward strand.
ATATTCTTAAACAAAAGAAATAGTTCAAAAAGAAGAAGTTTGAACACTTTGAAGTGCCCATATTCTAAACTTTTGAAGCTTTTGAACTTTTTTTGTTGTTGTTGTGAAGTCCACTTTATGATGCTTGTCAAGATTTCTTGCACCAAAAACAATAAAAAATTTAGACAATAATATTTCAGGTTTTTACAATTTAACCTTTCTAACAAATAGGGATGTGAAATTAAATATTATTTTTTTTAAATTAACAATCCACAAGAAGACACAAATACTGTGTATTAACCAAAGAGTACCATGTAATATTGTTATTACAAAGAACTAGCATGGCTGTTAGCAAAAGGTGCATTCCTTTTTAACTAAAGTTAAAAAATTATAAAATTATAAAATCAAAAGATTTTACATAAACTCACAGGCCAGCTTCAATGTTAAATGTCACACAGTTTTGTGTTTTAGCTTTTTGACAATGTTTTGTCATGTCCTACTCATTCATTTTAGTCAATTCTAATCTTTGACTAATTGTGGTTTCAAAAATAACAAAATCAAATATTCATTATATTGTCTCAGTCAGTAGCTTTCAGGAGATCCCTCTCTGAGGGTCTGTGAGCCCTTAGGGTTGATGCAGGGTAAATGCAATTAGTGGGCAGGAAGCTCCCCTCTACTTTGTTTACTTCCCTCCCCAACTATTGTTGGGTCTTGAAGTAGGGATATTGCTCTACTTTGGATGTGTGCTCTACTGATGATGTTCCCCATAGTGTCAATACCAAGACTAAGCGTCTCGATCCCCTTCTCAGGGAACCAGGGTTACAGTCGTAGCCTAGATGTTTTCAGCCCTACTAAGGAGTAGGTGCATCAATAGACCCCAGTAAAATATTACTGAAAAATCCTTGTCCGATGATGGAGATTACCATATACCAACCTGAGAATCATGAGAGTCCTTTTCCTTGACAATATTTCAGCAAACAAGTTGTATGTTGTATGTTGTATGTTTGCTATCAGCTATTTAGAATTTGAACTACTTCAACCTAGAATCGTTTGAAGTAGTTTCTCACACTGAAATAGCAACAGGTGTAACCAATACTTTTTTATATAGAAAACAAAAACTACACTAGATGAGGTGGATATTAAGGCTACATACAGTACATGATGTATTTCCCTACAGTCCACTGAAGGAAACAAAACGTGCACATGTCTCCTTTTGTTTTTTAGCGATGAAGCAGCTCTTTATTGCCTGCAGATTGTAAATGACTCTCTACTTCAGGGAAAGACAATTTATGTCCATATTATCATAAAAGTATCAAAATATGGGGAGACTTAATTTTATTTTTATGGGGGCCTGATCCCCAGAACTGATGAAAAGCTGGAAAGGCTCTGGTAACAAGTGTATTTTGCGTACTTTAATATGTAAATTACAGACACTGTCTTTATCAAGGTGGGCCAAGTTACTGAATACTTAATTTTTGTTGAAATATCAGTGTGGGTGATGCTATATTAATGTGCTTATGGTTGAAACTATGATGATTTATGATTGACCCGTTATTGTAGCTTTAGAAAATCATGTTCTTCATTTGAAATAATTGTGTTTAACAAACAATATTTTGTGAAATATGTATGTATGACTGGAAGGCTTTAGATAGTGATGAAATGGCGAAATTGAAGAAATAATACAGATGAATTAACATTATCCTTTTCTCTACTGTTTCCCTAGATGGATTAGTGCAATAAAATCTTCTATAGGAAAATGGCTGCCATTGCATCAGGCAATTCAAGACTACATGAGTCGTCCACCTGAGGAAACGAGAATGTGAACAAGACAGGTCTTGTCACAAGAGGCGTTTCGCAAGTTTGGTGGTGGAGGAGAGGGATCGTGATGGTGAAGATCCTATGCCTTGTATACCTTTACAGATACTGTCTCACACTAAATTGAGCATTGAGACACAAAAATCTGAAAGATCAGCTCTATGTATGTAATAGGATATAATAGGATCTTTACCATTTTGATAAAAAGTCAGTGTTGAATTGTTCTGGAGATTGGTTTTGAAGTGCTGCATTTGCTTGTTTAACAAAACTATACAATTTGATAACATTAAAAACAAATAATAGAACAATAAAATGCAGATAAAATGATAGTCATCTGCTGCAAATATTCATGATAAAACCTAAAATAATTGTAACTCCATATATAATATTCAAGTGCTTTTATGACAACAGAGCAGCAAGCACATGAAGTTGTCATGGCAACCAGATACATTGCATGCTGCGCTGTGATGATAACTAGCAGAGAAATAGAAAGTAGAAGCCTAATTCATACTAAGATGTACATAGAGTATTAGGGCATCATCAGACCTAAGCATCACTTCTCAGCCATTTAACAGATTGCATATCAAAAAAAAAAAACCTGAGCTTATGTTGGCCTATATAGAGGTTCAAGATGAATTATTTGTTTTCTCTTTCATATATACACATATTGTAATTTATCATGATCTTATTTTAGGTTCACTTAACCATTAACTTGTTACATGTTTCTTTGCATTCAATTTAAAGATTAAGGGAAAATGATGGCCTGTATTCCTGTAAACCTTTTTGTCACATAATTTGAATTTTTATGATGTTTTCCATTTTCAGGATTTGCTAACTATGTAAAGACACTGCCACTGCTATTGTACATAATACACATTTTCTTTGTTTTTGCTGTCTAGTCCAGTTCCATAAAACATTTAGTCATTTTTATATAGCCTGCAGTAAACTATCTTACTGATGGTTTTAGCTCATTTATACCATTTTGATAGCAATATTATGAATTTGCCTATTCTTTGTATAAATAAGGATATTTCTGGCTTTTTGTATTAATATTTTTATTAGCACTGGGTGATCTTCCAGTTTACAGTTTGATAAGAATTAATACAAACTAAGGAAGTATTTACACCTGGTGACTTCATGCATGAAATGAATCTCGGATTGTTGACCATCTCAAAAGCAGGGCATTTACACTTAATGATTGGATAGACTGGATATCTGATCAGTGAAACATTTGAAGTGACCAAGTGTAAATATTTCCTAATGATTAGTTTAGAATTTGATGTAGTCTGTTCATTGAAGTGCTTGTATTGCATGTTAATAGCCTATGCTACAAAGAAAGCTTGCCAAAATACAGACTTGCATTATGTTCTACCTCACATAAGTTGTTCTTGTACTAAGTTTCATTATTACACAGTTCTCTGGAATATTCTGACTTTTCAATGGTGTCAGTGAGGCGTGAAATATTTTGTTCTGTTATGAAACTCTAAATGGGGCAGATTCATAAGTCCTTAACCCAATCTGCTTGCAATCACATCATTCACTATAGGGCACAGCTGATTGGTTCCCTCCCACTGTACTAGTAGCCAATGAGCTTGCTGCTAAACATTCAAAATCTTGCCTATTGCTTGCTGCAGTAGTTTGCAGCATGCTTTCAGAAACCCTCCATCTTCCCCAGCTACCTGTGTAGATCTGCCACGGGTGTAATTCTTGTATGCTTGTACAGCAGTGTGTCTTGCTTGCTCACAGCATGTTGGGTGTATTGGCAGTGGCAAGTCCTGTACTTGCTCTGCAGCAGCAGCAGGAAAAGATGCAGCGGATCTATTCCGCCAATACCAAATACATTAACATTGACTTATTCATTACCATGCCAAACTCTCTGAGAGTTGTCATGATATATTTACACTGATCAGCCACAAGATTAAAACCACCTGTTAATATTGTGCAGGTCCTCCTCGTGCTGCCAAAACAGCTCTGATGTGTCAAGGCATGGAAATATAATGAATATTTGACACCCCTGAAGGTGTCCTGTGGTATCGGTCACCAAAGCATTAGCAGAAGAGCCTTCAAGTCCTGTAGGTTCTGAGGTGGATCCTCCATGGATCTGATTTATTGATTCAGAACATCCCATATATACTCAATCGGCTTGAGATCTGAGGAATTTTGAGGCCAAGGCAACACCTTGAAATCTTTGTCATGTTCCTAAAACCATTCCTGAACAATGTGTGCAATGTGGTGGGGTGCATTATCCTGCAGAAAGAGGCCACTGTCATCAGGGAACACCATTGCCATGAAGGGGTATATTTGATCTGCAACAATCTTTAGGTGGGTCGTACATGTCAAAGTAACATCCACATGAATGCCAGGACCCAAGGTTTTCCTGCAGAACATAATGCAGCATGGTCATGTTCTGACACTCACATGCCCATTCTAGGTGCTTTCGGTAGTGGATGGGGGTCAACATGAGCAATCTGACCAGTCTATGCAGCAACTGCGATGCACTCTGTGTTCTACACCTTTCTGGCAGCATTAAGTTTTTCAGCAATTTAAGCTACAGTACTTCTTCTGTGTAACAAGACCAGATGGGCTAACCTTCGCTCCCCATATGCATCAATAAGCCTTGGGTGCCTATGACCTTCATGCCGGTTCAACCTTCTTTGCACCATATTTGCACAACTTTTTTGGTAGGTACTAAAAGTTGCATGCCGGAAACAGCCCACAAGACTTTCAGTTTTGGAAATGCTCTGTCATCCAGTCATCTAGCCATCACTACTTGGCCATTCAGATCTTTCTACATACAGTAGGACAGTAAATTCACAAATAATGAGTACATATATGTACACAAATGTTTGTCAATTTGAGCTTCAGTTATCATAAAATAACTGAACAGTGCAAACTACTATGATATTTTATGGAGTATAATTATTTTGAGATTTTATAATCTTTTATCAGTTTTACTATTAGTCATTTGTCATGTTTCATGCAGTTGCTAATTTAAAATAGCTGCAAAATGTGGCCTATATTTATGATTGAATTTTTATACTTGGGCTTTTTTCTTTTACAACCCAAATTCCGGAAAAGTTGGGACGTTTTCTAAATTTGAATAAAATGAAAACTAAAAGACTTTCAAATCACATGAGCCAATATTGTATTCACAATAGAACATAGATAACATAACAAATGTTTAAACTGAGAAATTTTACACTTTTATCCACTAAATGAGCTCATTTCAAATTTGATGCCTGCTACAGGTCTCAAAAAAGGTGGCACGGGGGCAACAAATGGCTGAAAAAGCAAGACATTTTGAAAAGATTTAGCTGGGAGAACATCTAGCAACTAATTAAGTTAATTGATATCAGGTCTGTAACATGATTAGCTATAAAAGGGACGTCTTAGAGAGGCAGAGTCTCTCAGAAGTAAAGATGGGCAGATATGGGAGCGTTTAGCGGAAGTTCTACCCGGAAGACTCTAATGCACGTCATTGCTCATTTTCTAACCAATCATTACACGTCACCTGAGTATATAAGTTCTGTTCCCACCCACTATTGTGTTCGCAGATACCATCGCCGGCGTTCACCCCCATCCTCCCCACCACCACCAGGTCGGTCCCTGTCCATACAACTTAGGTAGGCTCCGCCCCTGCCTTCATCTTCAGGCAGGATCTGCAAACGTCTGCTACCCTCCGGATTGTACTATGGGCGGGGCCTACGCCAAAGAACTTTATCATTTATCTTTGATATTTACATTCATACTGTTGAATAAATTGTATTCAAATGTTTCTTTGCTTCCCGAGTCTTTCTGGTAGAACTGTGAAAGAGTGCATAAAAAGATTGTGGAATACTTTAAAAGCAATGTTCCTCAACGTCAAATTGGGTCAGATTCAGAGAAACTGGAGAAATCTCTGTGCATAAGGGTCAAGGCTGAAGACCTTTATTGGATGCAAGTGGTCTTCGGGCCCTCAGACGACACTGCATCACTCATCGGCATGATTGTGTCAATGACAGTAATAAATGGGCCCAGGAGTACTTCCAGAAACCACTGTCGGTAAACACAATCTGCCGTGCCATCTGCAGATGCCAACTAAAGCTAGAAGCCATATGTGAACATGGTCCAGAAGCCCCGTCATGTCCTGTGGGCCAAGGCTCATTTAAAATGGACTGTTTCGAAGTGGAAAAGTGTTCTTTGGTCAGACGAGTCCAAATTTGATATTCTTGTTGGCCATGTCTTCTGGGCTAAAGAGGAGGGAGACCTTCCAGCGTGTCATCAGCGTTCAGTTCAAAAACCAGCATGGTATGGGGGTGCATAAGTGCATAAAGTATGGGCAGCTTGCATGTTTTGGAAGGCACTAAGAATGCTGAAAGGTATATAAAGGTTTTAGAGCAACATTAAACGAAAAATACGTCAAAGACAACCACAAACTCTTTAGCAGCTGGAAACCTATATCAGGCAAGAATGAGACCAAATTCCAACACCAAAACTCCAGAAACCCATAACCTTGATGCCCAGACGTCTTCAAACTGTTTTGAAAAGGAGATGCTACACCATGGTAAACATGCCCCCGTCCCAACTATTTTGAGACCTGTAGCAGGCATCAAATTTGTTATCTATGTTCTATTGTGAATAAAATATTGGCTCATGTGATTTGAAAGTCTTTTAGTTTTCATTTTATTCAAATTTAAAAAAACATCCCAACTTTTCCAGAATCCGGGTTGTAGATTTGCCCTGCCACCACAAAAATCCTGTTAACAAAGAAAACAAGAATAACCAGAGTTCCATTTATTCATCCAATTTCCTACCACTTATAGAGTCCCAGGGATGCTGGAGTCTATCCTGGTCTCAGGTCACAGGCCTGAAAACGCCATGGATGGATAGCCAGACCATCACAGGGCTTTTTATATTAGATTCCGAACACATTTTTCATCATTATGACTTTTGACTCAACTGTGGTGGAAACAGGCTTCCATAGGTTAGATTATATTGCAATATTCCAAAATAATTATATGTATTATATGTAATATGTAGGCCAATCAGAAATCAAGTAATCAGAAATGTCAACAAATTCAGGAGATCAAGTAGATTTTTTGCTTTTGTATAAAATGTATTTCCACATAAATAAACTTTAAAACTGTCAAAAAATTACAGTAATACAAACAGTGTAAACCACTTAGAAATGCATTTAGAAAAAATACAAAACACATTACAACATAAATAAAAGATAAAAAAAAAAAAACTGAAGTATAAACGAATGCTGTTTCAGGCATGCCAACACATTCTGACATACAGTACATTCGATTACGAAAGATTGGTTTAAATAACTAGAACTGGTTTAAATGACTGACAAAGTACATGTAAATGAGTAAATCTGAGATTGATATATACCTGTTTTTTGTTTTTTTCTCGGTGTAAACATAAGGTTCATTGACAACAAACCAGAAATGTGTTCCTTTGAACATAATTTATAGTATAATTTATAAAAGAGTATAATTTACAATTATCATTACAATTATAGGTCAATTGATACTGTGGGTAAAAAAAAGACTCACCAAGTTTCCCATAGGTTATATTTTCTGCTATGATTGTAATCCACAAAATGTTATTTTATACACATTGTTTTGTTTTTTGGACATGTTCCTGGTTGAGAATCTTGGAACTGTAGAAAGTAAAACATCACTAGATAATAAAATGTTGGCTTGAGAAAGCCTGAACATAAAGTTTGAAGTAGTTTTACAGTTTGAAGGTTTTGAAGGCCATTCAGTCTATCATACAGACAGAATCTCTGTATGAATTAAAATCTAATTATGTTTCTACATACTAAAAAGCACAGTATAGGCAAACAAACAACAATCTCTCAAACATGTTTGGCATTTTCAGACGAGATACAGTAAGACTGTAATATTTCAAAGCATTAAGCAGGACTGTTTCATCTGTCATTTTGAAACAAGAGTAGATTATTCAGTGTCTAAAACATTGCACATTTTCTATAGTAAACTTATCTAAGGTCTCACAAGATGAACAGGTCACAGTTTCCAGTTGAAGGCACACTCATTGTCCAAAGCTCTGGCTTCTTATCACAAGAAAAGGTGCTCATGAAAACCAAGTGTCTGTCCATGAGCTGTATGTTAAGTATAGGTGCATTTAGATGTTGTAAGTTTCAATGCACCCTTGTTGTGTAGGTTTTTCAGTGTATTAAACTCCAGTGGCATGCGGTGGGGACCCGCTCTGGAAAAATAGCGATATTTCAGTGTATCATAGTAATGATATTTAACAGAATTTCCGTTGACATCTTTTGGAAAAGGCCAGAATCCATACAGGTAGATTTCATCACAGAAGCGTGTAGCCATTGTGTACATCAATAATCCAGTAGTGGGTCGTTTGATATTTACCTTATTTGCAAGCCAGTACCTACGAAATAAAAAATACATTAAATATTTAGTGTAATAATTTAGTTTACATTATTAGGATGGTGGCTTCAATATTTTTGGTTGAAATGAAAAATATTTAAAATGTGTGACAGACCTACAGAACATTCGGTTTGTATATTTTTTAAATCTCTTAACCAAACGTGTATAATATGAAAAGTCATAGAAGGTACTGCAAAGGAACATACAGTAACAACAAAGTGGATATAGTTAACTTTTGTTTTTTATGAATTTACTCACTAATGTGCAAAACTCTAAAGCACTTAATGTAAAAATATGTTTTTTTTTTTTTTTTTCATGCAATTGCCCAGTCAGAGAAGGGTCATGAAATGGGGAATCAAATTTTTGATATTTTGACATATAGAGGTCATCAGGTCTCTAAAATTATACAAACTAACTAATGTAACTACTATAGTACTATAAAACATAACTCGTTTATAATCAGTGAAGCTGTCTATATACCAATTTAACAACAAGCTATGAATTATTAGTTATTGTATTGTATCAGCCCTGAAATTTTGAGACTGTCCTCCAAAAAAAACCTACCCTATAGGTCATTTTTCAACCACCTTATAACGATCTATATTTACGTTTTAAAGTCATGGCATAAAAATAATGACAGTGTCGTGTTACGTCTGTCGTCATGAAATGACTATGACTGTCGTTACCAATCAAAATGCGTGTTCATTTAAATGCAATGTGTGGACTTTTTACACCATTTGTCCTATTTCCATTTAGCAAAATGCATTTTTTATTAACTGCTAAAACCCACCCCACCCCTAAACCTACCCTTAGTGACTTATAGTACATATACACTTTATGAGCACATGCCTTCCCTGGGATCAAACCCACGATCACATGATCACATGATTGCATATTGTTATATATTGCAATGCTCTGCCAATTGAGCTACATGAAACCCGAAATATGACGCAGATAAAAGGGAACAATGCATTAAAATGAAAGTGTCCTGTTGTTGATAGGGGCGCAACTTTAGCAAACCCTCCTATGGGTCGTATTTCACGGAAGTGACAAACGACCTATAGCATATTGGTTGGAGAACATGTTGATATCGGTGTATCCCTCATCAAAAAAAAAATTATCAGAAGTATTTAAATCCTAAAAATGAAGTTTTAATGAAGAAAGAATTGTATCTATATTTTTTATACACATTATTATTAAAAGGTTAGTTCACCCAAAAATGAAATTTCTGTCATTAAAGGTGCTACAGAGAATCTTTTCGTCGACTGAGAAACCAAAGACTGTTAGTGAGTTTTTGAAATGAGCACATGCATAAGAACAACCCCCCTCCTTCACAGCTCATTTCGAGGGAACGCCTCCCAAAACTCGTGCACGAGTGTTTACCACCGGCATTCGCTGTGTCGTGTTAGTGAATTCATTATGTCGGACTCACCGCAGGTAACTCATAATCTGCAGTTGTTACTCCTGTCTCCTGACAAAAACACTGCATGCAGCGCCTGTGGAGTGTGGAAAGTTACTGGAGAGCGCAGCCGCGCTCGTCTCTCACAAGGAACGTCATTGGCAGTGATTGACAAGCCAGAGGGCCAATCATCGTGTAAACGATTGGCTGTTTTAAAGGCCCTACCTCGTGCACAGATGATGTATATTAATATTATTCCTTTCAGTGCACCTAATAAATAGTCTTTTATCAGTTAGTAAAGACAGATTCAAGTAATATTGCAAAAATGTATAAAACAAAACATCCTTTGTAGCACCTTTAATTACTCACCCTCATGTCGTTCCACACCTGCAAGACCTTTGTTCATCTTCAGAACACAAATTAAGATATTTTTGATGAAATCCAAGAGGTTTTTTTTTAATCTCCATATAAAGCAACAAAATTACCATATTCAAGATCCAGAGAAGTAGTAAAGACATCATTATAACAGTCGACGTGACTACGGTGGTTCAACCTTAATGTTATGAAGCGACGAGAATACTTTTTGTGTGCAAAAAAACAAAACAAAAATAATTTATTCAACAATTTCTTCTCTACCCTGTCTGTCTCCTACGCAGTTGATGCAGTTATTCTCGTCTCTTCATAACATTGAGGTTAAACCACTGTAGTCATGTTGACTATTTTAACGATGTTTGAACTACTTCTCTGGACCTTGAATTAGATTATTTCATTATTATTTCATTGCTTTCTATGGGAGATAAAAACAAACTCTTGGATTTCATCAAAAAATATCTTAATTTGTGTTCGAAGATGAACGAAGGTCTTGCAGGTGTGGAACGACATGACGGTGAGTAATAAATGACAGAAATGTAATTTTTGGGTGAACTAATCCTTTAATAATAATACAAAAATAATAGTAAACTAAATTCATATTAAATAGCCTAAATGTATTAAAATACAGTGGACTGAATATGTATTAAAAGGAAAATACTTGTATTTGACCATATTTAAATCAAATTTAAAAGTAGGCTACGTGCACATGATATCTGGAGTTCAGGATGTTAATGTATCACTGATTAATTGCTTGATTATTTTAAAGACAGTCGATTATTAATAATATTCCTGAAAATGTACATTCTTAGTATAAATTCAAGATAACAGCCATATTGACCAGTGCAACATAAACAGAAAACTGCTGAGTGCACATTAAGGATGTTAGCATCTTACTTGAATGAAAGCTAAAATGTAGTAATTGCTCTGAAAAATGTTAGCCTAATCTCATGAAAAAAAAAGTACAAAATGTGACCACACATGATATTTGAGAGCAACGGCATTGTGAGGAAGTGGAATTTACAGAACTGCAATACCAAGAATTTAAATATAGCTAATGCATTCTGGGAAGTGAAGTGTTCTTCCACCAAAATGAATTTATTAAATATTGTGAAATTTACATAATAACTACAACAAAGGGATTAAAATCTTCAAACATTAAGGCTTTTTAAACTTTTATGTTTGTCAAGACAACTTTTAAAGTATTTCTCTGAATTTCAATTTTAAATTTGACTTAATTACATATACATTTTCATTACAGTTCTACACTTCAATTCAAATTGAGTACTTGAGTATGAAATGTTATAACTCACCTTCGTACAGCGTGGATAAGCCGGAGTGAAGGATAGGCCATGCGCACTTTTAGTTTTTGTTTAAGAATTAGTTTGTTCACAATTTCCACATGCCTCTCGCTACCCTTCACCATGAAGGCAGGAATCCAGAGCACGCTGTTGTTCAGCTGCTGTAAGCGCAGTATGAAGTTCTCCTGCTCCGTTTCATCCCGCAGACCTTTGTACACCCGCTGGATCACAGAGGGGTTCATAGTGGTGAAGTCTGACCTTAAACCCACATCATCTGCAAAATCGTTTAGGGGAGCGAGGTTACATCTGCTCAAGAACGAAAAAAGGGGTTCTTGTCTTAGTGGAAATAGGTGGAACACATAAATTACAGTTTAAGAAATAAACTTCCACATACATATGCCTTACTTTCATCTACAGATGTCACTGCTTTTTAATAATGTGGACTGAGGCTACTATGCATAAAAAAGCATCATAAAAATCCCATTCAACCAATGTGAATAGTATTAAATGGTTAGTTCACCCCAAAATGAAAATTCTGTCATTGATTACTCACCCTCATGTCGTTTCACACCTGTAAGACTTTCATTCATCTTTTTGATTACAATGAGGTTCATTCTTGTGTGTTACGCAGCACATTTGAGCTTCCGGAAGAGGTTTGTTCTCACACGTGAAGCAGGTTTGGTTGAGCTTCTGTTTATGTTCGCTGATCAATGTTTACATGCGAGTAAAAGCCTAAATTAAATTTTTCATCATAACAAGCGATCGATTCTCCTCAGAAAATCTGGACTAAACCGCTCGATTCATATGGATTAGTTTTCCAATCTCTATGAAACTTTTGAAGTGTCAAAGTGGTAGTTGCAAAGGCCGTCTATGAAAGGAAATCTGACAGCATTCTGTCATCAAAAAGATCTTCATTTGTGTTTTGAACGAAATTAGTAATTAATGACAGAATTTTCATTTTGGGGTAAACTAACCCTTTTTACATTTTTGAACTGGAAAAGCGAGTGTGATGACATTTGAAGGAAAGATTATCTGTGAATAATTACTTCAAATTCAAGTTTGATCCTTACACAAAGCTATAGTTTGACTAGAGAAGACTTGAATTAGTGCACAAGTTGTACATATTGCTTTTATGGTTATTGTTTTTTGTTGTTGTAAACTAAAACTTAAATAATAGCTTAAAAAAATCATTAACTGAAATAAAAGAAACTGGAATGAAATAAAACATAAAATGTATGCAACATTTAGTTTAAGTTGAAGTACTAAAATAACTAGAACTAAATAAACTAAAAGCTAAAATTAAAAAATATACATAAAAAAATAATAAAAATGAGAAAAGCACAACAAAACAACTAAACCTTTGTTGAAAACAAAAAATATAAAAATAAAATCTAATTATTCTAATTATAAATTACATAAAAATATTAAAAACTGTCAATATTATATCAATGATACTAAAATAACAATGAGACATGAGAGTGAGAATTTTCATTTTGGGGTGAAAACAGTGAAAATATTACAATACTACAGAATGAAGTTTCTAAATTACGTTGAGCTTTTGTCCCTGGTTCAGTTTTCCAAAAATGGGATCAGGTAGTATTCAAGCTAAGTTAACAGGGTGAAAACACTGATACAATGAGTGATAAATGACCATTTAGACCTTAATAGACTCTGCCTTGCCATAAGACTGTAATGATTAGATCACTGCAAAGAAGGAAATACATTACCGTATAACAAAATCATGGTTGTCTATTTCCTTTCCACATCCGCTCTTTAGGAGAATGCCAGAGTTTCCCACCACAGCACATGTTTTGAACATCTTGTTCTTTAGAGGAGAGACTTCAGGAAGTAAACTGTGTAGAGTATGAGAAACATTGAACGTCCTGCGTCTGTCCAGAACATAGTGGATGGTATCGCCTGGTTTAAAACTGCTCTTGATAATAGACACATCTCTCTCCGCGTCCAAGAAGCGAAGTATGTCCTTCCTTTCCACATGATGAAACAAATAAAAAAAAAGGAATAGATTACAGTTTAATACTGACATTTCTCATTATTTCATAACCATACCAGCTTGCAAAGCATACATTAAAAGGGAACCTATAATATCATACTCTGAGAAAATTATAGGATAGACTATCTGAAGTGTGATGCAGCCTGAATAATAATCACACCATGCTGCTTTATTGGCCAGAGGAGAGGGTGACTTGACTATTAAGCATTATAAAAAAAAATAACTGAAAGAATATCATAAAAACAAATATTTCTCTCTATTACAGAATCTCTCCAGATCAAGATCCAACTTTGGTCCAGTCAGATGTTCCTGCACGATATCACTGTTCCTAAACTTACACCATAAAGCCTCGTGTAAATCCGGAATGAACCTCAAGAATGCTTTGTTTTGATGTAATAGAAACTTTATTCCTAGTTTATTAATCAAAAAAATACAGACAATAAAACTTCATTGGGAGGGACTCATCCCTCTCAAATCTATGCCTACACAGCAAAATCACAGAGTTAAATCAGCTCTGCTCAGAGTACATATGGTCCCTCTCTAAATAGTGTTAAAATAACACTAAAACAGAGTTAAAATTAATGAGATAATTAAGCAATTAATTAAGTGATGATTGTGCATTAGTGATGAACACCTGCTGTTAACAAGCAGAATCACTGAAGAAAAGAGAAACACAAGAACAACAACTGACTTCAGTCACAGCCTTATTAATTGCTTAATTATCTCATTAACTTTAACTCTGCTTCAGTGTTACTTTAACATTATTTAGAGAGGGACCATATGTACTCTGAGCAGAGTTGATTTAACTGGGGATTTTACTGTGTATACGATTAACGTACAAGTTTCACATGAAACACATTTTTGATTACCTAACAAAAACTTTTTTATACAGTGTAGGTTCCTCACCTTATCATGGTCACAAGGGTGACATTAGCCTTCCATTCCCCTCCCAGGTCAGTCAGATCACTTAAACCATTGCCGAAAGGTGTATCTGAGCCGTTGGCCATCAGTCTTGTACTTCTTGCCCTGGACCTCCTGTTTAAAGGGAAGTAGAGAGAGTGTGGTATAGTAACTACAGCATATGCACCAGTACTGACACTTGTATTAGGTTCAACACTGTGTTCATATAGTCAAACTCATAAATATACTCTGATTAAAAAAAAAGGCCAGCACAACCAGTTTATGATGTCCTTGCCATCAGACATCAAATGACTTAAACATAAATATCACTCAACCAAACCTCTTTCCAGAGACCTTGGCATTTGTCACAGGTCTATTTTTGTCCAGGGACTCTTATTTTGATATAGTAATACTAATAATGCATTCTATTTATAGGTGCCTTTCATGACACCTAAGGTCACCTTACAAGCAAAAATTATTAAATTAAAAAGTTATTAAAATTAGATGGATCAGCCCTTGGTTTCTTAAGTATATGGGAGTAATAATGGCAGGTTTAAAAGATGAATGAACATGGCCAGAAAGTGAGGCATGAACAATTTTAGTAAGAAGGCAAAAGTGGTAGACAGGCTTTAACTAAGTGAGATGGTAAAAGATGGTAGATTTGGATTTACGGATAAGACCAAGTATCTCTTCAACAGTTGGTAGAGTGAAAGTAGAAAGCACATGGAGGCACAAGAGAAACAGGATATAGGGAATCACAATCTGAATTATTTATGTATTTTAAGTAATTGTTGATGAATATTTTCAATCTAAGACTAAAAAAAGTCCTAAAATTATCGTATAGTATGGTGGAATACATATATGGTGGCAGACTCAGGTGGTCGTAAAATATTTTTTACCACATTTTAATATATTTTGTTTTTTAAAAGTTTTTAGTTGTAGTTATTTTAGCAGTTCAACTAAACACATAATGACTTTCACGTAATGAAAATGTTTTATTTTTTATTATTATTATTGTTTCAGTTTAGGATTTAGTTATAATAAGCCTGAACATCTGTTTTTTGTTCTCATTATGCAGCATATTTAAAGCCATCAGTTTCAGTTGTCTTGTCTTGTCCTGTTTTGCTTTGTCTCTGTTTTTGTAAGATGCTGTGGTAAAGTTTTTGGATTCCCATGTTCTGGAGTTTTGTTTTAGTTAATAATTTCAGCTTGTGTTTAAATCCACACCCCTTATTCTGCTTCAACCACCATGGCGTTACAGCATAACACTGCAAAGTGTGAGTTTCTGACTCAGTATTTTTGTTTTTCAGTACAAATGTCAAAACACTTTTGAATCAAATACATTTACTTGAAAAACAATGGGGTAACAATAATTAATGTTTTAAGTAAAAAAAATTTTCCCATTGGCAGATTTTTTTTCTTGTTGTAAGCAGTAAGAGCTGCCATTTCTGTGTCATCAAATCATTACTATGAATCATAACTTAAAGGGATAGTTCACCCAAAAATAAAAATTTGATGTTTATCTGCTTACCCCCAGCGCATCCAAGATCTAGGTGACTTTTTTTCTTCAGTAGAACACAAATTATGATTTTTAACTGCAACTGCTGCCGTCTGTCAGTCAAATAATAGGAGTGAATGGGAACTTCTGCTATAAGAGTAAATAAAACTTGCTTAGACAAATACAAATTAAACCCTGCAGCTCGTGGCGACACATTGATGTCCTAAGACACGAAACGATCGGTTTGTGTGAGAAACCTTGACAACGGCAGTGATGTCTAGCACTCATTGAAGTATATGCGCGAGACGTCACTGCCGGCGTTGTCAGAGCGCGATCAGACCTCACTAAGCGAATGCTGAACGCAGTTGGACATAGTGGTGTATTAGAGCTAAAAAATGATAAAAATACTGTTCGGTTTATCACACAAACCGATCGTTTCGTGTCTTAGGACATCAATGTGTCGCCACGAGCTGCAGGGTTTAATTTGGATTTGTCTAAGCAAGTTTTATTTACTCTTATAGTAGAAGTTCCCATTCACTCCTATTATTTGACTGACAGACGGCAGCGGTTGCAGTTAAAAATCATCATTTGTGTTCTACTGAAGAAAAAAAGTCACCTACATCTTGGATGCGCTGGGGGTAAGCAGATAAACATCAAATTTTCATTTTTGGGTGAACTATCCCTTTAATCAAACTTTGAGTCAGGTGAAAATTAACATCTCTAAATATCATATGCAAACAGAAAATAGAAAAATGAATTTTGAACAGAAACAACATATTCTTTGGGAACTCTACACTTAAGGGAACAACAAATATTATTTTTTGTGAGGGACAAGTATGTAAACACAATTTTGGTTGTGTGTACAAATCTGCAATTTGCAAATGAGCAGACTGTGTCTGCACGCATGCCAAAAGATTTGTATCTCATGAAATCAAATTGAAACCTATAACAGGAGACTTCAGATGCAGTTGACATTTACTGTGGGTTTTTTTTTTTTTTCCACTTCTGTTTTTAAATCATGTGCAACAACTTCTGCATGAGACAAAAGGAAACCACATCTGATGAGCAAGTGCTGTCTGCTGTCCTCTCACTTACCTGACGACACACAACTCTCTCATGTACACGCACTCATGAACACACACATACACACAAGTCAGAGCCAAATCACAAACAAAGTATCCTCTATTTCGAAATGTTTAAGTTCTTTTGGCACTGAACTAAAATCTATGATCTAAACTCATGATCTGTTGTGAAAAACAAAAATTACCCCAATGCAGTGTGCGTAAAGGGAAGCAAATCAACAAGTATGAACTTGACCACATTTTTTTCAGTTCCGGGAACAAAACAAGTGCAAGTTCTTCAGTGAGTAAGCTAAATTTACCTTGCATTTCAAACTTAAAACAACTAGCTAACGCATAACATCATTTCAAAAGCCCCAAAAATGTCTAACTCCTTTTGACAAACACTTATGTTTGAACATTATAATACTTGATTTACTTAAGCAAGGATTTGAATAAATACATTTTATTAAACTCAATAACAGGAAAGTGTATCAAAAAATAAATAAATAAAATAAAGTGAAAAAAATTATGTTGATACGTACTGTAGGCCCTTGTGAAAAATTACACTTTAGCATATGAGTAGTTTTTACTTAAATAGGCTAATATACTTTAAATGAGGGGTGTCCAATCCTGCTTCTGGAGGGCCATCTTCAAGCAATGTTTAGTTTTAGCCCCAAATAAACACACCTGAACCAGCAAATCAAGGTCTTCAGAATCACTAGAAACTTTCAGGCAAATGTACTGGAGCTAAACTGTGCTGGAAAGTGGCAGTAGCAGGATTGGACACTCATTCATTCATTCATTCATTCATCTATTATCCAAAACTCTTTATCCTTAACCTCTTAACTGTCAGTCCTATTTTTGGGGCATAGACCCCAAAATGAAATTTTCACTTTAAAATAAGGTAAATAGGGTAAAGCGGCAGGGAAACACCCTGAATGGGTGGAGGAGTTGACACCCCTACTTTAAATAAATATATTTAAGTTGAATGTCATGTTTAATGTTTTCAGACACATAATTGCATGTTATTTACAATTAAATGAAAATGCATTATATTTTACATTTATATTAAAAGCACCTACTTTCTTTATATGTAATTTCACAATTACTTCTATTGTTTTTGAAACATGGTTAAAGTATCCTGCTGAATGTACTGACAAGCATTTATGATAAACTAAAAGTAGGCTATACTTCTATGTAATTTCTATTGAAACTTAGGCTATATGTAATTGTTTTAAAACATAATGATTTAAAACGTAGGGCTACTTTACGGTATAATTTAACATTATTACAAGTACACTTTTTAAAAGTGTAGGCTTAAGAAACAGTCAGTAAAATGTACTCCGTTAAGTGGCCTTGTATTCCATTAATACTATATTATCTTTTCAGAAAAGTGCACATTCAATACAATTAAGTACACTTCTTTCACAAGGGTGTGTAAGAATAAAATGACAATTTCAACTCAAACTAAGGACAATGTGAACCGATCTTAATTCACTTGAGGCGGAACAACAGCAGGACACATAAACTGCAGTTTACGATATGAGGTTTACCATACAAATGACTAAATAGATAAACATAAATGAATGCCTAGTTTAATGAGATAAACGTACAGATTTTAATCAGACTTCGATGCTCAGTAGATAAGCAGTAACAGCAGAGGAGCCCTTACCCTGTCAATCCAGTTTTCTCGTGCACTTCGCTTCTGCCAATATCTGTCGTTTTGTAAAATATCAGCAGAATGCCTATGGTGCATATAGTCCACCGTTTCCATGTAAACCGCATTTCGCACTTGAATTTTTGGAGATGACAAGAAAACGTGCTCTCCTCTAGCGCACATTCCCCATCTCAGCAGAACAACAGCGGCTCCACGCCTCTCTTTCTCACTGTGAGTGACGCCTACAGGAGCCAATAACTTCACCAATATGCTAATAATCTCTATACCAAATCAAGCGCGATGATGCTGGAAATTTTCTTTTATAATTATACTGTATTCATTTAAAAATTAAAAGAATAAAGGTTATATATATATATATATATATATATATATATATATATATATATATATATATATATATATATATATATATATATAGACACACTAACCATCATCGAGTCCGACATTACATGAAGAGACAATGTTGCAGATTTAAATGAAGTAGCAAGATGCTTAAAGAAATATACCTGCACAGCTTAAAAAGCATTATGTAACGTTAGGCACTTGCTGTTAAACACTGCTGTAAAGCGAGGATGTGCCATAAATAGCCTACATTTTATTTATCAATTAGATTTTATTAACTAAATTAAATTAGTATTTCGTATGACCACCATTTGCCTTTAAAATAGGGGTTATTAAACTTTCTTTTAAACAAAAAACTCTTTCCGCAAGCCTAAAGCATTTGCGGACTCCCGGCGCTTCTCGTGGGCAGTGGCTGTGACGTATGGCATGTTGTGGCTCTGCAGTCGGATAATAATAGAGCGCTGAAGGGACGATGTGTTTTTGTAGGCCAACCCATAAATTAGCATCAACCTGGTTCCCTCGACTAAATAAATAAATAAATAAATAAATAATAAAAAAAAATCCACTGTCTTTTGGTTTCTTGCTGAAAATAAGATCTGTGACCAACAAAAGCTTGTGATTTTTAAACGTTTTGTTCAGTCTTCACAGATGAACATAACTTTCATGAATTGACCTGAATTGTATATGGTGTAGATTACAGCTATCTTAAATATCTTAAGCTTGTGTTCACTACATTATTTCAGCCACTTACAAAAAAAAACATTAACTACAAATTGACTACAGGATGATGGAACCAGAAGTGCTAAAATTCTAACTTATTTATTTTTGGTAAACAAAAATATGCAATCCCTGCATTACTCTTCAGAAACGGTAAGGTGTGACATCAGAATTAACAACAGAGGCTTGAGATGAGCTAAATTTGCCCAGAACCATGGCAATTAGAAATGTGTCCATCTTAGTTCAAAATTGCATAGGGACTACATTTGATGGGGAACTAACTTTGTAACTGTTAAAAAGTATGTTCTATATCTTATGAATTTGTGTAGTATGAAAGTATTCCAGACATACTACATCCACCCTGCTGTTGTTGTCATGTGAATTACATTGTCAGTAATGTCACTTCACTGACATTCACAACTTCTGTCCCATGGCCTCATGGGATAGGTCGCTCTTGTCATAGGATAGGATGAGTCACTGTTGTCATGGGATAGATCACTGTTGTCGGCATAAAACAGAAGTTGCAATAATATTTATTTCCATATTGTGGCGTACAGTATGCTTGAGTGAAACGGCTTCTTAAGCAAGAAAAAATTATTTTGTCTATGGGGAACAGAGTGTGACAGTTGAACTCTGTTAAGAATCTCCATTAATTTTCTCTATAGGGAAATTGATCTTTTTAACAATAACTTATAGATAGACATACTTTGAGCTACAAGGTTGTTAATCAATGGTATATGCTTCTGTTGAAGTTGTCAGCCCACATTATTTCAACTTTTTTTTTTTTTTTAATTATTAAAAATTAATATGATGTCACGTATAAATCATTTATAACAAATACTGTACTGCAATATTCCTTAAAAACAAGAATTGTTTTATGTGCTGGTGAGCCAAAGACAATTTTCCACTTTGGTGGAAGACAAACAATACAATACAATTTTAAACTGAAATGAATGGAAAACACTTCTTTAGGGGGAATTAAATAACAGGTTTGGATCTTGTTCATCATATTTATTTTCCTATAAAAGGCAACATATTTTAATTAGGCCATCCAATTTATTTGCAACTAAACACTTGAGAGTGAGCACTTTATTTCACTGACTGCAGACTACTAGGCTCTGTCCCAAATGGCACCCTTGCGATCTTCCTCTGTGTCCATTATGGTGACGTAATGCTGCTTTGACTGTCGGGTAGAAGTTTGCTGTGGAGCTCGCTTCAGTGCAGGCTCGGCAAAAGTGTGCATCGAGGGTGCATATCGGCCACAAAGAGGGTGCATCCTTCTGAAACCTAAAATGACAAAGGCCCTGCCCCTGTCCCAAATGGCACACTTTATGTGCACTTACGGTCTTTAGGACTTACAATGACTGCCTTGTGCATGTGTCCGTTAAGTCCACGAGACCATAGGGTGTCCCATTCGTTGTTTAGCTTTCATAAGGGTGCTTTGCAGCAGATTTCTACCCGACAGTCAAAGCAGCATTTGGCTACGTCACAAAAGTGTGGACTCGCGGAGGAAGACCGCAAGGGTTTAGGGTGCCATTTGGGACAGGGCTTAATGGGACACCCTGTAGTCTTGTGGACTTAACATGTGCACACGGCGGCCATTGTAAGTCCCCAAGACCGCAAGTACACATGAAGTGTGCCATTTTGGAGAGGGCCTTACTCTCGTCTGTTTTCAAGGCGAGACGTTTGGCTTCTTGAACCTTTTTGATTCATTCCAGTGAAACAAGTCTTTTGAAAAAAAGAATAATTTAGATTCGTTCACTGATTCATTCAGTGATCTTCATATTCATACCAGTAGGTAGTGACAAAATAGCGTTATGATGAGACTTTATCAAAATCTGTACTAAGGATTTTCGTCACAAAGATCACTGATTGTTTAAATACATTTACTTTTCAATTTAAAATAGACATTTAAACGTGTCTATTTGTCAATTTAAAACGTGAAAATGGAGGGTTTTTTTTCTATTTTTAAGTTTGAATTATTAAATGTATAACTTTACTCCCCATACACTATCACGTCACGTGGTTTTTTCACTCATGAGCTCATGTATCGATTACACTGGTCTGACTGAACACACTGAACGTGACAAAACAAGAACAGAAAAGGTAAATAGCCGCCATTTCTCTGAACAGAGTATATAAACATCTTATGTTCCCTTTTAATTTTTACATAAGCCTGTTGTTTGATCATATGAGTGTTTTCTGAGTTTTTGAACAGTATCAGTGAAGTTCACTGAACTTCACACGACGTCATCGGTTAGCAAAGCAACCTAGCCATTTACAACATACTTTCGGGTTTTATACTGAATATTTAAGAACTTACTTATTACTGCTGTTACGAAATTGTATTTTATAGCAAATGTGAAGACTTTACTTTTATTCTAAAACCTATCGTTTATTAAAAGACGCCTATAGATGTGGCTATAGATAAGATACATCTGTTGCTTTAAATGTAAGGTTTTAATTAGTTGTTTTTTAATTATCTTGATTAGGTTTTTAAAAAAATAATTGTTTTTACATCGTCCACGTTGACGTTGATAGTTTTTTTAATATATATATAACTTTTATCAGTGATAATGTGTTATGGTATATTGTGTCATTTATTATGCTCTGGATTACTGTTTGTTGTATTTATTTTAATGGATTTAAGAGGTCATATTTTGTTCTTCGTCTGTTGTTATGTTAATCTTTCATCTTTCAACTTTCTTTCTATTTAACTGTCCACGTCAGGTAGTTCCTCTTTAATTTTATTCATTATAAACACTGGCTGTCAATTGATTACATTTGTTTTTAAATAAAATTAATTGCATATATATTGTATAACTTCCAAATGAAATTGATTCATTACATTATTGTGGCAAACGAAAGCACTGAATAAGCATTGTGTATGTGTATGTGTGTGTGTATATATATATATATATATATATATATATATACATACATATACAAAGCTGATTCCAAAAAAGTTGGGATACCTGTACGAATTGTGAATAAAAACAGAATGCAATGATGTGGAAGTTTCAAATTTCAATATTTTATTCAGAATACAACATAGATGATATATCAAACGTTTAAACTGAGAAAATTTTAAGGGAAAAATAAGTTGATTTTAAATTTCATGGCATCAACACATCTCAAAAAAGTTGGGACAAGGCCATGTTTACCACTGTGTGGCATCCCCTCTTCTTTTTATAACAGTCTGCAAACGTCTGGGGACTGAGGAGACAAGTTGCTCAAGTTTAGGAATAGGAATGTTGTCCCATTCTTGTCTAATACAGGCTTCTAGTTGCTCAACTGTCTTAGGTCTTCTTTGTCGCATCTTCCTCTTTATGATGCGCCAAATGTTTTCTATGGGTGAAAGATCTGGACTGCAGGCTGGCCATTTCAGTACCCGGATCCTTCTTCTATGCAGCCATAATGTTGTAATTGATGCAGTATGTTGTCTGGCATTGTCATGTTGGAAAATGCAAGGTCTTCCCTGAAAGAGACGATGTCTGGATGGGAGCATATGTTGTTCTAGAACTTGGATATACCTTTCAGCATTGATGGTGCCTTTCCAGATGTGTAAGCTGCCCATGCCACACGGACTCATGCAACCCCATACCATCAGAGATGCAGACTTCTGAACTGAGGGCTAATAACAACTTGGGTTGTCCTTGTCCTCTTTAGTCCAGATGGCATGGTGTCCCAGTTTTCCAAAAAGAACTTAAAATTTTGATTCGTCTGACCACAGAACAGTTTTCCACTTTGCCACAGTCCAGCCTTGGCCCAGAGAAAACACCTGCACTTCTGGATCATGTTTAGATATGGCTTCTTTTTTGACCTATAGAGTTTTAGCCGGCAACGGCGAATGGCACGGTGGATTGTGTTCACCGACAATGAGCCCATGTTGTGATTTCCACTACAGTAGCATTCCTGTATGTGATGCAGTGCCGTCTAAGGGCCCGAAGATCACGGGCATCCAGTATGGTTTTCCGGCCTTGACCCTTACGCACAGAGATTGTTCCAGATTCTCTGAATCTTTGGATGATATTATGCACTGTAGATGATGGTAACTTCAAACTCTTTGCAGTTTTTCTCTGAGAAACTCCTTTCTGATATTGCTCCACTATTTTTTTGCCACAGCATTGGGGGAATTGGTGATCCTCTGCCCATCTTGACTTCTGAGAGACACTGCCACTCTGAGAGGCTCTTTTTATACCCAATCATGTTGCCAATTGACCTAATAAGTTGCAAATTGGTCCTCCAGCTGTTCCTTATATGTACATTTAACTTTTCCGGCCTCTTACTGCTACCTGTCCCAACTTTTTTGGAATGTGTACATTTTGGAATGTGTAACATTTAAAAATTGTATTTATTTATTTATTTTTTGTTAACGATTAATCACGATTAATCGTTTGACAGCCCTAATATATAATATAATATAATATAATATAATATAATATAATATATATACACACACTCACACATACATACACTGTGTACCAAATTATTATGCAAGTGACATATCAGTAGGATTTCAGTGCAATAAACATTCAGATTTAAGTTTTTCATAGAAAGTGTTTGTTTGTTTTGAAAATATATTTCTATACCCACTATAAAAGTTTCTCTTTGTGAGCTTTGGTTCGGGGGGCTGAAACTCAACTTTATGCACAACTGCCAGCTTGCATGGAGAGGTTCTTGAGACTCCAGCGGCTTCAAATACCCGTTTGCTGCTCAACATGGCTTTTTTATAGCTGCCCTGTTAATACAATTTATTTGTTTGACAGAAACTAACAAATCACCCACAAATCTTTTGACAGTTTGATGACCTCTATTCAGTTTTCATAAAATATTGGTTGTTTTTTCTGCCTTTTGCAAGACATTGCACCATTTCATGGTTTTCAGAAAGATCTTTCTTCCTCCCCATATTGCATGAGAAGAACTGTGACTGATGATGTGAATGATAATTGATAATGTGAAACAACCTCTAAGTAGGTTTTCCATTTACCTAAGAAGACCTGGAAAACTATTTAACAGACCTGTCTGAGATTGATACCAGTTATTTAAAAAGAGATGAGAAATAAAACAAACACTTTCTTTGAAAAACAAAAATCTGAATGTTTATTGAAATTCTACTGATATGTCACTTGCATAATTATTTGAAACACAGTGTACAGTAATTGTTAGAATTTTTGTCACCCTTGGTAAATATGAACAAACCCTGTTTGCTGCACACTTTCAGGTGCACACGCTTCAGAGTTAATCGCAAACTCTGGATTAAACCTGAGTTGACCGAGAATGTTTATACCCATTGTGAGCCCATTGAACCTGATCTTAAACTCAGAGTTTGTTCACCTAGCTTCATGCAACAAACCTCAGAGGAACATGGTTGGCAAACACCACTCTAAAATGAGAAGTGGTTCACCTCGCACAAAAACGTGTCACTGCTTGTAGCTGTTATGATTCTTGTATTAATTTCAACTTGTGTTCTGTTACTTTGTGTTCCCTTTGGAAAACAAACCAACATGTAAATTAGGGCTGGGCGATATGGCCAAAAAATCTTATCTCAGTATTTTTTGGTTGGATGGCAATATACGGTATATATCTACATTTTTCTATTTTCTAAAAAAATCTGTATTTTAAAAAAAAGTATTTAATATCCTGCCCAATGTTGTCCTACAAACAATGTTCATATTGAAGGCTATGAAAACAAATATAGTGAATATAATGCAAGCTATGCTATATAATGGGCCTTATTCATGAAACTTTAGTAAACAAATGAGTAAATTCCAGAAAACTGTCCTCCAGATTCACAAATGCTTCACAAATCACAATCTAAAATATATTTTTTTTAAATTCACTAAACTAAAAATGAAAATAAATAAAAACAAATGCACAGATTAATTATATTAGCTTACATTTGAGTACACCATTACAATAGTTTCTTTACAGTTACTGCTAACATAAAAATACACTTACTTGTAGGTTTAAATTATACATAGCACATATATTGTCTAACAACAAATAAATGTGACCACAAATAAACAACAACAACAACAAAAAAACATCAGTTTTTGAGTGTAATGTAATGTGCCACTGAATGTTATGTAACAAAAATACCCCCCCCCCCCTTTCAAAAAAACAAAACAAAACAAAAAAAAAACAGAATAAATTTATCATGGGGCTCTACAAATACTGCATTAACAGTGGCATCTGTAAATCTTTATCTTTGCATGATGCTGCATGCATGCCGCCGGTAGCTGTCAGTGTGAGTTAGTCCAACATTGACCAGCACGAGATAAACAAAATTAGGACAGTTCGGAGGGTAGCAATGTATTTTGTTATTTGTTAGTGAGTTAGATGGTAGTACATCCACAAAAACAAGTAATCAGAGTCTGGCTGAAATAAACAAACAAAATAAATAAACAATTAGGTTGTTTATGCAAAACAAATTATAAGTATATGTTTTGTATTGGATTACATTGTAACACATGGTAAAACAAAAGAAACTTATAATACTAATATAAACATATTACAGTATGTACATACAAGTCTCTCTGTAATAGGCTACTACATACTAGGCAATACTTCACTTTGCTTCGTAGACAGAGTCTGGAATGGCATAATAGAGAAGTGTTTTCTCTCTCGCTAGGGGACGCTTGTCTGAAGTTTAAAATCATTGGTTACCCGTAAGCCAATCAGATACGTTTAGTTATGACGTATGTTATCCGCCTGTACAGCCGCATCGAAGCACAGACATCATGCATCGAACTCAAATCTATGATTGAACTTCCACTGTAAACCTGTTGTAAACACATGATGATGTGAGCGAAATACCGGAGTGAACATGGCTGTAAACGACTTTTGCAGATTATGCGAAGTTAATGCATCCCGAAGTTTGCATCCCGTGTCTCGTTTCCCATTTCCGCGGTCGTTTCAGTTTTCGATTTCTTTAACCTACAATGTAAAACTCGGCGCTTAGCATCTACGTCACGGCTCTCAGCCCGCCCTCTGTTCGTTGATTGGCCCGGCTGTTTCCAGACCGGTGGCAAACACAAAGCTCTGACGCTGTATCAGACTGAGTACAGAAGCGAAATGAAATTGAGCGGAAGTAGGAAGTCTGACGTAGTCAGGCTAACTACATACAACACACTTTGGTCTTTTTGCAGACCTTTGACATTCACAAACTGCTATATTACACCCTGCATGAAAGGTAATATTTGAAAAGCATAAAAGGGGCGCTTTAATACTGCTACTGAAACAATGACTGCAGAGAAAGCCTTGCAACACCCTCAAAGTCACGTCTCTCAACTATAGACCCTTTTCACATTTCCGGGTTTCTCAGAAGCGAAAGTCGTCATAGATGGGTAAAATTCTATAGCGGTGAATGAGAGAATACATTAAATATATTTTTTGTGTTTCCATTTGCTCAAATAGCAAAAGAAAAACTCCACAACAGTGTTTTCATAACTTTCAAAAACAGGAAAAAAAATAGAGAGCAATTGATAATGGCAGTCAGAAGAGAGAAAGATGTCATTTTTACCGTCACTCCCGTAGCCAGTGTATTATTTTTTTTTTGTAATTTGATGCAAAGGTAATATAATACTAAGTATAGTGTTATAAATGTACCTACATTTTTTTAAAAATGAAAATATAAAAAACTTTGCAGGATTTATGATATTGATGACCGTTAAAACGCGTCATCCCAGTCTGTGAAAAGGGTCTATTTGTAATCACTCACAGTTTAAAGTGTCTTTCACATCCTGTGATGTTGACACAGTGCAGATTTTTAAACATGGAAGATGAAAATGGCACAAAAGTCCCAAAATTAAGTGTTTCATGACCCTTTAAGGTTTGTCAATCTCAATGTTTTCTTTTCTGTGACTTAATGAACATCAACATTTCATTGGTTAAATGGTTATATACTTTTAGGTTCTCTTACCTTATTGTACAGCAAAGAGGCAGTAATGAATTTAATCAAATGTCACTATAAGCATATATCTGAGATTTTAGGAGAAATTGATTCAAACACAATACACAACACACTAATACAAGGCTGTCGTTCTGGATTGCTCTTGAATTGAAATACACGGTTGTATGCGTCTTTAAAATAAAGTGCTTTCAAATTGAATTGTATTGTATTTATACCTCAACAAAGACCTAGCTTGAGCTTAAAATGATGATTATGCTTGTGTCATAAGTCAGAGTGATTTTAACGTCATTAAAAAGGCAATAACTAAATTCCCAGTGAAGAACTACATTACCCATGAATTCTGAAAAGAGCTCCATCAGAGAAGCTGCTGTTACCATGGGAACGGATACTGCGTCAAAAGAGCTCGGCAACCGCCCACTCCTGTGAAGCATCGTCAATGATGTAATCAGAGTCATTCTCCCAACATTATACTATTTATATATTTGTGTAAGTTTGAATTTTAGCAATAAACCTAAATGATGTTGTTTTTGTGAGCATGAAAAGCCAGTAATTTTGTTCTAATGTCGTTTCTTATGTTGTCAGTCTCCAACACTGACTGCGTGGGCGTAGCCAGTATGATTTCACGCTGTGTTGCTGCGTATGAGAACTAAGGGCTGCTTAAACATGGATGGATCAATGTGGAGAGAGAGACTCATGGGGACGGTAACTATGGTAACTGATGGTGAATGCCTGTGGGTGTGCAGCGGTTACCATAGTTACATTCTCCTCAAGTCTTGGGTGTGATGATGTTGAT
Organism: Megalobrama amblycephala; assembly: GCF_018812025.1. Classification (NCBI taxonomy): domain Eukaryota; kingdom Metazoa; phylum Chordata; class Actinopteri; order Cypriniformes; family Xenocyprididae; genus Megalobrama; species Megalobrama amblycephala. The sequence goes on from NC_063045.1 coordinate 32,906,700, forward strand.
GATGATGTCAACCAGCATGCTAGACTGTCTCTCTCTCTTCTCCCGCTCTTTCCCTCTCTCTCTCTCTCTCTCTCTCTCTCTCTCTCTCTCTCAATGAGTCAGGCTGCACTGAAGCGGCTGTTCGTCTCTTTTCTCGAGTTCCCTCATTTTCTGCTGTGCTTCAGATCTTAATGTGATGAGCAAGTGAGGTAGGCAGTCTGTTATGAATTTTTGTCTTTTCTCCTTCTCATGGACTCTATTATTCTGTCTGTGACAGTGTGTTTTATGCAAGTATTAGCAGAGAGAATGCTTCGTGACGAGCAGCTCTGTATAGTGCGATTGTTTGAGTGGATTTATTGCGTCAGAGATAATTTATTGCGACTTTTGAGAGACTCTGCCGTGTGGCAGATTGATATTTACAGGATGATCAATGGTGTATGGTTGAGAAGGTGCAGGGATCATTAGATATGGCTGTTTGTTTCTCAGAGTGGTACTTGTCTACATCCATCCATGATCCATCCTCATCAAAAAAATGTTGGCTATTTGGGACAGATTTCTCTGAAAGTAAAAAGTATCATGGGCTGCTGAATAGTAGATGTATCCATGGATTACAGTAGTGTCCTTTTCATTTACTTGAGATTGTAGGCTGTAAGTTTCACATTTCATAACAGGTATGGATGACGTGCAGACTTGCGCGTGTGAGATGATTCATACCTAGTGAATGCACAATAGAGGATGCGCCTTCTGATTTACTGCTTCTGTTTTGATATTATAAAATGGAAGATGGGGTCAGTCTGTGACGGCTGTGCTAATGTATTTTTATGCTGACCTTTTTCTCTTTTCCTCACAGTACTGATACCATTCCTATAATAGTAGCTTAAATAGAATAGGCTTAAATAATGTATAGTAGCTTAATGAAGAGTTTGAGTGCAAGTGAGCATTTCCCACTTATTCTAATTCTTAAAGGAAGAGAAGAAGGGCCTAGTGTACTGTACAGAGGTGGCTTTTTAAAAAAGCAAACTGGGACCTTTTTCAGTCCTGTTTTATGTGAGATATTTATAATTTATAGTCCATATCAAATTATACTGTTCCATAAATATCAAACACATTTGTCTGGCATGGTTCAAAGACAACTGGTTGGTCTACAAACCTCATCTGGAGAATCTAAAAGAGGATTTTAAAGGTGCAATAGGTAATTCTCTACAGAAACATTTTTTGTTATAGTGGTTGAAAGTCTCCTCATTTCCTGTTAGCAATCACTGTTAAATGGCCTAAATATATTTTTTTTTAATAAACGTATTTAGTTTGTGGAAGGAGTAGTACCATACCCTCATGCACTCTGTTCGCGTAGACATCTTATGTTTCATGCTGTGAAGAGTTTAATTAGACAGACGTCAGTCACGGAGCACTGCAAAGAAACAGCAGCACCCTCAAAGTCACGTCTCTCAACTATAGACCCTTTTCACATTTCCGGGTTTCTCAGAAGCGAAAGTCGTCATAGTTGGGTAAAATTCTATAGCGGTGAATGAGAGAATACATTAAATATATTTTTTGTGTTTCCATTTGCTCAAATAGCAAAAGAAAAACTCCACAACAGTGTTTTCATAACTTTAAAAAAACAGGAAAAAAATAGAGAGCAATTGATAACGGCAGTCAGAAGAGAGAAAGATGTCATTTTTACCGTCACTCCTGTAGCTGCTGTATTAGTTTTTTGTAATTTGATGCAAAGGTAATATAATACTATGTATAGTGTTATAAATGTACCTACATTTTTTTAAAAATGAAAATATAAAAAGCTTTGCAGGATTTACGATATTGGTGACCGTTAAAACACGTCATCCCAGTCTGTGAAAAGGGTCTATTTGTAATCACTCACAGTTTAAAGTGTCTTTCACATCCTGTGATGTTGACACAATGCAGATTTTTAAACATGGAAGATGAAAATGGCACAAAAGTCCCAAAATTAAGTGTTTCATGACCCTTTAAGGTTTGTCAATTTCAATGTTTTCTTTTCTGTAAGCACTGCAAAGAAACAGCAGCCACCTTTTACACTTCCCACTGAATCAAAATGACGAGCTTATGCTGCGTTTATGCCATAACTACCATAAATAAGAGAGATGGCAACCCGTGACATTCTAACCGGAATTGTTCACGTCCTCAGACTCAGAATTATGCGTACATGTCAACAGTATTAACACCGAAATGAATCATCAGCAGTCAGGTACAAGCTCTCTAAGTTGTTTATGTTCATTATTATTTTAATGTTATGTGCTTTGAGACATGAGGTAGTTTAACACCGTCTCTTGTGACGCTTTGTCGAGAGCAGCTGTGTGTGTGTGCCTTCATGTGTTTTGGAGGAAACGTGGCTTTGGAGATGCTCTGAAGGGAGGGTGGGATGTTATGATTTGAAAGCTAGCTCGCTATTGCTAGCCTCTCCGAAAATTCCTATTGCACCTTTAAACATCTTGGAACAGACTTTTGCAAAATTCCCCTTCCTCTTCAGCTGTGACTATATTCATAGTATATCACAGCCTTTTGTGCCTTATTGTTTCTGTTTCAAAAAGTATATTCAATTTTCAGATTTTCGACGTGTGCAGTTATGTGAAAAAGGGCAATAATAAAGTAAATAAAAAATTCACAATAAACTAGGCATACAGATATTCATTTAATTTAGCATTTCACCAAAGACGATAGATAAAATGCTATATAATTTACTTAATGTGCATTAATTTGTTAATGACTTGTACAGAGGTTTATTGTTTTAAAATTTTGACATTTGTCAAAATATGCCAATTTATTCCACAGAATATCTGAGGCAATGAGTCTGTATTTGCTGTGTCTATTAGGTGTGCATTTTTTTGATTATCATATGGCCCAGAAAGACCAAGCAGCTCCTTGGCAATATGTTAATTGTCAGCAGTGTCTGTCAAGAGGATTATTTCAGCGATTAGTTCAGCTTACATTGAAAGACTGTAAGCCCGTTTCTGAAAGCCTTCCAGTTCTTCTCCGTCTGGTTGTTTTTCTGCCATTTATTTATCTTTCTTTGGTTAGGCCTCTCCTCATCATCATGAGACATCTGCCATTACAAAAATGATATCAGTCACGATTAGCATGGAAGCGTCTGTTTTTGCATCCCATTGACTCTGAATGTGGACATATTGTGACGGTGCTCTCAAGATAAACACACGACACGTTGAAAATCCACTCAGCTAATACCTCCCATAATTCCCAGTGGCTCAGCCCTGGTCATTGACATTTCGCAGAGAATACCTCTGAGTAATACTTATTCAAACTGAAAACTTGCAGCAGAGATATTCAGTATAGTGCAGCCCCACTAAAGTGACATCTCCAGACACTATGCACTGCTGAGGCCCCTTTACTTCCTGTGTCTCCTAGGGAGCAAGCCGAGAGTATTGTTATGGGAATCCTCTTTGATTAGATTATTGTGTGCTCTCTCACTTCCCCTCTCTCCACCCATTCCCCCTGTCTCTCTTCAGAGACAGACTCTATACATGTATATTTCATGAATGTTGGTAGGGGATGTAAGAATCAATCTCACTGATTATTCTGAAGTGCTGGACTATATATTTTTAAAAGCAGTATTTTATTTATCTATTCTCTAATTTTTTGACTGCTGTTTTTGCAGGTTGTGACAGAAGCCGGATGTTGCATTTGTGATATGCTCTGCCTGGCGTGAGGAGCAGGAAGGCTTTTGTCATTTTCTTCATCTCTTTTGGTGGTCATACCATATCTGGACAGCCCTTGTTTCATTCAGAGTGGATACGACTGAGACGTGGACTGTTTTTATGGCACTTTTTTGAAGAGATTGAGCAAGTGAGGAGAGCAGAAAGAGAGAATCTGAGGAGTAGGAGAACCGTAGCAGCCCACAATCGCTGAGTGTTGCCTTTGCTTATGGCGGCAGGGCAGGATTGAAGCGGAAAACGCATCGGCTTACTTTCAGTTCTATTGTTGATCGTTCTTCTGTCCGGTCAGAGATGGGCATGCTGGTGTGCGGCATATTTGTGTTTGCGCTCTTCTTTCAGTGCCACAGTCACAGTATCCAAAACTCCATGCACAGGTTCAAGAGGTAAGACAATTAATTTTCTTGAAGTCAGCATGGAATATATATATATATATAATTTTGACCTTTTGTTTTTTCATCAAAACTGGACCTTCCAGTGAAAACGACAGACTTGTCTCTGGTGACGTGTGTAGGACTTTTCCAGTCATTTAGTGCGCTTAAACCCCGCCCCCTCACAGTCCACTGCAAGCTCACATTTAGTTTTGAGTGCCATATCCACATCTCAACATCCAATCAACAACTGATGCATAGAACCAAGTCCCTGCTCTACATTTTTTTATTTTCCAATAATCTGTGTCACTTAGATGTACATCACAATGCTGAAGAAAAGATTACAGTATCGCTTATTCCTTTATGGTGACACTTTAAGGGGCTGTTTACATGACACCATTTTCAACTAAAAACAGAAAACTTTTTATGCGTTTTGGCCATTCATTGACACGACAACAGCGTTTTGGTGGTCTGAAAATGCAAACTTTTAAAAATATGTTTCAAAGTGCAAGTTTTTGAAAACGGTCTCCGTGTAAACAACAAAAACACAAATCTGTGAAAACAATGCCATCATGCACATGCTCATTACACTTTCAATCTATAGTGTTTTATCGCCATTTAATGGCCTGCCAGCAGAATACAGCGTATTTAGTCGTTTTCACGGATTCGTATGAATGGGGATCATTTTGACAATGGTGCCAAGTCGTTACTGAAATTTTAAAAATGTGGCACTTTGAGCACTGTTGAGTGGATTCATAAACGCCTTTGATTGGCCATTGTGTTCATGTGCTCAACATATACTCTGTGAATAGGTTACAAAGATCTACTCACGGGAGCATTTGAAAGCACACGGAAGTGTTTGAATTTGAAAGCATTTTGAAAGCGGACCGGTCCGCTGATAAACGGCTGCTTTCAAACGCTCCCGTGTTAATTTGTAAGTACTTGGGTGAAGAGCGTCAAAGATGTCTATTTACAATATGTTTTTGAAGTGTTGATCATTGTAGCCAATCACAGACATATCTGATGAGCGCGTGAACAGAATGGCCAATCAGAGGTGTTTACAGATCTGCTCAACAGCGCTCAAAGCGTCACATATTTAAAATATTAGTATCGGTATCGAAGTTGGTACTTTTGACAATTTTTCACTTTTTTATTTTTTTATTTTATTTCATGATAACAATATATATAAAAATTTTATATGTGTTATTTTTGCATTAAATAAAGTTTTTATGATACCAACATTTTTTGATATTATTAGAGCTTCAGGATTAATCGTTAAAAACTCATTCCAAAATGATAACGATTCGCCTGTGTCTATTAAACCTTTGACAAAATCGCAACGGAACAGATCTTTGTTCGTGCTGCTACTGATCCAGAACCCTAGCAACCACATAGCAATGAATGCACTTACACATTTTTTCAGAAAGTCTTTTTTTATTGTTGATAGGTTTCAGGAAAATGCCTGGTCAGACCCTAATGACTGCTCGAGGACCAGGCAGCCTTTTGTCCTGTCCAATCCATACAATTTTTCACTCGATATTCGCATACCAGGAGTGATTCCAACAGAGGTAAGAGTTCTTTACATCTTCTTTGTAATTTGCGCATTTTTTTAAAGTTTATTAAACCCACTGTTTCATCACCAGTTAGTTTTCACCACAGTTTTGAAAAATGCTAAAAAATTGGATGGGAGGGGAGACCGACAACAAAACAACGGCTTCTGATCATGTCAGCTATATTTCAAGTTATTTTCCCACAAATTCACGCTGCAGTTCACCATTGCACAAATCAAAATTAACACATATATTATGATTTTGTAAGTTCATTGTACAGTACACAAATACACACAGCTGTAATTTAATGCACAATAAATGTGCAGCCATTTGCATTTGTACTCTGTATCAAAAAAGTTATGAACACGCTTTAGCATTTTTTCGCAGTTTGAAGCATCTGCTATAGGACAGCCTGAATAATTAAAAGCGTCTTTTAATAAGATAATGACACACAGTCTCATGAATATTTTTTTGACACTATGAGTCATTGATGTACTATAGGCATGACTAAGATTTTAAAACCAGAAGATCAAAGTAGTGCAAAAAATTAACCATTTTTGGTATGGCTGATGGTGCACTGAATCTGGAGAAAGGATTTGTCTAAATAAAGAACATATCACAGTGTTACAAGCAACCCTACCTCAGAATGGTGTTAAAATAATGCACTAATAATAAAAATAATAAATGCAGTTAATGCAGCATATATAATACTGTACATACAGAAGTACAGTTTATGCAGTAGTTCATAATATAGTTCACCAGAATCTTGTCCCTGTTCCACAATTGGAAAAAATATGCATTAATATGTCAATATAAATTTTTCTGATATTAGTATACTATATTGTTGCAAATAAGAATTCTTAGACATCCTTTACATTTTTAATCCAGTACTGTATTAAATGTCTCAGCTTTTGACCATTTAGTTAATGTAATGAAGTTATGTGATGACAATTATTGCATGTTGTGTTTAAAATAGTAGGCAGTATATATTTTGCAGTAAGTATATGGTTGTATGGCCAGATGATGGCTGCACCTAAAATTTATTTGAGACACACTGTAGATATTGCTTAAAATACAATGAGAAATGAGTGTATGACATTTCCTAAATCATCAAAATCAAGATATCTTATTTTGGAGGGTTTCATTCTGCTATCAGTGACCCAGAACCAATGCATTTTGTATACACGGTCAGCAATAAATATGTGTATGTATGGTAGAAACTGTCTAATATGTGTTTGTTTCTTAACAGTCTGACAGCTACTACTGTATGGCTGTTCCTGTCCCCACGTCACGGGAGGCCTACATAGGTGAGTAGATGATCAACAGTTTTAGATCCAGTGCAGTATCAAACATCCAAACAAAGCCAAAACATGAGAGAACAAGAACTAAGACTCACCACATGAACTTTCTACAAATAGACCAGGCTTGCGACTGAACAAGGAAGTGTCCTTAAATTCACAATGAATGAAACCTGCCATCTTTATTTTTATGAGTGCAAATGCACTGTATTGTTTGGACAAGGAGTGGCTGCCAACCTGAATTCATATGCTTGAATGTTATTTGTTGTCTATGATCCCAATGATGACATGACTGTTTAATCTGATCAGGCTTTAAAGGTATAATCTTGTTCAGGCCAGTCTCTCCAGTTTAATTTTCAGATGAGACTCGCTGTATCAAAGTCTCTGCTGTGTGCTTAAGCAGATCTTTACACCAGTCATCCAGGCCAGTGAATCCCATGATATCGTGACTGATGACTAATGGCAGGCTGTTTGTGTTTGTTGAACTCGGCAACCACAGTGACAACCTCAACACTCACTGCCAATAAAATAAGTGCATGTTGAAAACCTTTGGTCTTCTTGTACAGTTGAGTGTTTACTGTATGGCTGGTGATGGTTGTTCAGGCTTTAGAGATTACCTGATATTCTTTTGTATATTTTGAATACTTTTGTAACAGATTAATGATTGTAGCAGAGGAAGCGATATACCAATTAATCCAGTATAAATTTGTCTACCAGAATAAGACTTTCGTTATTGTTTCTATCGCAGTCGCCAGACTTTCTTGCAGTTCTGAATCTCCATTGCTATGGCAAATGTAGTTAGGTTTTAATCATGAGATGTGAATGTGAGATTGCAGTCTTAATTAAATGTGATGAGATAACAAGGCAATGTACGTCTTTCTATCCTGTCCATTCAAGCTGCAAACAAAAACAAAGCGGTGTAGTCTGATTCATTGAAAATGGCTCATTTGATTGCTTTTGATTAATCAATTCAGAAAGACTCCCAAAATCAGGAGTTACTGGTTTGAATAAATCGGACGAATCATTCAGTGAATGAATTCATTGAATCAGCCTGGGGTGCATTTCCCAAAAGCATCGTTAGCCAACTAACATCGCAAGTTCCGTCGTTACTAACATAGTTCAACGATTTGGTGTTTCCCGAAACCATCATTCAAATGAACATTCTCAAACTACATTGCAAACTGTGGTTGGAACGACAGCTCTCGAGCTGTGGTTAGAAGCATAGTTTCTTGTTTTTATGACATGTGGACTTAATAAATCATTATCTTGAGGAAAATAAGCAAGCTGACATTAAGTACAATTAGGGCTGTGCATTTCGTCAGTAAAGCCTGTTCCCTGATTACCGCTAAATCGCCATCACCTGCTTTCAAATGTAGCTGCATTTAATAAACAGAACCGTAGTTCACTGACAAGCCACGCAATATCGCGTTCATTATCGAAGGCGATTCATCTGCGATATGAATGCGATATTGCGTGGCTTGTCAGTGAACTACGGCTCTGTCTATTAAATGCCGCTCCATTTGAAAGCAGGTGATGGCGATTTAGCGGTAATCAGGGAACTGGCTTTACTGACGAAATGCGCATGACAATCGCATGCGATATATCGCCCAGCCCTAAGTACAATGTATATCTTTTATTTCGAATATATACAAATGTCATTTATATATTTTAGTTTGTCAAGAGATTTTCAAGCACCGTTTTTGAAGAGTGTGCATGTGCATACGTGCTCTAGTATATCAGAACAAGCATTTGATCTGGAAATAAAGCAAAATAAATACAAAGTTTTGGCATGAAATCTCTAATGGGCAGGCCAATAGGTCCTTTAACTCAACCTGCTAATAACCACATCATTATCTATAGGTCACAGATGATTGGTTCCTGCTGTATTAGTAGCCAATGAGCTTGCGTGCTTAATCTTTAAATACATGAGTTAGCATTTGCTTAGCAGAGCAGCATGCTTCAGAACCCTCCACCTTCCCCAGCTCCACCTGAATAGATCTGCTACGGGTTATTCATGTACGCTATATTGTACAGCAGCAGCATGTCTTACTTGCTCACAGCAGCGTGTCGTGTATGTATTGGCAGAAGCGAGTCCCGTACTTGCTCTGCAGCAGCAATAAAGTAGCAGCAGCGTAGCAGACCTATTCCACCAAGACCAAACATATCTACATTGTCATACCCATTACCATACCAAACACTCAGAGAGTTGTCATGACAGAACTGAGGAAAATGAGAATTAGTCCTCTAATGCCATGTCTGTAATTTATATCAGAAATTCTAGAATTAATTAGATCTCAGACTGATTCATTTAAAGAAGTTATTACCACATGCGTGAAGTCGTGTACTATGGTAGTTACATTGAGTAGTTACAGCGAGTTACATTGTTGTTCGGGAAATGCACCCCTGAGTTACTGAATCAACATCTCACTTATTAAACTGCATGTTTGTTATCATTACATTCAACGATATCCATCTTGAAATGGAGTAAATTGAGGGATTATGAAAATTAATTCATTGTAATTGTTGACTGGTTGTGTGGAACTGACTTGTTTTGAATCTGTAACTGTCTATTAATGTGTTGTTACATTGTGGTGGTCTTTAGAGAAAGCAGGTCCACTCAGACTGCTGAGCGATACATTGTGTTTGTCTTGCTTTTGCCATCAATCAAACATCCCATCTATTATTCATAACTACAATAGAGATAGAGAGATAGGCCTTTCCTGAAGACATCTATCACTTTTAGTGTAGCATGTTAATGTTCACTGTGGTTTATGCCAAACAAGCAAACAGCATTCACCCTTTCAAACTCTTCAACAGAGGTTTCATGCGAAACGTACACTGTAAAAAAAGATTTTTTTTTTCCGCATAAAAAAAGATTATTGGAGTACATTCTACTTAAACATTTTACATTTAATTCATTGTGTTACTTGCCATTTCTTTGTAATTATTTGTGAAATGTACTAGCAGTTTCTGAGTGAAAATTGTTTCGAAGTAAATCTGGCACCAGATTTTTTTCAGTGTACAGTTCTCTTATATAGCTTGAGCCAGCTTTGCGAAGTGAGATCTCTTTTAAAGTGTGCTGACTTTCCAGTATATGTTTTTGTGCAGAAATGCTATGACACTGATTTATTAAGATACATTTGATTGTCTTTTAAGATGCTCACCTTACCATCTCCATTTTCTCATTAAGATTGCTGAACTTAAAAAAAATGTTTCTGTTCTCAGTGGACTTTATTCCTCATGCCAGTATGGACACAGCCCACCACATGATTTTATATGGCTGCAAAACCCCTTATGCCACTCAAGGATATTGGTGAGTCACATTTGACATCTTGAGAATTGCGTCTTTGCTATTTAATGTTGAAGTGTTTGTGTGGTTTTATTTTTTTCTTCTTTGATATTATTACCATACTATATTTTGTCAGCTTAATTTGCAGACACAACTGTAAGTGGAACTATAAAAACATTGTCAGGCTGGTTGGGATGCTCAAACAAAAAGTGCATACATACTGTATCACTACCTTTTAGGGGTGTAACGGTACACAAACCTCACGGTTCGGTACAGTTTTTGGTACAGCAGGTGGAGAGAAAACTAAACATAAAATTGCTTTTTTTTATTATTAAACAGAGGTTTACTGAACAAATTGTGTTTTTGTCTTTAAATATATTAAATTAAATTAAAACTAAAAGTTTCTTAAGGATAAAAAAAATGATCTCTGCTAATGCTATAAACTATGTAGGGAGCCCTAACTTGAAAGAAGCCCAAACTATTAGCCTAAATTCAATTGCTTTTTATTTTTAGATAAAATAATCAACACTCAAATAACAAATTGTATGCAAACCTGTAAGCTGCACCTAAGGCAGTTTTTGCATTAACTTCTAAATGTTTTTAATCCAATTCGTTGTTGAAATATAATCATTTCTACACAGTGGCTGTTATTTTAACATCAGATTTATTTAAACATACATTAAATAGCCTAATCAGGATATCACTAAAAGGTTAAGTAAAATAATGAATATATTGGCTAATACAGTGCATATATTAAGCGAAAGAGTTCATTTCTCTAGCGAACTAACAAGCTGTGAACACTGAATGGCTTTTCTGAGGTAAATGCATCATGACATATTGTTGAATACGGAAGCTTTCATTGATGTCTTTCCACCGTTGAAACACTGAATGAGCGATTACATGAGATATGACCGTTTCAGTAAGTTGTACTGAATCTTGCAACATACCTTCAGATGTTCTTTCATGTTTATTCTGTAACTAGTATTAAGGAGGAAGAGATGAACACATTCACTTGCGCTCCGCGCTCGCGCTGCCGGTTGAACTGAGGCGCCTGTACAGTGATCTGTCACCCCACATCAAAGCACGTCAAAATGGCATTTTCTGTTTAAACTTAATGATTTCGTGGACAGAATTTGAAGGATGACACTTTGTTTCTTATCGAAAGTAACAAAACGCAGAGCTTATTGCGGTTATTGGTGGTGAATATTGGTTGCAATGTAATGCTTCGGTACACACGTGCACCGTACCGAAAGCCCTGTACCGAAACGGTTCGGTACAAATACGTGTACCGTTACACCCCTACTACCTTTGTAATAAAGTGTTTTTTTTTTAATGTCTTTATTCAGCAGGGACACATTAAATTGATCAAAAGTGACAGTGAAGACTTTTACTTTGCAACAAAATTATATTTCAAATTAATGCTGTTCTTTTATACTTTGTATTCATCAAAGAATCCTGAAAAAATTTATCAGTTTTCACAAAAATATGAAGCAGCACAACTGTTTTCAACATTGATAATAATCATACATTGTTCTTGAGCAGCAAATCAGCATATTAGAATGATTTCTGAAGGATCATGTGACACTAAAGACTGGAGTATTGATGCTGAAAATTCAGCTTTGATCACAGGAATAAATTACATTTTACAATTTATTCACATAGAAAAGAGCTATTTTAAATAATATTTTCACATTATTTTTACATTATTATTATTATTATTATTATGTACTGTTTAGTTAATTAAATGCAGCCTTGGTGAGCAGAAGAGATTTCTTTCAAAAACATTAAAATCTTGGTGAACTCATACATATTTTAATTCTGTTAAATAATGAGTGAATGAAGAATAATGTCATTATGTCAGCAATTGCAGAAACTGTAAGTAGTACAGTTTTAGATTTCATCTGTTTAGTGTTAAAAACACTAAACTCCTCTCTTTGTTTTATGTACATAGTCAGCAATAAATGTTGAATTCCTGTAGAAGTGTACTTCCTGTAGAGTACACTTGTGGCCTTGTGACACTTTCAAAACAGTGGATCTCAGTCACTAAGCATGCGTACGCAATAATTTGTGTGTGAAATCTGTATACGAATGTTTTCATGGAACCAATCATGGATTCATCAGTAGCTTTCATTTATTCTAAATTATGAAAAAATGTAAGAACAACTGAAACCACTTGTACACAAAAGTCACACACTCTTGGTGGCCTTATAAACAAGTTAAGATGAAATTTTAAACATAGATATAGACCTTAAATATATTTCAATATAGGCCTCGTCTGTCAGTAAAAGAGTAAGAAACGGTGCGTTGTAACTCAAACTGTGAGTTAGCTCTGCATAAAGACACAGATACGTGTATTGTACAGCTGGCTAATCAGATGTCTGTAATGTCTGTATAATGTCTGTGTTTATTGCGTTTGAACTTGTTTTGAGGATGACACTCTTGGCATTGCTCGGATCTTACTGCGCATACTGTCAGGAGAGAACACGTCTTTAGAGAGCTTCATGTTTGCTGAGAGTGACGAAAGAAAAGGGTATGTGGAATGCCCTTTTATGGACATGATTTGGGTCATCAACATTAAAACGAGGTTAAGAAGAAATTAATGTGCATACACACGTGTTGTGAATAGGCAAGAAGTTTTCATGAGAAGTTCAAATGGGCGAATAAATACGAATAGTGTACACAATTATTAGTAAATGAGACCCATTGATCTCTTTGTTTGAGTGTTTGACATGATGACTTCTGATTCAACCTAAAGTGAGTTTGTGGTGGGATTACAGTACCTGTTTGTCTTGTGACAAATGTGTGTGAGGTGGAGGAGTGTTTGGGAAACAATTCATATTCTTGCATTTCTATCGAAAGAAGAGAATGCTTTCAGTGTACTAGCCATGTGATTTTGAAAACATCTCATCTGAGCCTTTCTTCTGTCCTGTAATGTAAAAATGCTGCATTATTACCAAAATTAAACTGAATGCTTTGGCTAATATGTGCTACAACAGCAGCTTCCTCAGAAAGAGAAAAGTAATAGAACTGCCTGTTACTACGGCAACCGTGTGCACCTTGACAACAGCATCTGAGATGACCTGAAGGAAAGGGAGGTGGTTCTCATCCTTTCTTCAGGTTCCATTGGCTGCGTGATTAGATGCACAAAGAAATAATAACATGTGGTGCCAGTGAAATACATTTGCTCATGCTCATGCTTTGACAAAGCTAAAATATATTTTAAATTTACCGCATATCTGCCTCATTTTAATCACAATGGCTTCATTCCCCTGCCATCAGTCTTCACTCTGTAGTTTTCCATATTCCAGTGGCTTCTCCCTTTAATGTCATTCATGTATTGTAAAACATTCATCATGCAGATACTGCAGGGAGCTTCTCGTGGCTTGCACACTTTCATAGTGTTAGATGTGAGGCTTCTGGAGCTCAGCATGACAATAGGCTACTTAATATGCCAAACCAGCAAATGTTTGGAAATACAAGATCTGAAGAGGGCATGAGTCATGTGCGGCCCCAGTGCAGTGAGATGTTGGGTCTTTTATGTGGGGAAAAAATATTTGGATACACTATCATCTTCAAAAGTAGTCAATAGAAATTTTTACAAAGTGTATGGCACATCAAATCTGATTAGAGTGTCAACATATAGGGCTTGGACAATGAAACTGAAACACCTGGTTTTAGACCACATTAAAGGGATAGTTCACCAAAAAATGAAAATTATCCCATGATTTACTCACCCTCAAGCCATCCTAGGTGTATATGACGATCTTCTTTCAGAGTCAGACGAACACAATCGGAGATATATTTAAAAATATCCTTAGTCCTCCAAGGTTTATAATGGTTGTGTATGGTGGCTACATTTTGATGACCAAAAAAAAAATGCATCCATCCATAAAAAAATTAATCCATATGACTCCAGGGGGTTAATAAAGGCCTTCTGAAGCAAATCGATGCCTTTGTGCAAGACAAATATCCTTATTTAAAACTTTATAAAGTAAAATAACAAGCTTTCGGCATGAAAGCCCTACGCATTCAACGTACATCCAAAAAGCGTTAAAGGTGCCCTAGAATTAAAAATTGAATTTACCTTGGCATAGTTGAATAACAAGAGTTCAGTACATGGAAAAGACATACATTGAGTCTCAAACTCCATTGTTTCCTCCTTCTTATATAAATCTCATTTGTTTAAAAGACCTCTGAAGAACAGGCAAATCTCAACATAACACTGACTGTTACGTAACAGTCGGGATCATTAATATGTACGCCCCCAATATTTGCATATGCCAGCTCATGTTCAAGGCATTACACAAGGGCAGCCAGTATTAATGTCTGGATCTGTGCACAGCAGAATCATCAGACTAGGTAAGCAAGCAAGGACAATTGCAAAAAATGGCAGTTGGAGCAATAATAACTGACATGATCCATGATAACATGATATTTTTAGTGATATTTGTAAACTGTCTTTCTAAATGTTTCGTTAGCATGTTGATAATGTACTGTTAAATGTGGTTAAAGTTACCATCGTTTCTTACTGTATTCACGGAGACAAGAGCCATCATTATTTTCATTATTTAAACACTTGCAGTCTGTATAATGCACAAACACAACTTCATTCTTTATAAATCTCTCCAACAGTGTGTAATGTTAGCTTTAGCCACGGAGCACTAGCCTCAAACTCATTCAGAATCAAATGTAAACATCCAAATAAATACAATACTCACATAATCTGATGTATGCATGCAGCATGCATGACGAACACTTTGTAAAGATCCATTTTGAGGGTTATATTAGCTGTGTGAACTTTGTTTATGCAATGATAGAGTCGAGAGCTCAGGGAGGGGGCAGAGAGCGCGAGCAATTAAAGGGGCCGCAGCCTGAATCGGCGCATTTCTAATTATGCCCCAAAATAGGCAGTTAAAAAAATTAATAAAAAAAAATCTATGGGGTATTTTGAGCTGAAGCTTCACAGATACATTCAGGGGACACCTTAGACTTATATTACATCTTGTAAAAAAACGTTCGATGGCACCTTTAACTTCTGCGACGTAGTATACAATGCCATGATGTACTACGCTATGTCTTACGCTATAACGTGTAGTACGTCATGTCATTGTGTAGAATGTCTTGAGGGTGAGTAAATCATGGGATAATTTTCATTTTTGGGTGTACTATCCCTTAATTTATTAGTATGGTGTAGGGCCTTCTTTTGCAGCCAATACATCATCAATTTGTCTAGGGAATGACAGATACAAGTCCTTCACAGTGACCAGAGGGATTTTGAGCTTCTTCCAGAATAGTGACCAGGTCACTGTGTGATGCTGGTGGAGGAAAACATTTTCTGACTTGCTCCTCATAAATACCCCAAAGTGGCTCAAAAATATTTAAATCTGGTCTCTGTGCAGGCCGTGGGAGATTTATTTCAAACTTCACTTTCATGTTCATCAAACCATTCTGTCACAAGTGTTGCTGTGTGTATTGATGCATTATCATGCTGATACTCGGCACCCCCTTCATGGTACAATGTTTGAACCATTAGAACTGCCAAGAACTACCGAACCATAATAAGTAAGGTATAATTTCCTATAATTTATGCTGCTCGGTTGACTTTGCCAGTAAACACTTATGGCTGAAAACATACCTCTGTATGTTTGATTATAGTTTTGTTTAAGCAATTCAACCTGTCTGACGTATTGGCTCAACCAATGGCTTTAGAGTTTGAGGCGGGGCTATTTGCTTGCATTTTCTCACTTAATTTTCACTAAAATGTGTTACTGTGTATTCATATAAGAAAATTATAACTATACCATTGTGAATGGATGTGTTAAATGAGTAATGATGATGCTTTATTGTTGTTGTTGTTGGTTTGCTCAGGGATTGTGGGAAAGAGCTGGGGACCTGTCGGGATCAGGCCAAGATCATGTATGCATGGGCCAGGAATGCTCCTCCAACCAAACTACCAAAAGGTGCTCGCCTTTCTCCTCATCATTTCTCCCTCTTCCTTCTGTCTCAAAGCAGCCGGATCAGTTTAGCCCATATAAAATACAAGTGATCATGAGTAAATGGCTCTTATCTGAAAAGCAATTAAAGCAGCTCTGATCTTATTTTGCACTCTTTTTTTTTTTTTCAGATGTTGGCTTTAAAGTTGGAGGAGACACCAGAATTAACTACTTTGTGCTGCAAATTCACTATGGTGATGTCAACAGTTTCAGAGGTAAACAGGAATACAGCAGATCCACAGTTAAGCCAGAGTATTGTGAGATCAGCATGTTTTAATGACAGCTCCATCAACCAAACTTGACATTCTGTTCAGGAAAAGTTACTATGTATGATCAGTTAAAGGAGTAGCACACCCAAAATAATTTTTTTGTTATAATTCATTTACTCACCCTCCTCTCATTTTGACAATTTTCTGTATGCACCTAGATGCCTGTCAATCACTGCTGGTTTAAGCAGTCCTGCCCATTGAAAACTGTTGTATTATGGCTGTAACAGCGATGAAAAGAAGCTGCACTTCTGTGCCTTGAGATGTGACTAAAGTGTTTATCTTGTCTTGATTGTAGATCATCATAGAGACTGCTCAGGACTCTCTTTAAGAATGACTTCCAAACCGTAAGTTATTGCCAAACATGAACATTTTGTCATCGTTTACTCACCTTCATGTTGTTCCAAACCTGTATGACTTTCTTCAATCAACGTTGCCAAGTCTGACACGACTGACTGTTTTTTAATTGAACACCACTGCAAAATGAGATTTGAGATCTGGAGCAGAGGGGAAGATTATCAGTGAATTAGGACTTAAATTTGGGTCAGTTCGTCACACAAAGTTAGCGTATGGCTTCAGAAGACTTGTAATTATTGCAAAAGTCGATTGGACCACTTTTTTGTCTCTTATTCTTGTAATGTACCAATAAATAGTTTTATATTTGATTGAAATTCTCTATTGAAACCTTGTAACACTGAGAAAAAGCATCTATTTAAGCTTTCAGAGAGTCTGTGGGTTAATTGTAACTGTTTGGACAAGCAATTTTACGAAGAAAGATCCAAAAATATAGTAAAACGTTGTTTCTTAATGCAGTTTGTATAATGTTAATGAAATGGAGTATTGATTGAACATGAATAAAAACAAAACACGCAAATGAATCATCTCCAGTTCAGCTCACGTCTGCCCTAATTTATGTCACTCATGTTAAAGGGCACAACTCTTTATTTCCTGCATGTAAATGCAGCTCACCGAACATGTCACGGATTGATAATGTAAAACTCCGGACAAGTCTTGCGTGTGTCCGTTTTTAAAGTGTCTTGACTGCCGTACAGTCTGACAACGAAGTCAACTGAGATCCTACAGTGTGACATGGCTTAAAGTTGGGATCATGTTCGTACAGTCTGACAACATTCGTAAAGGACAATTGTAAATCGTACAGCGTGAACCCGGCCCATTGTGTTCTCTTTGAGCATGTTTTGAATGTGAGTGGAGTAGCCATAAAAAAACAGGGTGAATGGCATGTCAACGGCATAATGTCTGTCTATTATGTTTGTAACAGGTGCGTAAATCGACCTGAATCCAACAAACTTGTGAAAATAGATATGTAAATAGCCACTAGGACATAATTTGTGGTTGCATCTGAATTAGTTTGTTTTATGTAGTGACTATTGTATAAAAAAGAATGGATGTTCATCAGTGAAGAGTAGACACTATATTTAAAATTCAAATGTTAAGAAAGTAGTTCTTGAGATGTGGTAATTGTTGAATAAAATTGACTCCGGACTGTAGAATTACTGAAAAACAATGTCCTCCTTTGCATTGTGGGTACATTACCTCCTCAGGTGTGCATTATTTTTCAATAATTCAGTGTGCTGTCATCCGTTAATCCATACTTAATCATATAACTATTAAGAGCACCTTTAACTGAAATCCCTTTAAATGTGATGGATGTTGTGTTCTCTATGCAGACAGCCCTTTATTGCTGGCATGTATCTGATGATGTCCTTGGACACTGTCATTCCTCCCGGGAAGAAAGGTATACCAACTTTGTTACAGTTTTCAACTATTTTCCAGTTTGGCACTAATAGTCTTACAGACATTTAAGTTTGTGAAAGGCTTCTGAGCTCTACCTCAAATGTTGTGATCATTTTATGAATTCTTGTCACCTTATAAATGTATGTTGTGTTATTTATGATGTCTGATGATTTTGGTGTTCACAGTTACCAATGCAGACATTGCTTGCACTTACAAATCTTTCCCGATGTATCCATTTGCCTTCAGGACACACACACACAGCCTTGGTGAGACACTGCATTTTTAAAATATATTTATTTGTTATATCTAGTAAGTTCTCTGCAAATTGTCTTTTATTTTTTATGGTAATGGCATTCGTGTTGCGTGTCTTGTGCTTCAGGTAAAGTTGTGAGTGGGTACAGGGTTCGAAATGGACAGTGGACTCAGATTGGGCGCCAGTCTCCGCTGTTGCCACAGGTATGTTTAAACAAGTCCTCTCTGCTTGGTCAAGCATGATGGGAAGGGAAGTTAATGCATTATGTTTCACTGTTGATAAGTGTTGTCAGTCATGTTAATGACCCATCAATGTCATTGGGCCTCATTTATCAATCTAACATAGAAACGAGCACAAATCCGAGCACAGAAATCATCTTACGACAGGGTTCACTTGTGATTCATTAAACATTCGTATGCTGGCAATCCTATCGTACGAATGATTGCATGTTGATAAATGTGGCGGCTGAAAACAGTCCCTAAATATTTTAGAAGCCTCGCCCCTAGAGTTTACGACACTGAAACGTAACCCGGCCAAGAAGAAGAAGTAATCTCATGTAAGCGAAATTCATTTTACACCAAAACACCTGTTAACCTTGTAATAGCAAACAATTACATTAATATATATGTATATACTGGTAAATAAATGAAACATTCATAGGCCTATTGTAATTCCCTCCACAACAAAACCTTCAAGTTTAATGGTATTCAGAACAGAACAAGAATGAAAAGAAGTTATAATTACATATATTAAACTATAATATAAAACATAAATTAGATAGTCATAGTGGCATTCATTATAAACAACATACAGACAAACCGAAATTTATTCAGACACCTTGAACATTTCATTCATTAATACAATTTATTTACTATAGTTTAAAAAAATGGTAATAAAATATGACAAGGTCTCAGAGTTAAACTGTGTCAGAATAAAATAATCTTAATTATGTCAGATAACACTTAAGCAAAACATGGTCAGGCCAAAGTGTCTGAATAATTTTTGGTTCCAAATTTTTATCAATTTTACTGGTAGTCCACGGTATGAAGAATGTCACAGTTTACTTTAATTTGCCATCCTCACTTACATAAATGAACTATAGTGTCCTGCACCCACTAGTAAAAATATATCAAAAATATCACAAATGTCTGAATAATTTTTTCAAGCCAAAATGAATTTTTTTAGGCTAAAGCGAAACTGTTGGGCTTGAGCCTCTCTTATTTGCCAAGAATCCAAATATGTTTCTATATTTGCAAGTAATATTTTGGTTGCTAAATTATTATTCATTGTGTAAACAGTTAAGGCTTTGTACTTCACTCCTGTTCCAATATCCATGTTAAACACCATCCTTCACATGCGCAAAAATGTGTTTGCTTTTTTTTTTTTCTTCTTCTTGAACTAAAAAGAAGATATTTTGAAGAATGTTGGTAACCAGACAGTTGATGGTAGCCACTGACTTCCATAGTACTTTTTTTTTCCTATTAAGGAAGTCAGTGGCTACCATCAACTGTCTGGTTACCAACATTCTTCAAAATATCTTCTTTTTAGTTCAACAGAAGAAAGAAACTCATAGAGATTTGGAACAACATGAGTAAATGATGACAGAATTTTCATTTTTTGGGTGAGCTGTACCTTTTAATGTAGGTCTTTGTTTTTCCAAACGTTTTGATGCCAAGGACCTTTTGCGAGGGACTCCATTCTTAAAATATAAAAGCAGCTACATATTTTCATGTATAATGGCCCATGTATACTGTGTGAGAAAATTAAGTGTATCATTATGAAGACATTGTGTTACTTTTACACATTTAAATTTGACAGACGCTTTTACCTAAAGCAACTTACACTGCATTCAATTCATACATTTTAGCCGTCCATGCATTCCCTGGGAATCAGACCCATGACCTTGGCTTTAGTAGTGCCATGCTGTACTGTTTGACTACGGGAACGCTGTTTGGGAACATGTTTCCTAAGTAACAGAATTGGGTTTTGTACTGGAATTGTACTTCAGCAAGTTTAATCAAATATTATTTGGAAAACCTAAAAAATAAATGCTTTTAATTAAATTCTTGTGCATTTGTGAAGCTGTTTTCAATAAATCTGATTCCAAGGCAGTTTTACAGAGAAAAGTTTCCTACAGAAAGCTAAAGGCAACAGTGGTGAAGAGAAACTCTGCAGAAAGATAAACAAATACTTATTTTTGAGTATTCTTTAGAAAGCAGAAACAGTATTGTTAGCGAATTTTGTAATTGTGTTAAATTGCATTAATCATGTTTAATTAAGTATGGCCTCTTTGGATCCTGCAGGGCGTTTGCCAGTTTGAAAGCATAATAAAAGTACTCCAAAAATTTAATATATAAACAAATAAGCAGGAATGTTCTGAAATTTGCGAATGACTTGTGTAGCAAATTATGTTTTTTTGAGCCTGCAGATATGTTAATGTTAAAGGGAAAGGTTCACCCAAAAATGTATATTATGACTTTCATTTATTTTTGAAACACAAATTATGCTATTTCTCATCAAGCAAGCACATTTGTTTTTCCATTTACCATGTAATGTTAACCACTGTTTACTTGTGAATAACTATGGAGTTATTTTTCTGACAAATGTCGAGAGCACATTATTGTGACGCGAGAGCACATCAATATAATGCGCGAGCGCAAATCTCTCCGCTCGCACACGGATTTCCTTTGCTCTCGCATAAAACTGGACGCACGCTCTCAAATATACAGTGCTTTCATATGAACCGCCTCTCCTCTCGCTCAGATATTGCGTGTACACGCTCAAACTGCACCTGTGCGCTCATGAATCTCTCCGTGCTCTTGCAGAAATTAATTTGCTTCTGGATTAAACGCTGTGAAAAGTTATCAACCAATCAGAAGAGACGACTGATCCATGAAAATGCTACGTGGAATCTTATTTGCTGAGAGTGAACTGCACATGGAATTCTTTTGAGAAAAATAGATATTTAATTTCTTTAAAATTTAATAATACAATACAATTTTACAATGTAATAATATTTAATAATATTAATCAAAATGTAGGCCATATCTTGGATGGTTTCTATATTAATAAGCTTGTTTGTCTAACTGCATCCCATTACACGTCAAACCCCACTGAACGATTTATCCAAAACCATCATATTAGCCAATATCATGGACCAAAACATTAAATTAAACATTAATTTAAAACAAATGATTAAACAACTAATTTAATGTTATAAATCAGTCTATTTAGAAATGTGTAAAATGTTATAAATTAGCCTGTTAAAAAATAATAGGCTAATTTATAACATAATTTGAAATTAATGAAGACAGTGTTTTTAAACAAATCTCTTGAATTAATGATTCTGATACATCAAATACATTTTAACAGTCACTGGTCACCGCCTACTGGCAGAACAGTGTAATAACATTAGTATCAAAGGTCATTTACTCATTTTTATGAGTAAATGCTGAAATCTGTGTATATTCGGATTATAAATTGTTATTGCAATACTTGCGTTAATATTTAATGTTTGCAACACAGAAGTAGCAATAGTGTGTTGTTGTTAAACACTTTGTGAAGCTGTTTAAAACATATAGCTTACATGACCATTGCTTTTAGCGGCAATGCAAAAGCAGGTTTAAATATTCAGGTATGATTGTAATTTCAAAGGTTAAATAGACATAACCGAATCGTTGTCATTTAGGAATAAGATTGCGTTCTTTTGATTAATCGTGCATACTGTACATAAGAGCTTATAGCCAAAGTATTTTTGTATGTTATGTTTTACCAGACCTCAAAAGAAATTCACTATAGCTGGTATATTTGATCATCACAGTATTTAGGGAATGATGATCTGACCCTGATCTTGCTCTGTCTTATAATAAGGTTTCATTAACAATATTTAACTGCATTAGTTAACATTAACTAATAATGAACTGCACTTCTACAGCATTTATTAATCTTTAATGTTAATTTCAACATTTACTAATACATTATTAAAATCAAAAGTTGTATTTGTTAACATTAGTAAATGCACTGTGAAGTAAACAACCAACAAACAGCTGTATTTTAACTAACGTTAACAAATAAATATTAATAATTACAGTAATGTATTGCACATTGTTAGTTCATGTTAGATAATACATTAACTAATGTTAACAAATAAAAACCTTATTTTAAAATGTTACCTATTTTTTATATAAATTTACACAAGTACACAAAACGTACGACCACAATAACTTTAAAAAAAAAATTTTTTGTTTGTTTAGATAAATTGGGGTTTGACCTGCAATGTGATGCAGTTAGACTAGGTTACATTTGATTAATATTATTAAATTGTAAAGAAAATAAATATTCTTGTCGAAAGAATTCCAGGCGCAGTTCACTCTCAGCCAATAAGATTCCACGTAGCATTTTCATGGATCAGTCGTCTCTTCTGATTGGTTGATAACTTTTGACAGCATTTAATCAAGAAGCAAATTACTTTGTGCAAGAGAATAGAGAGATTTGCGAGCGCACAGGACAGTTTGAGCGCAGGACACAGTTTAAGCGTGTACATGCAATATCTGAGTGGGTGGAGAGGCAGTTCATAAGAGAGCACTGTATATTTGAGAGCGCACATCCAGTTTTGTGCGAGAGCAAAGGAAATCCGTGTGCGAGCGGTGAGATTGCATTGATGTGCTCTTGCGTCACAATAATGTGCTCTCAACATTTGTCAGTAAAATAACATCATAAATAACAAGCAATTAAAATCTAAATTAAATCTAAATTAAATCTGTTAGTCAAGCGATCATGTCTCTTAAGAAGACTTGGATTAATTTATTTTAAAAAACATTTTGAAGCTTTTTTGATGTGATAGACTTTCATTTGAAGGGACAGAAATCTCTCAGGTTTCATTAAAAAATATCTTCAAGTCCTATGGGTTTTTAGAATGAATTGAAGGTGAATAAATGATGACAGGATTTTTATTTTTGGGTGAACTTACTCTTTCATTTTATTCTCTTCCCTGAACTTAAACTTCACTTGTGTTTTAGGCTTTTTATCCAGCCACCAACACCATTGATGTGAAAAATGGAGACATACTAGCAGCCCGTTGTATGTTCACGGGTGAAGGAAGAACCACTAAGACCCAAATCGGGTAAGTTCATATTCTTGTTGAAAATTGACCGAAAATGATTTGTTTGTTTTATTTAGACTCTCGCTGCTTTGTAAAGCTTAATAACATTGTTTAAAATGTATAATTGATGTCAGATTTTCTGTAAAAGATTTTTACCTTTTATTTTTTATTCCTATGTAGAGTTACTGTGGCAGTAAGTGTGTTAGATGAGTGATGGTGGTGTGCATGCTGTTGACATTTCCACCGTCTTCCATCCATTCTGTTTGCACGGTGTTGGATTCCTTTTGTTGTGTCAACCTTTCATGTGTGACCACCTGTCTTACTACTTATCTATCTGTTGAAGTGATACACGGTAAGACAGATGGTGGCTGTGTGTGTGTTTCTGTCTGTGAGTGATGTTTAAAGTGTGATAACACACCGCATAGTTCAGCTCGTTGATGTGTATGTTTCATCATATGAGCGTGACTCTTTGGACGTACGTTTGCCTCTGCCCTGCCAATCCTGTTACCATGGTGACAGCACATAGTAGTGCATTGACGCATCTCCCAGGAAGCCCACCACCCTCGCCTACGCACCCATCTCAAGGCCACAAGATAAGATGACTGTTGACTTAAAGTCTGGTCTTTGTCAACTGCGCACTTAGGCCGGAAACGTGCACACGAGCACACAGACTGCAGGCCCCATTATACATACAATATTGTGAAAGAAAAAAAAAGTTCACCCCATGAGAAGTGTAATTAGGAGTCCAAGCACCAGAAATCTTATAGTACCTGTTAAATTATGGAACCTCGTTATGTTTGTACTAATTAGGATGTGGTCTTGTTTATTCCATTATTTTATTATTCAACAAAATATCAAATTTTTACAAAACCTGATGTAATTCTAAGGTGCAGTGTAAAATCTGGTGTACATCTGGCAGCAGGTGGTGCTATAATTGTGGTAAACATCAGAAATGCAATTGTCTGTCTGATACATCTTTGTCTTGAAGTTGGCATGAAATGGAATATGAAATGGATGCTTCTGTATTGTAATGAATTTCTGAGAAAAAAAATGGCTTATCGAACAGGCTAAAAAAAGGGCAGGAATTTTATCCATTGGTTGTTGATAGGATTGTGAAAAGTAAGAGTTGCACACTGAAATGGAAGCAAAATGTGACACTTTATGACAAGTTATGATGTTTTGACTGAAGATTAAGAAAAAAAATATAATATGTATTTATAAAACGGATAGTTACGGCCCTTGATTCTGATTGGTTGAGCCGCATTCGAAGGCATAAAATTCCTGAAAACATACAGCTGGCCGCATTACATAAGTATTGCTGCGCCAAAGTGTATGTTGGTGCTTCTGTTTTAGCAGCCATTCTTAGCAACATAAACATGTTTGTTCTCTATTGATTTTGTTCATTGAAGCTTACTGCATTATGTAGAAGAGTATTGTGAGAGAGACATCGAGTGACCGAGTGTATTACCTGCACAATACACGTATGACGTTCATAAAAAATCCATTTGAATGTCCGCTGCGATCTTGTCCTTTTAACATTAATGGGTTTTCCTGTGCCCTGCTGACACTCTCAGCGCTAGTCAAAGTATTTGTCATTTGCGTGTTCACAACAAGTTTCAATATAAAAGTCTTTGCGACTGAGTGACTCGCTCATAAAGACAATCTTTGCTGCCATCGAAAGGCATAATAAATGTAACCTCTGTTGCTGTTCATGGCCAGGGATTATTTTTTTCCAGCGGAAGGAAGCCTTTTAATTTTTTGTGGCTTTAATATTTGTATTGTGATGTAACACTCTATGTACGGGAAGAAGGAGGCGGGAACCGGTGAACATTCAACATTCCTAGCACATGAAAGATCTCATCATTCTATAAACTATCAAAAACCATTGATGTCAGTAAATAATCATGCCGTCTTGACACAGTTTGGAATGCAACAATGCAAAAATACAGTTTACCTAGCAGTGCAAGTGTTTGTGTTGTTTTAGACCAACGTGCCATCTGATCGACATGTGAAATGACTGGGAACAGTTTATTTTCTTTTGGAATATTTAGGAGTGCATCTGAAAACAAAGCAAAAATACATAGCTGTGATATCCCGTTAAACTATGCAGGATTTTCCCAAAAAATAAAGTCAGCACTCACTCATACAAAAATAATCCCTGTCAGTCATTACTTGTGATCCACTGGAAATGTGTGGTGGTTTGGGTCTACAGAGACACTGTCCTCTGCCTCTATTTTCTTGCTTTATTGACTGCTGTCTGTAATTTGACAGATTACTAGGCATTGTGATTATGTTTTTATAATGACACGTAATTATTGTTTATTAGTTAGCTAGACTGAAGATGGCTAAACTCGCTTGCAAATTACAGCCAGTCATCTAATTATTAGCGTGACTGTTTGAAATAATATTTGCGAAACACCTCATTGAGTTTCAAAACATCGCTCTTGAGTCTCTCTCATGTGATGCTGCCGCAGGTTGGGCAGCTGATGTGATGTTTGAGAAATATCTTGCCTTTTTGCTGTATGTATAAGGTTGGTGGACTGTGGGTATGTCATTTAAGGCAAAGGCTACTGTAGTTCTGTTGGATATTTTCATACTCAAAGCTTTGGAGCTGTATTTGCATTTTGTGCTAGTAGTTTGTTCATGTCTTATTGTTATCTTCCTCACAGAGGCACCTCCAATGATGAGATGTGTAATTTCTACATCATGTACTACATGGACAACATCCATAGTGTGCCTTACATGAACTGCAGAGATGACGGCAGTAGTGAGCTGTTCCAAAACATCCCTTCTGAGGCCAATACTCCCATCCCGGTCAGTCCAGACCATATGATGTCTATGAAGCATGAGTCAGCTCCTCAGAAAGGTACCATCCAAAAACACACATTTCAAGATTTTGCATACACAATAGTGTGGGTAGGCAGTATGGCTAAACTCTTATGTCACATATATATATATATATATATATATATATATATATATATATATATATATATATCTAGAATATTTTGCAAATCACTTTTCTATATTTTCTCATTTCTATTTTGATTTCCACAGATGCTGTGGAGACTTTGGAGCTGCAGCAGCCCAAAAGAGAAGAGGACGTTCTGGATCAGGGTAAGATGTTTAAAAATAATTTCAAATTACAGACATAGTCATGACTGAAAGAAACTGTCCTGAAACAGTCATTGCTGGAATAGCATTGCAAATCGAATTTGACACACAGTGGCTGAATGGAAAAAGCACAATGGATTTATAGTACAACTCATAAATAGATGCTCAGAAACTCAAAATGAGTGTGTCAGATAGGGGAGTCGAAACAGAACAAGGGAATTGAATAAAAACTGTTTCAAACTTGCATGACTTTCTTTCTTCAGTGGTACATGAAAGATGGTGTTTTGAAAATTATGTTGTTCTTATCCATACAGTGAAAGATGGTGGAGAATGCATCACACCATGAATGTTTCACCATGTCTGCAAAGAAGTTTACAAAAATGACAACAGAGTAGTAATAAAAATGTAATACTAAATAATAATAAACATAATAATATAATAAAAAAAATAAAAAATAATAATACAATAAAAAAATAAAATGCTTGACAGCCTTTCGGTGTTGCCAAGTCTGTGGTTTTTCTGTGGAATTGGGCTACCTTTTTACTGTTTCCGCTAGTTGTTGTTTTAGTCCGCAGCTTGAAGTGACCCTACTCCCTGACCGGAACGCGAGAACAGATCACAAGGATAGTTTTGGCCTTTATTAGCCGAATTTTTAATAGCTATTGGACTGGTATTGTTACGCAAACCTGGCAACCCTGCAGCCTTCCCCTCTGACACAGGTCTCAAGCTCATTCTCAAATCTTACTTATACTTAGTCTTTAGTTTTTTTGGCCTGTTTGGAGTTTAGTAACTTCCATTTCGTTTCCGTAAAAGAAAGAAAATCATGTTTCAAGTGCCATATGTCTTGAGAAACTGTTTAACACTTTACACATTATTCGATTCATTGGTGACGTGAATAAGTCCTCTTGACCATCTACTGTGGATGCAAATAGGCTCGAGGCTGTGCATTTGTAAGTTGTATGCTTTGACATATGCTTTGCATTTATTTTCTGGTTTATCAGAGATTAGATTTAAAGGCATCGTGACGAGTCAAATTTTCTTTCATTTTCTTAATTCCTCAACTTTATGATGATGAATGCACCAGTGCACGACAGCAGCCATCACAGCAATGTTTTTGACATTTTTAAGATGCTTTGTCAAGTTATAAGGAGTTCAAACTTTAAAAGCATCTCTCCCCAAAAATTGTGCTGTTCCTTAACTTGGAAACCCACATCTGAAGTACCTAATCACTTTAGCATGGGATTGTATGTTTCTGCATATTTCATCATGGATAACTTGTGAACTAGTCGCAAAATTATGAAAAACTTAACGGAAATATGGAGCAGTCAAAAACTGTATTGGACCTGGTTGCAAATCTGTTGGTTAACCTGTTTCATTCTTATTTATTCTGTTGGTGACTGTTAGTCTGAATTATTTTCGCTCTTGTGAGCTTTCAATGAATAAGCACAATACAATGTCACATTGTTGTTCCCAAGCTCTCAAAGTTGACCAGAGCCACTAGATATTCTTCATCTGGGGTTTAACAGTTACCACTAATAACTAATATTCCACCACAATTCAAACATAAGACATGTATTTGAAGGGTTGCCATTTATCAACAGTCTTTAAAACGTGTGGTGGGAGGCATTGATGTAAAGCCAGCTATGGGCTTTAGTGTTAAAGTCAGCACCCAAACCAAATGTTTCATTCACATAGTCAGTAACTTTTTGGTCAGGGTAAAATTGCAATCGGTCATCTCTTCCGCTTTGCTAGTTACAACATGAAATGAAAGATACAGTACAACTTACCGAAATCCGTATCATGTCACATTTAATCGATCAATCAGTGTTTCAACCGTGAGAAGGCGTCAATAAAACAGTTTGTAAAAATGTCACATTTACCATCACATTTACCTCAGAAAAGCCATTCAATGTCCAAAAACTCATTAGTCAGCTCATTTGCCATGTACTGTACCTGATAGGCCCCAAATTAATCAATATTGGTATTTTGGAACATATTTTAATTGCTTTTTACAGAATAGGTATATATGTTATGTATTAGCATCTTCATGTGGAGCTCATTTGCATAATCTGAAGCTCACAGTTAGAACCGTAACTGAATTTTACCTGTGCTTTACTTGCTTCCCAAACCACCTCTGAAATTTTGGCAATGTTCTGAATGCATAGAGTCCAAACATAATTGAAAATGTTGAAACTATCATGTATGCTTTCATTTGCATGTTAACAGCTGAATTTGTGTAGACTAGCTGTCTGGTCTTTATACTAGACCCTTATATTAAGAATACTTATTTCACTGAATGTTCGAAGAATATTATTTTTCTTTCTTCCAGCCACTGCTGTGGCATGGCCAGTAAATTACCTTGCTGCATCTGGAGGTTTTTTATGGCCTCCCTGGTGTGAACCTTGGGTAGAGAGTCGAGGGTAAAAGGCAGTTAGTTCATAAGAAACAGCATGTGGACCAATGACAAGTTTTTTTTTTTTTTTTTTTTTTTTTTTTTTTCCCAAGGCCTGGTAGTGGGGTCTTCTTCTTGCCCTGCAAGAGATATCTAGCAGTTGTTTTAGCAGCTTTAACTGAGGGTTCTAGTAATTTGTTTGTCAAGATCCAATGGAAATCTATGAAGCATTTCACCACTGTGACAGTCAGAGAAACTCTATTAAACAGGACACTGGAATATTAGGTGGTCGGGATGGTAGGGTCAGAATTTGGCGTAAACAACATAAAAGCATGGATCCATCCTGCCTTGTATCAGCAGTTCAGGCTGGTGGTGGTGGTGTGATGGTGTGGGGAATATTTTCTTGGGACATTTTGGGACACTTTGGGGCCCTTAGTATCAATTGAGCATTGTTTAAATGCCACAGCTTACCTGAGTATTGCTGCTGACCATCCCTTTATGATCACAGTGTACCCATCTTCTCATGGCTTTTTCAGCAGATAAACATAACATGTCCCAAAGTTCAAATCATATCAAACTGGTGTCTTGAACATGACATTGAGTTGACTATACTCAGATGGCCTCCACACTCACCAATCCAATAGAGCACCTTTGGGATGTGTTAGAATGGGTGATTCGCATCATGGATGTGTAGACAACAAATATGCAGCAACTGCATGATGTTATCATCTCAACATGGACCAAAATCTCTAAGGAATGTTTCCAGCACCTTGTTGAATCTATGCCACAAAGAATTAAGGAATTTCTGAAGGCAAAAAGAGTCCAACCCAGTAATAGCAGTTTGCTGCTTCTGGATTTGTCGTTTTTTTTTTTTTTTTTTTTTTTTTTTTTTTTTACATTTCTATGGTATACTGGAAAACAATGATTAGCATTTCATATGTTTTAAAGGCTTTTATTTGACAAAAACATTCAATATATGCAAAGAGTCAATATTTACAGTGTTGACCCTTTTTCTTCATAACCTCTGCTGTTTGCTCTGGCATGCTGGAAGACAGCTTCTAGCAGAAACTCTCAGAAAGAGCCTAAATACAGGAAAATATATATATTCTTGGGCATGACTCCCGCACAACGGCTCGATAGAACTCTGCCAACAGAATTCTATCTAACCGTCAGATCCCACTGAGAGAATTTGGCGGGGATGAGAGCCTACCTCCTAATGTTTTACTATTTAAATATTTTTATATTTAAATAATATTTGATTCTTTTTATGTTCACACAAATATTTACACACGTTAAGAAATTTGCTAAACAAACAAAAAGGCAGTTGAAAATAAGATGACATTTCTTTTTTTGCTGAGTTTATATAAGCTTTCTTAGTGTAAAATCTCACTGGTTGATGCTTATTGATTATGGTAAAATCGGGCTGGACTGCCATACATGTCAATTCATTGACATTCATTTGTGCAGTGACATCACAGTGTTAGATAAAACAAAACATCAACTGGCAGTTCGTTAAAAATTGTTTGAGCACAGTCGCACTAGATCTTATATGGCAGCAGAAGGCTTTTTGCAAAAGATCATTGGCTGTATGGTGTTTAGGTGGTAGTAAGGACTGTTTTGGAGTGCAAAACTGACTGTAAAAAATACCAAAAACAAAAGATATCACCAGAAGTTAGACCTACTGTATAGAGCCTGTGCTTTGTAGAAAAACGTCTACAAATGTTGCCTGGTAGGACAATCAGATGCTTGTTATGATTGATGGAATATTTGACCAGCCTTTAGGAAAGACAACCATTGGCTAAATGCCTGAAACTTATCCGATGCCACTAATCTATGAGATACTATAGTCCCTAGATGGTGCTGGCTGGTTTAGCACAATAATCTTATAGTCAGTTTGGGTTGTTAAATATAAGTTCACAGAAACTCTTGTGCTTTCATATTACTCTGTATGGGAGCCTTTCATAGTTTGATGGGTTTGTGCTTTTAAAAAAAATCAGTTTATAATTTATTTATTTGTTCTATTATATCTATCATACAGATTAAAAGTTAAATTTTTATACAATTAAAAAGCTGCACCATACATATTAGAAATGATTTATAATTTTATAATTTACACTGCTGTTCTAAAAGTTGATGTCACAAAATGATGTCTAAGACATGTCACCTTTTCCATGAAAATATCAAATAATTGTTTTTCAAACTTATCTTTTGTCAAAAAAATTCCCTAGCTGCAGATCTTTTACAATCTAGTCATCAATCTTTTGAAGTAATCTGAACAAATTTCATAAATCTTTTTATCAAATTTTATGCTTCCCCAGCAAACTACCAAATGGGACCTAATAAGTCTTAAAATCGGCACATTTCTTAACTTAAAATTGATTACTAGTATAGACAGTTCTATTCTGTAACTCAAAAAGTGAAGTGTAATACTTAATAACTTCACTAATACTATTCAACATTAAGCACAGTTGTAGTCATTTAATCATAAATTTGATTATAGGGACAGTCATCCTATCTCAATTAATGACTGATAATTTGTTTCAATGTAAAAGTAGAAGCTGTGCATGTAGTATAGTATTTGAGCCACTGACCCTCAAAATGTCTATGCATGGACATGCATCATAACATGTAATCTTGACACAGTGTCATAGAAATTTGTAAAATTGTAGCTTCTTTATTTGACCACTATTGCAGTGAAATATTGAGTTGCACTGGTACATACTGTTATGCATTTCACTGTACTGAGAATGCGCAGTACATACTCTGCTCACACTTGCAGTGTGAAACAGTCGTTGAAAAAAATTGTTTATTCAGATATCTCTGTTGTGCAGGGTGATTTTGTGTTCACACACAGTGGTGCTCAGAATTATTGGCACCCTTGGTAAATATGATCAAAGATGACTGTAAAAATAAATCTGCATGGTTTATCCTTTTGATCTTTTATTCTTAAAATTAGCAAAAATCTAACCTTTCATTGAAGGACAAGAATTGAAATTGGGGGGAAAATCACATTATGAAATGAATGTTTTTCTCCAAAACACGTTGGCTACAATTATTGGCACCCTTTTATTCAACACTTTTTGCAACCTCCTTTTGCCAAGATAACAGCTCTGAGTCTTCACCTATAATGCCTGATGAGTTTGGAGAACACCTGACAAGAGATCAGAGACCATTCCTTCATGCAGAATCTCTCCAGATCGTTCAGATTCCAGCTCCATGTTGGTGCTTCTTCTCTTCAGTTCACTCCACTCATTTTCTTTAGGGTTCAGGTCAGGGAACTGGGATGGCCATAGCAGAAGCTTCATTTTGTGCTCAGAGACACATTTTTGTGTTGGTTTTGATGTTTGGTTTGGATCATTGTCCTGATTCGAGATCCAACCACAGCCCATTATTGGATTTCTAGCAGAAGCGGTCAGGTTTAGATTTTTTATCTGTTAGTATTTGATAGAATCCATGATACGATATATCTGAACAAGATGTCCAGGACCTCCAGCAGAAAAATAGGCCCACAACATTAAAGATCCAGCAGTATATTTAACCGTGGGCACTTTTTACCCCTGTGTGCACCAAAACCATCTGGTGGGTTTGCTGCCAAAAAGCCCTTTTTTTAGTTTCATCTGACCATAAAAGCTGGTCCCGTTTGAAGTTCCAGTCTTGTCTGACAACTGAATATGCTGGAGTTTGTTTTTGGATGAGCGAGGAGGATTTTTCTTGAAACCCCCCCGAACAACTTGATGATGTAGGTACTGTTTGATAATTTTTTTTTAGGCTTTCTGAGACTCAAGACTCAACTAATCTCTGCAATTCTCCAGCTGTGATCCTTGGAGAGCCTTTGTCCACTCAAACTTTCCTCCTCACCGCGCATTAGGACGATTTAGTCACACGTCCTCTTCCAGGCAGATTTGTGACATCTTTAGTTGATTGGAACGTCTTAATTATTGCCCTGGTGGTGGAAATGGGGATTTTCAATGCTTTAGCTATTTTCTTACAGCCACTTTCTATTTTGTGAAGCTCAACAATCTTTTTCTGCACATCAGAACTGTATTCTTTGGTTTTACTCATTGTGATGAATGATTAAGGGAATTTGACCTTTGCGTTTCCTCATATTTATACTGCTGTGGAACAGGAAGTCATGGCTGGACAATTTCATGTTCATGATCACCCCGGTGTGCTAAAAATTTAAATATGAATGGGAATATACTTCAGAGATATTTTACTCATAAGAAATTCTAGGGGTGCCAATAATTGTGGCCAACGTGTTTTGGAGAAAACATTTATTTCATAATGTGATTTTTCCCCCCACTTTCAATTCTTTTCCTTCAATGAAAGGTTAAATGTTTGCTAATTTTATTAATTAAAGATCAAAAGGATAAACAATGCAGATTTATTTTTAAAGGCATCTTTGATCATATTTACCAAGGGTGCCAATAATTCTGAGCACCACTGTAGTATGGAATGGAATAGTTTTAATTTGGTTCATTTTGTAATACAGCATTCTGACCATTTTCTTTTTGCGTGCCAGTGAGGACGTCAGAACACTAAAACACTCAGTCGTCGTTATCAGAATAGACGTACTGAATGTGGTAGAGTCTGATCTAAAAGACTGTTGATGTTGCACAGTCTTCCTGTTACACAAGATCTCAGTGGAGGCTGTGTCATACAATCTGATAAGCAGCAGTCGTAAAGGACAGACAAAAATAACACAATGTATACCTAGCCAATGAGTATATCTAATACACCACCAGCAGAACCTCCCTTCCTCCACTCCAAAGATTTTCTCACTTTTCACACCACCATTCCTCTTTTGTCTTT
Source organism: Megalobrama amblycephala (assembly GCF_018812025.1). Lineage (NCBI taxonomy): Eukaryota > Metazoa > Chordata > Actinopteri > Cypriniformes > Xenocyprididae > Megalobrama > Megalobrama amblycephala. The sequence goes on from NC_063045.1 coordinate 32,940,574, forward strand.
CCGCTTTTCCTCCTCTGTTTCTTCCTGTGCAGGTGACCTCTATTCCCTTCTCTCTAAACTGCTGGGGGAGAGAGAGGATGTTGTCCACGTGCATAAGTACAACCCTGCAGATGCGGCCCGAGCCCAGACACGTCTGATGGCAGAGATTGATAGCATAATGCAAAAAAAAGACCTGGGCTGGCCACGTTTAGGCTACAAAACAAAAGAGGATGCAATTCTGGTGAGGGACAGAGTGCACAAGTTTCACCAGTTAGAGTCCACTGTCAGCCCCTCAAGGAGCAGGACTGTACCCGCCAGACAGCCGACCACAGGGGAGGCTCAAAGGGACAAACAAGGTGGGTTTCGGCCTCGTTTTTTACCCCAACAAAGAGCAAGGACATACATGTATCAAGTGTTTTGTGGACAGTAAGCTTTCAACCCATGGGCCACAGTGTCAACTGAGACATGCATTTGTTTCCCACATATCCATTTGTTTTCCTTTTGACTCGTTTCCACCCATCTCACTGCTATCATTTGTACTTTGGGTTGCGCAGATTGTTGGCTAAGTGTGTAATGTTATAGCATGTGGTATTAATAATTCTCGAATGAACGATCTGAAACATGAGAATTGCTATGGAATAGATTTCAAGATGCATTGCATTCATCTTGTTGGTCAAAGATTCATCCCTGTGAGCAAGATTTTCCCTGAAGTTGATTTTACTGAAAGATTGTCAGGAGTACCTTAACTCAGTACCTTTACTCAAATAGTCACCCTTAACTCAGTATTTAGTATTCAAGGGTTCACCCAAAAAAATGAAAATAATGTCATTAATTACTCACCCTCATGTAGTTCTACACCTGTAAGACCTTCGCTCATCTTTGGAACACAAATTAAGATCTCAATCAGTGATTCGGATCGTAGGTCAAAATGCCAAACTGCTGAAATCATGTGACTTTGTCGCTCCGAATCACTCATTCGAAACAAAAGATTCGAAACAGTGTTTTGAAATTGGCCATCACAAGATATCGTTGAAAAGTCATTATTTTATTTGGCGAACAAAAAATTTTCTCGTTGTTTTATAATAGTAAGGTAGAACCACTGAACTCTCATAAACTGTTTTAAATATGTTTTGAGTACCTTGAGGATCTTGGAGGTTCAGTTGCATTGCTGGCAATAGAGGCCTCACTGAGCCATTGGATTTCATCAAAAATATCTTTATTTTTGTTCCGAAGATAAACTAAGGTATTACGGGTGTAGAATGACATGAGGGTGAGTAATAAATGACATTTATTTATTACATTTTTGGGTGAACTAACCCTTTAAGCAGCATCAGGTCTTTTTGGGGTATGATGCAACAAGCTTTGCACTCCTGGATTTGGAGATTTTCTGCCATTTTTCTGTGCAGATCCTCTCAAGCTCTGTCAGGTTGGTTGGTGACCATCCGTGGACAGACATTTTTTTAGCAGCCAAGTCCCTAAAGAGATGTTCAATTGGTTCAATGTTTAAATCCATGCCCTGGCTGGGACACTGGGGCTCTGGCTGGGAGTTTTCCCTATAGACACTTTTGCATTGCCTTGGCTGTGTGCTTAGGGTCATTTTGTCCTGTTGGAGGGTGAACCCTCAGCCCAGTCTGAGGTCCTAGATTTTCATTAATGGCATCTCTGTATTTTACTGTGTTCAGCTTTCTTTCTACCCTGACCAGCTCCCAGTCCCTGCCTCTAAAAGACACTCCTACAGCACCACCATGCTGCCTCAGTGGAATGACTATTGTGCAGGTGATGAGTGGTGTCTGTTTCCTCCAGAAGTGACGCTAGTAACAATCCATTTTTTTTGTTTTTTTGTTTTTTTGTTGTTGTTGTTGTTGTTGTTTTGTTTTGTTTTTTGCAAATTCCAAGCTTGCCTTCACTAAGGAGAGGCTTTCATCTGGCTACTCTTCAGTAAAGCTCAGATCAGTGGAGTGTTATAGTGATGGTTGTCCTTCTACAAGTTTCTTCCATCTCCACTCATGATCTGTGGAGCTCAACCCATCAGGTTCTTGGTCATCTTTTTTACCAAGGCCCTTCTCACCGTCAGTTTCACTGTTCAGCCAGCTCTAGGAATAGTCCTGGTTGTTTAAATGGACTTCTTCCATTTAAGAATTATGGCATATGCAAAATGAGTGAGTTAAATGTGATTTCATGCATCTATCTATTTGTTAGTACAGATGCTAGGCAAATACTTTTTGCCTTAATTTTGGACCATATATAAATTGTTTTTTAGTTTGAAATCAAACAAACATTTTCTTTGACTCGGGCTATATTATATTTTACATAATGCCACTTGGTTTGATGTTAAATAGTGTGAAGACATTCATCCATTAAGTGTGTCTTATATGTACAATGTCTTCTGGGAACTACAGTATAATAGATATCAATGACATCTTTGGGTGTTTGAAGTAGGTTTATAATTTTTATGGAGAACAAGTTATTGATATCTTGCAGTTTAGTTAGTGGTCATATGTTAAGTGTGTGAATTTGTTCAGTGAAGGATTCTTAAGACTGATTTACACCCAGTCCATTTGTTTGTGAATTGGGCTACACCGCATGTGCATGCAGCCCATGAGGACAACTTAGAGAAAGATGTTTTCTAGACATTATTTACAAGCAGTATGTCATCACATTGAAGCGCTGCTGCTGAAAAGTTTGCATTCTATGCACAGTATACACTTTAGGTGCATCCCAATTTGATTACTAGTGTGAGTAGTGTGTTGACACTGAAAATTCCAAAAAGACCCGGCTGATACACTAATGCTGCCTTCACTTGCTCTCGGAATTATTGTGAATACGAGTTTCCTAGGTAAAAATTGCACATAAACGGCCTTCCATTTCAAAACTTGAATGCGATGAGCTCGTAATCATGACTTCAGAAGTGGGAATTATCAAATTTCTAATTGCACGTGGAGACAGCATTAATTACCTGAAAAAAATAACTGTTGGACACTTCATTGCACTAAACTGTCACAGCTTTCCTTGCTTAGCAGAGGGGGAGGGGCATCAGACTGTGATCTTGAATAACAAAATAACCTTATAAAGTTCATACAATAGATGGTTGAGTACATAATACATGGGTCGCAATCTATGGCACTCGGAGGGATAATCACAGAAGCGTGTACCTCGGGTCATGTGACTGGTTTGTTAGATCTGCTCACTAGCGCAGGTTATAATCTCACAGTTGAATAGTATTTATAGCTCCTAACTTAAAACAGGCTGTGTGATAATGAGGAATGATTACCTCAAAATGTAAATCCATATGCAAGTTTGAGGGAGTTTATTTAAATAAATACAAACACCACTTTAGCTATTGTCACATGCCAGTGATATCCCTGGCATGTGTGCCATAGGTTGCCGAGCCTTGACATAGTGCATAGTGTATGTATGTCATTTGCTTGCTGCTGTCTTTTAAAATAGGAGGTGGTATGGCATTCCAAAAACAGAATGTAGTTTTTAGCACTCTGCAATCCACATTAATTCCTCATTTCCCACTAAAGATCAGCTCATAACAGTGTTTACTTACCGAAGTCGAGTACAGGTTGACTTCAAATTCAGAAAGTCTCTATTGTTGCATCTAGGGATGTAAAAATGCACATGCATCAATCTAATGTGGTAATAATTTGGTATACATGACAACATGAACTTATTTAGAGACTTTTCATTATTACTATTACTACATTATTTTTCTTTTTAGACATGAGCTAGTTCTCTTTGTACTCTGCCGATGCATCTGTGAATCAAGTGTGCTTAGATAGATATCAGTGTTGTTTGAAACAAGAACCCACAGTTAAGATTTTAAATGTTGTTTTTTCTTCCTCATAATATTTTACACATTCAAATCCAAACTAAAATTCAAATTTGTGTGTGTGCAGGTGCCCATCTGGTGGAGGTGTCAGACTGGCCTGAGGCGGAGCTGCAGCTTGGGCAGGTGTCTGGTCTGGCTCTGAACTCTAATGGTGACCTGATCATCTTCCACCGAGGAGATCACATATGGGGAAGGGTGTACGTTCTGGAATATAATCCCACTCCATATATTTAAGCATTCTCCACCCAAAGGCTCTGGAGAAAGAAAAAAAAACTTTTTAAGATAATTTGTGCATTTTAAGTGATAAACAATGCTGATGTAGAATTGAGCTCTATCTAGACATGTAATGAACATTGACCTTTTGCTCATGAAGTTGTCATTGACTAGTGTTACTGTTTGATGAGGTTATTTAAAGAAAATGCTACCATTGCATTGTGGCGCTCACCCAAAAATTTGTCGTAGTTTACTCGCCCCATGTCCTTTTTCAAAACCCTTAAGACATTTGTTAATCTTCGGAACACAAATTAATATATTTTTATATTCTCTCAACATTTTTATCCATCGAAAGTCCAAGCAAATAAAATATTCAAGCTTCAAACATTCATGAAGAAATTGTAAAATAAATCCACATGATTCGGCAAGTCTTCTGAATGGGTTTGGAATGACATGAAATGACAGTTTTCATTTTTTGGATGAACTATCCCTTGCCATTTGTGCATTTTGAATTATGATTAAAGGAGTATAGTTCACCCAGAAAAAACAAAACAAAAAAACATCATTGATTTACTAAACCTTAAGTCCCAATCTCCTATGACTTTGTCCTTTCTGAGAAGGAAGTTTTCAGCAGAATGTCCAAGTTTATATTTCCATACAATAGAAATGCTGTTGAGTACCAAATATAGCACAAAAGTAACATAGAATTGGTTCATATGATTTGTGCGTTATATTTCATGGCTGATGTCATTCAACAGCTAAACATCAGCCTGTTTCAGAGGATTTGGAATAAAATTTATGATAATTTGGCAGTGCTTTTTTGTCAAATTTGGAGCTAGAAAGCACCCAACTGCATTCATTGTCATTTCGTGAAAAAAATATTCTTTCAGTTTCTTTTATGTTCCAGAGTAGAAAGAAATTTATACAGGCTCACATCAACATGAAGGAAATCATGTTTTCTTTTTACTTTTGGGTGAACTATTCGTCTAAAGGAGCAAATACTGCTGATAAACAATATGTTGTTACAATATAATCAAATAATTTCTTCCTGCAGATCCTTTAATATGAATGGCATCTACCAGCAGAAGGATCTGGGCCCCATCCAGCAGCCCACAATCATAGCGGTGGATCCAGTCAAAGGAAGAGTGCTCAGAGCTTCAGGGAGAAATATGTAAGTCCATGAGATTCTGTTATTGCACCATGTCTACAACTCAGGCAAGCGGCACAATGCAATTTGACAGACTAGAATTCTCCCATTTAAAATCATTGAAGCTGAAGTGGAGTTTGGGATTTGGGAGATTCTTTATAATGGGAGTGTTTGAGTTTTCTCATGCAGTGTAGACACTGTACTGCTATTTTTTCTATCTTTGATTCATTGCGCTTGTTGATAATGAGATATTTGTTTGAACAGGTTCTATTTGCCACATGGAATAACTACTGACAAGGACGATAATTACTGGGTGACTGATGTAGCACTTCATCAGGTAAAGACACTCAAATGAACTTAAGAATCCCCCACTACTAGATATCTTAATAAACAAAAATGAAAACAGGAAAATAAAAAACCTTAAGAGAAACCAGGTTTAGTCCGGTGGGGTGAATTAGCTAGGTTTGATACAAGTCATATATTAGTTAGGGAAACTCTTAGTTAAGCAGGTTTGTTTTATTTGGCACTAAACAAAACATAACTTCACGATATGTTAATGTTTTGTTCTACGGCATAAACTGCACACACTCACGCGTCTAATTACTTATTAAGGCCAATTCACACCGCACAGACAAACACGTTTGTTGGGTTTTGTTGGATGAGTGTGTTACCCCAGTCGCTGTCTGTTGGCATTGGTTGGGGTTTGTTTTCACACAAGTGAACATGTTCAATCAGCATTTGTCTGTGTCTGTTGGGGCAGTGTGAACAGTTATTTTTATTGACAGTTATTCTAAATCCAACGGCCAACTTGTTTGTTGGTGTTTGTTGGCGTTTGTCTGTGCGGTGTGAATTGACCCTTCGCCGGAAGTTTGTTTGACAGGCAGTCTAACCAATCATAACACAGAATTCAGCATTTTGTCCGTCAAAGCATTCAGGGGAGTTAGTAGATTAATGTCGGTGGACTTGAACTTGGAAAATGGTGTGTACTGACGTCTTTCTTCGGTTGAAACAACATTCCTTCTGATGTTCATTTATGTTTCTTTGATGCTATAAATTAACTAGTAGGAAGAGATGATCGGTTCACGAGCCACTTGAACTGAGGTGCTACAGCAATCTGTAACGACACATTAAAGAGCCACAAAATGGTATTTATTCTTTAGATTCGAAATTTGAGACTGTTTCATATCAAAAGTAACCTGCTCTGTCTTGTCGGTCGACGCGTTGTCAGTGTCCTCTTTGCTCCGCGATGTATTTTTCACTGCGTGAGAACATGATGTGTGGCCTGAGAGTGGCATGGCTTGTCAGACGTAGCAACAGTAACTAAAGGGGGACAGGTCTTTGCAAACGGTCAGTTGGCCTTTAGGAACACACGTTTTCAAAAATAAACATAACTGCTTCAAAATTTACGTCTTCAGTATGGGTGTGTATAATTTACATTGTAGAAGAACACGTCAAAGTATCGTCAAGTTATGTCACAAAAATAAGACCGAAATGTCAGTGGAAGTAAAAAAGTTAATCAGAATGGCAAAGGAAATGTATTTGTGTGATAGACAATATGTAATAATAAACGCATCATAATGGTCAAGCAAAATAATGTAAATGACTTCTACAACTGTAATAATAACACTGAACTGAGTTCAGCTGAACAATGACACTATTTTCTTATTAGAGCTGCTTTACAGCTGAAATGAACTCTGTTCACATCATTAAATCAATTTCCTGTTTTCACTGTAAAGCTGCTTTGAAACAGTCTGTATTGTTTGAAGCAGTGATATATAAATAAAGGTGACTTGATTTGAATAAACTTGGTGTGATTGAAGCATTCTTTCTCTATATATAGGTATTCAAGCTGAGCAGTAGCGGTACAGATCAGCAGCTTCTGGTCTTGGGAGAAGCTTTTGAACCAGGAAGTGACAAGAATCATTTCTGCCAACCTACAGATGTGGCTGTGGACCCTGTTACTGGAAACGTCTATGTCTCAGACGGCTATTGCAATTCCAGGATCCTCAAATTCTCACCAGAGGGCAAATATATCTCACACTGGGGAGCAGGTACGCGTCACACGATCTATTTCTTATTCACAAGAATGTTCTGGAATTTTTTATCAGACTTGATATTATAATGATACAATACTTTTACAATTAACAATACTTAGATATTGCTGCTAGGTATGATACAGCTTTAATTAGATTTGAGTCAGTTAGGCAGAACATCCAAAAGACAGATAAAACACCTGGTTGATATTTCAGAACACTGTTTGGATAGTTTAGTTTTAAGACTTTATTAATAATCTTTTTTTTTGCCGATGTCAAAGGCTCCTCGGACAGAAAGCGACGTGTCCCATTCTGGATCCCGCACAGCCTGGCCTTCCTGCCGGATAAACGGGAGCTGTGTGTGGCTGATCGTGACAACGGACGGATTCAGTGCTTCATGGCAGATACTGGCGAGTTTGTGAAGGAGATCAAAAAAGACATGTTTGGAGGAGAAGTGTTTGCCATCGCATATTCGCCTGTCCAAGGTAAGAAGAGAGGATGATAAATCTGTTTTTGATTTATTGTTTCATTACGTTGTCATAGTACAAGCACCACATGTGCCTCATTTCACACCTGTATAACTTTCTTCAGTGGAACACTAAAGAAGAAATTTAGCAAACTGCCTGGGGTCTTTTTCCGAAAGCACACAGAATATAGAGCACAAAGATGACTACTATTTCAAACTGTCTTACATGACCAAAATGTCAAAGTTGTATTTATGTTTCTGCCTTTAACTTTTGAACTGTGTGGTCTAGAAACATAATTTTTTCCCACTGATTCCTTGGCTGATGCTGAATTGAATATACCTCAGTTCACCAAATCTGTGATCATCTTGACACAATGCTACAGGATTTTGATTAACCAAACCATATGTGCGTAATGTGTTGATAATTCCAATCAGGAGGAAGTGTTTTGGCATATTGACACAAAACTTTGTGTCATTGCCACAATGCCCTGTTAATTTCCTATTAATTTGGTGACCATGAAACCTACTGGTTATTGCAGTTATTAGCAGTTGTATTATAATTCTGTATCGGGATTTTAATGGCTTTTCCTAAAATGAACACCAGGGATGTCATGTCCAATTAAATGTACATGTAACTTAACTGCTACTGTCATGCTTGGCCCCATAGTTTTCACTTGTAGCTATATTTATCCTTTTGTGTTCAGAAGAAGAAAGCAACTCATTGGATTTGGTAATGAAATAGTGAACTTTTGGATTTAATGATTTCATATAATCATATCATGTAATTCAATGCATAAAGCTCAGGAACACTTGAGTTCACTGAGCACCTAAATTCTAACAATGTGAATTCACTTGGCCTTTGATTTATAATGTGAATACATATTCAAGAACATACAAATCCTTCAATGACTGATGAAAAACCCAAATCAATACAAATGTAGACTCTTCAGTCATGTTGTGCTAATATGTTGTTTCAGGTGGCCTCATCTATGCGGTGAATGGAGAGCCTCCATATGGGCAGCCTGCTCCTCTTCAAGGGTTTGTTATCAGTTATTCAACCAAGGAAATCCTGGATTCCTTCAGTCCAGACACACAGGTGCTGATTAACAAATATTTACACACTCTTGCTGAGCACAACATTCCCCCAAAACATGGAAGAAGGGTTATTCATGATGGGTGCTGTGATATTGCTGAAAGCTGTATATTACTTGTTGTATATTACAACTCCTACCTGCAACTGAAGGTCAAAACGGTGCATGACGGAGGGTTATAAAGGATTTAGCAAAAATTACTAATACAGATTGGATACTGATGACACGTTATGTCTGCAAATAAGAGGACAAATTCATACAGATTATTGGTGAATAAAGTTTTTTGGAACAGATAGACACACTTGCTAGAAAGAAGTAAATCACAAGTATAAATAAACCATTATATATCTAACAGTTGTGCCATTTACTGCTCTAATCTTGTGCTTTCAGAGATATCCTAAATCTCTTGAAAAACCTGCATGAGATTTGTTTTCTGAACAGTAAAACTGCTAATACTGGCACTTCTCATTTTCATCAGATTGTGACATCATGTCTGATTTAAAGCTTGTCTTTTTTGGTGATTTGATGAAGAGTGATGATGTGATGTAGCGCTCACATCTTTCTTTAGGATTTATTTTCTTGCTAATAAGCAAATAGGTTTATAGTTATAGGTTTCTCTGCTCTTTATGTCTTACATTTACATTTATTCGTTTAGTAAATGCTTTTGGCCACACTGATTTACCAAATGAGGAAAAATGTTAGCACTATTCCTTATTGCAGCAACACAAAATATCATGTTGATGACAGTACCACAACAAATGTCTTGGTTATGGATCTGTTTACCCATTCTTATATTTTATTCTGATATCTTAAGTCTTTTCCTTCTTTTTTTTTTCTTCAGGAATTTAAAATACCACATGACATTGTTGTTACAGCAGATGGGAGTGTCTTTGTTGGAGATGCAGCATCAGATTCTGTAATGAAGTTTGTTCAGTCTGCAAGTAAGTTTGTAATGTATAAATACACACTACCACTCAAAAGTTTGGGATCGGTAAAATTTTTAATGTAAAAGAAGTTTCGTCTGCTCATCAAGGGTGCATTTACTTAATTAAAAATACAGTAAAAACAGTAATATTGTGAAATATTATTACAATTTAAAATGACTGTTTTCTATTTGAAATTTTTTTAAAATGTAATTTATTCTTGTTTTGGCAAAGCTGAATTTTCAGCATCGTTAATCCAGTCTTCAGTGTCACATGATCCTTCAGAAATCATTCTAATATGTCAATTTGCTGCTCAGGAAACATTTATTGTTTACAACTGTACAAAATATTTGTGTACAATATTTTTTTTCAGGATTCTGTGATGAATAGAAAGTTCAAAAGAACAGTGTTTATCTGAAATCTAATCTTTTGAAACATTATAAATGTCTTTACTGTCACTTTTGATTGATTTAATGCATCCTTGCTGAATAAAAGTATTAATTTCTTTCATTTCTTTTAAAAAAAATAAAAATAAAAATTCTTACTGACCCCAAACTTTTGAACGGTAGTGTATAATGCTACAGAAGCTTTGTATTTTAGATAAATGCTGTTCTTTTGAACTTTCTATTCATCAAGGAATCCTGAAAAAAAAAAGTACTGTTTTCAACATTGATAATAATAACAAATATTTCTTGAGGAACTAATCATCATATTAGAATGATTTCTGAAGGATCATGTGACGCTGAAGACTGGAGTAATGATGCTGAAAATTCAGCTTTGCCAACACGAGAATAAATTACTTTGTAAAATATATTCAAATAGAAAACAGTTATTTTAAATTGTAATAATTTTTCACAATATTACTGTTTTTACTGTATTTTTAATTAAATAAATTAAGCCTTGGTGAACAGACAAAATTTCTTTTAAAAACATTAAAAATCTTACCGATCCCAAACTTTTGAGCGGTAGTGTACTAATATGTGAACATACCAGTATAACATTTCAAAGGAAAATATGAACATGAGAAATGTTCATACAAGTTTTTACAATGCACTATAATGTCATATTTTGCTACACGTTCACTCCTGTTATTATTCTGGTAAGCGTCATGTGATTGGTAATCTAGCATTATAGTGTAAGCCTGCAGTGTTGTCCTATGCTTTTTGTCTGTTCTGGCAACAAAAAATGAAGCTTGAAGATTTTTTTTTCCTCATTTCAGAAGCAGAACATCGCTCTGTTAAAAAAGGTGGAATTGAGGTCCAAGAAATTGAAGGTAACAAATCTGTGTCAGATTATGCGATTTTGACTACTAAATTTATGTTGTGTCATCGACAAGAAACATGTCAGACTACAGGTTGCTTCCTGACCAATCATCGCTTGCCGTCTGTAATGACGTGCGTGATGTCATCAAGAAGGCAGGCTAACTAGCGACTGACTTCCAGAAACAAGAACATAATGCATATTTCAGTTACTCATCGGGTTTATAAAGTGCTTTGGCTATCATTCGGCAGCATTTATCTTTTGTGGTCGTCCCTTGAGGAAACATCATTAAGACCATCGTCTCTCAGATGTGATTGGAAACCGTTGTGGAGGACTGAAACAAATTAAACATGCTAGTCTTTTTGTCGGGACGTTGTGAAGCGTGGCAGACGCTGTGTCTGTTGTCGTTCACCATGACACACTATACAAGATGAAAAGATTGATTCTTGCATCCTGACGCCCATTGTCGTTTACGAATCACACTACACCAAACAGATCATGCCAAAATCAGGCTGATTTCGTGTAGTCTGAACCCGGCTTGGATTGTCTTCATTTTTCATGACACAGCAAGCTTCATTGGCCAAGTCACAGCTACATAGCACTCTGACTGACCAGAGAATTGTGGGCCAAGTAATTTTTTTTTTTTTTTTTTTTTGTATTTGCTTGTATCTGCTTTAAAATAAAAATAAAAAATAGTAATAATTCCATTGTACATGGTGTGCCATTTGAAGTAGGTAGAAAAATCAGTTTTTAAGCAGATGTCCTTCATATTCAGAGCATATTTTGTGTAAAAACCTGTTTTAGTGAATAATTTGTTAATTGCCAAAGGTTCAAAGTAATATTTGAGGGGTTAATATAAACATTTCATATGTATTGGCATCTAAATGAAATTGTATTAATTAAATGTATCAGCCCTAATACTGATGGTTGAAGGATTTGTTTGATACTAAAGGAACAGTTCACCCATAAATGAAATTTCTGGACATCAAAAGATGCATTTTCGTTGCTGCCTATGTGTGGATCAGATACCCTCGGATTTCATCAAAAATATCTTAATTTGTGTTCTGAAGACAAACAAAAGTCTTACGGGTTTAGTACGACATAAGGGTCAGTAATTAATGAAAGAAATTTCATTTTTAGGTGAACTAACCCTTTAAATTCAGAGGCACAATATACTCTTTGTGATCGTTTTAGTGCAGCTCTTGAAATAATGAACTTATTATAAACTTCTGTGATTGACTTAATGGGTGAAACTACCAGTAAAGAAATGTCAGTCATATTTCACCTGTTTTCATAACAGTTAAGCATTCCACAAAATCAGTGATCAATATTAAAAAAAAATTCTTTTGTTTTAGAAACAGAAACATTTGTGCAGGCCAATCTGAAGCCATTACCCAAGATTCCAGCCCAGTCTCCGGTGGCTGTTGTGCAGAAGATCCAGGAGCCGTCACAGAAACAGCATCAGCAGCCGCTGGCAGCTCCTGAAGAGAAGGAGAAGCCCCAGACCGTGGCCAATCAGAGTGCTCAGGGCATATCACCTGCTGTCATCACCACTCTGCTGCTTATCCCATTGGTGGTTGTCATCGCCATCGGTGTCTTTATCCGCTGGAAAAAGGGCAGGATGTACAATGGTAATTGTGAAACTTTTTTAATGAATTTTTCCATGATAGTCTTGTTAATGCCATTTGTTATTGTATGTCAGATTGTTTTTGATAAATTTCTACTATTTTTACGAAGATTGTCAGGTGAAGTTGGAGCCATCAGGGTCAACAGGTGGAATCTTGGGTAAAATCAGAGGTAGGAGAGATACAGGTATTATCACACCAGTTCAGTGGAGGACGTAACCATACTGCGTTAAATCATATAAAGTTAAATCTGCTTTGACAGTTTTACTTTGTGTTTCAGATATTTAAATACATATAAATACTAGTAGAGAACATATCATTTCTAAAAAAAAAATACACACTTATGTTTAGAGAAGCTGCGGTAATAATCGAGAAAATAACCTTTTAAATACAGTTATGTTCAAAATAATAGCAGTGTGTTTAAAAGAAGTGAGTAAAGCTCAAAATCCATATAATAACCTTTATTTCAATACACACAAATGCATTGGGAACACTGCACATTATATTCTAAATCAAAACATGAAGAAAAAAATGATCAAATTTGTTATTACTTTTCAGAAAGTGAAGGAAAAGGAATATTAGGCTGTTCAAAAAAATAGCAGTGTCTGCATTTTTCTTTACAAAGTCACATATTTACTGTATAAACTGAAAAATGCTTAAAGATTTTGCTTTCTTGTGAATCACTGAACTAATATTTAGTTGTATAACCACGGTTTCTGAGAACTGCTTCACATCTGTGTTGCATGGAGTCGACCAACTTCTGGCACCTGTGAACAGGTATTCCAGCCCAGGACGATTGCACTACACACCACAATTCCTCTGCATTTCTTGGTTTTGCCTCAGAAACAGCATTTTTGATGTCACCCCACAAGTTTTCTATTGGATTAAGGTCTGGGGATTGGGCTGGCCACTCCATAACGTTAATCTTGTTGGTCTGGAACCAAGATGCTGCTCATTTACTGGTGTGTTTGGGGTCGTTGTCTTGTTGAAACACCCATTTTAAGGGCATTTCCTCTTCGGCATAAGGCAACATGACCTCTTCAAGTATTTTGATGTACTCAAACTGATCCATGATCCCTGGAATCCGATAAATGGGCCCAACACCATAGTACGAGAAACATCCCCATATCATGATGCTTGCGCCACCATGCTTCACTGTCTTCACAGTGTACTGTGGCTTGAATTCAGTGTTTGGGGGTCGCCTGACAAACTGTCTGCGGCCCCTAGACCCAAAAAGAACAATCTTGCTTTCATCAGTCCACAAATATTGCGCCATTTCTCTTTAGGCCAGTCAATGTGTTCTTTGGCAAACTGTAACCTCTTCAGCACGTGTCGTTTTTTCAACAATGGGACTTTGCGAGGGCTTCTTGCTGATAGCTTGGCTTCACATAGGCGTCTTCTAATTGTTACAGTACTCGCAGGTAATTTTAGACTTTCTTTGATCTCTCTGGAGCTGATCATTGGCTGAGTCTTTGCCATTTTGGCTATTCTGCGGTCCATTCGAATGGTAGCTTTCCGTTTTCTTCCACGTCTTTCTGATTTTAGTTGCCATTTTAAAGCATTAGATATCATTTTAGCTGAGCAGCCTATCATTTTCTGCACTTCTTTATATGTTTTCCCCTCTCTAATCAACTTTTTAATCAAAGTACGTTGTTCTTCTGAACAATATCTGGAATGACCCATTTTACTCCGATTTTCAGAGAGAAATGCACAGTACAACATTTGCTGCCTTCGTCCTTAAATAAGGACCATTTGTTTGACATCAGTTTTTTCACAGAATTAATTGAAATTGATTAATCTCTAATTGAACTCTACACTGCTATTATTTTGAACACACCCATTTCAATTAATGATTCAATTACACATAATCAGCAGCATGCATGTCATGACTGTTGGTTTTCTATTACTCTACTACATCTATTAGTAAAATATTTGCCATGTAGAAATATAATTTCTATCAAAAACAATGATTGATCTGGTTAGTGATGTTGGACTGCTATTATTTTGAACACAACTGTATAATTTGACGTGTTTTAGTCACAGAAAACGTGTACATCAGTGAAATTTTAATATAGCTGGTATACAATCATTTTTTGTTTATTTTTGCGTGAAAACCAATTAGGTTTGTTCTTGCGTGTCTGGTAACTTATTAAGTTTTTATTCTACAGTATAGTTTGTATGTTTAGATGCTCCAGGGGTTTTGAGTAAACCTCTTCCTCTGTCTTTCTCATCCACAGGCAAAGCTGCAGGAAGCCTGAACTTGGGGAATTTCTTTGCCTCCCACAAAGGCTACACCCGACATGGCTTTGACAGGCTCAGCACTGAAGGAAGCGACCTGGAGAAGGATGACGAGGATGGTACTGACTCTGAGAATGAAGAGTATTCCGCTCCGCCGCCCCCAGTGTCCTCGTCCTAATGAGTGTCGCTTGCCAGTCCTTCTGCTAGCGCTTTCAGGATGTACTTTAAATCACCTCTATAATTGTTTGTATCGGCTGCTGAAACATTTTATCTTTTGTGTGAAAATGCTCTCTCTGAGACCTACGACTGCCACTTTAATTTATGATTTTAAGGGACCACAGGGAGATACAAAACTGGTCATTTTGAGGATAAAGACATTTGATTATTATTTTTAAAGGTAGATTATTTATTTAGTTTTAATGATGAACCGCTAGTCAATCTCTTCCAATAATTTATCAATCTGATAGCAGTGCAATTAATATATAATTGATCCAGGCATTGTGTCATAACATTTCTGTATGTTTGTGCCTTTTATGTATTTCGCCTTCTGCAGCACCTATATATTACTACAAATGTGCCACATATTTAAGAGCTGCTACTGTCACCTGTGATTTGAGTTCAGTTTTTGCATCTGAAAAAAGAATAAGAAAAAAAATTGCATATTTAAGGCTGTATTTACTACATTTTCAAAGCTAATGTGAGATGTGTCTGATATTTGTTGTGATAATGAGGTTTTATTGCAAGAAAACTATTTTCAGTAACAATGTTATTTGTGTAATAAAGTGTCTGCAAAGCATCACCTCTTTCTACCAGTTGTATGAAGAATCAGTTTCAGAAATTCCACACTATACTGCACTACACTGAATTACACTATTAAAAACAGTGTGCATTTATTGCAACATAACAGGTATAGGATGATGATGATGATGCTGCGTCATTCCATATATTGTTACAGGAAATAAATGGAAACATTTGCTAATTTACCTTGAAAGAAAGGGCGCCATCTTATCCCACTACTGGGGACTGTAACCCCACAGCTTGGGGCAAATAGGCCCCTGGTATAAATATCCCAGCTGTCAATTGATTTTTGTAAAATACTGAATCAGATATTCTATTTAGTTTTTAAAAATGACAGTGTCAAAAGAGAAGCATCTGAAAGTAAACTTGTTCTATGTATTAAATACAGTATATAAGCCTATATATTTATTTTATTTGAAGGTAATCTCATAGTGCACTATGAATTCAGACTGAATGATTCTGCTGTTTTATAGCCTATAGGTTATGAAGATGTTCGACGTTAGCGGAATTAATAAATAATAGCTCCCTTAATTATAATAAATATTCATATACATTTAAAAAACAAAAAAAAAATAGATCAGAACTGTTACGATGTAAGTAATCTCACAAATGTTGGTGTTCAAATAGAAAGTCTAAAGAGCATGATCGCGCAATAAATGTGTTGAGAGTTAGTGACATCTATGACCAAGAGATAAGTTATTGACGGAGGAACCCCAACACAATATGAAGCCTCGTTTCAACTTCACTCTGACTGTCACCACAGTCTAAATCAAGGATGCCGAACTCTGTTCCTGGAGAGCCATAGTCCTGCAGAGTTTAGTCCCAACCCTGCTCCAACACTTTTTTGTTAGTTTTAAAATAATCGTGAAGGACTTGATTAGCTGGATCAGGTGCATTTAATTAGGGTTGAAGCTAAACTCTGCAGGACTGGAACTGAGATACAGATTGTTTCAAAGCAGCTTTACAGGGATAAACAGGAAAACAATTATCAGTAATAAACGGAGCGATTCAGTCCTCACATCATCGGTGCTCAGGCCCTAATGATCCAAACCGAATTAAATTCTGCAGCTCTAAAAAGACTCTAGTCAATTGAGTGTTGATTTAGTTCAGTTCAAAAACTGTGTAAAGTTAATCAATTATGTTCATCAATTAATATAATTATATAAAGCAGCTCTGGAGAAAACAGTGATGTCATCGTCCAGCTCATTCAAGAGTGTCAGTGGTCAAACCAATATTGCTAATATTAATATCAGTATTGCTGACTATTAAAGGATTAGTCCAGTTTCAAATAAAATTTTCCTGATAATTTACTCACCCCCATGTCATCCAAGATGTCCATGTCTTTCTTTCTTCAGTCGAAAAGAAATTAGGGTTTTTGATGAAAGCATTCCAGGATTTTTCTCCTTATAGTGGACTTAAATGGCCTCCAGATGGTTGAAGGTCAAAATTACAGTTCCAGTGCAGCTTCAAATGGCTTTAAACAATACCAGATGAGGAATAAGGGTCTTATCTAGCAAAATGATTGGTCATTTTCGAAAAAAATGTAAATGTATGTGCTTTATATATACAAATGATCGCCTTCCAAGTGGTTCCGCCAAAACTGCACTTTTGTATTCTTCAAAAAGCTTACGCTGTATGTCCTACGCCTTCCCTATTCTACATATGGAAAAAATGGAACTGGCGCTGCATTTGTTCATCATATTATATATATATACACTCACCTAAAGGATTATTAGGAACACCATACTAATACTGTGTTTGACCCCCTTTCGCCTTCAGAACTGCCTTAATTCTACGTGGCATTGATTCAACAAGGTGCTGAAAGCATTCTTTAGAAATGTTGGCCCATATTGATAGGATAGCATCTTGCAGTTGATGGAGATTTGTGGGATGCACATCCAGGGCATGAAGCTCCCGTTCCACCACATCCCTCTATTGGGTTGAGATCTGGTGACTGTGGGGGCCATTTTAGTACAGTGAACTCATTGTCATGTTCAAGAAACCAATTTGAAATGATTCGAGCTTTGTGACATGGTGCATTATCCTGCTGGAAGTAGCCATCAGAGGATGGGTACATGGTGGTCATAAAGGGATGGACATGGTCAGAAACAATGCTCAGGTAGGCCGTGGCATTTAAACGATGCCCAATTGGCACTAAGGGGCCTAAAGTGTGCCAAGAAAACATCCCCCACACCATACACACCACCACCAGCCTGCACAGTGGTAACAAGGCATGATGGATCCATGTTCTCATTCTGTTTACACCAAATTCTGACTCTACCATCTGAATGTCTCAACAGAAATCGAGACTCATCAGACCAGGCAACATTTTTCCAGTCTTCAACTGTCCAATTTTGGTGAGCTCGTGCAAATTGTAGCCTCTTTTTCCTATTTGTAGTGGAGATGAGTGGTACCCGGTGGGGCCTTCTGCTGTTGTAGCCCATCCGCCTCAAGGTTGTGCGTGTTGTGGCTTCACAAATGCTTTGCTGCATACCTCGGTTGTAACGAGTGGTTATTTCAGTCAAAGTTGCTCTTCTATCAGCTTGAATCAGTCGGCCCATTCTCCTCTGACCTCTAGCATCAACAAGGCATTTTCGCCCACAGGACTGCCGCATACTGGATGTTTTTCCCTTTTCACACCATTCTTTGTAAACCCTAGAAATGGTTGTGCGTGAAAATCCCAGTAACTGAGCAGATTGTGAAATACTCTGATCGGCCCGTCTGGCACCAACAACCATGCCACG
The DNA here is from genome assembly GCF_018812025.1 of Megalobrama amblycephala. NCBI lineage: Eukaryota > Metazoa > Chordata > Actinopteri > Cypriniformes > Xenocyprididae > Megalobrama > Megalobrama amblycephala. Next base: position 32,958,926 of record NC_063045.1, read on the forward strand.
CTCAAAATTGCTTAAATCACCTTTCTTTCCTATTCTGACATTCAGTTTGGAGTTCAGGAGATTGTCTTGACCAGGACCACACCCCTAAATGCATTGAAGCAACTGCCATGTGATTGGTTAATTAGATAATTGCATAAATGAGAAATTAAACAGGTGTTCCTAATAATCCTTTAGGTGAGTGTATATATATATATATATATATATATATATATATATATATATATATATATATATATATATATATATATATACACACACACATTTTAGTTATGTGGACTTTATATATTTCTAAATGTTTTTTTTTTTTTTATATGTTATCATATCCTATTTAAAGTGTATAATAAACAAATAACAGTAACAAGTGGTGTTCAACTGCACTATTACAGAATGTGAATATATTAGTCTGGATGTCCTATACTGTACAGCATAAGTACTGCATTGAGTTCTTCACAGCTTATTACGCTAAATGGTCAAATACACACAAATTTGTCAAGATGCCTATCATAGTGAGTTTTCACGTATCAGCTGGTTATGTCTTAAGTGAATGTAAAACAGTTGGGAGACATGGATGTGTATGAAAATAATAGATGTGCAATAGGTTTTAAAGTCACTGACAGCATCTTACAGATATAGCAGCTTGTAGAAAATCACACACTGCTCTTGCCTGAACTTTTGTAGCTTTAATAAGGATCATTGTATATTCAGATTTCCAATGGTTTAATTTCTCATTGCTTATAACAGAGTTTCTTAAAGCTGAAATTACAAACTTATAACCTTGCCATATTACAGGCAAATTACTACATTACCCACAATCCTGAAGTGGGACTCACCAATCAAAATTCAAATCAAAAAGCCGCTGTTACCATGGAAATGCATCCAAGCAATTTCCATAGAATGAAGGTGTAAGCAAAGTCTGAGAATGAAGTAAAGGTGTCTAAAGATAGTAGATAGAAGTGATTGTTCGGTACCACCAGTGAACCATAAGACAACAAAACATTTGAATGAAGTCTTTATTTAACCTAGTATCAATGATATTTATACATGTGATGCAATGATATAAACACATAAATCACACAGAGATAAACAGATACATTTGATAAGGCATACAATGGACTATTTGTATTTAATAACTGAAATTTCAATGTAGTGTTAGTTTTATTGAGTTGGAAGCAAGGTTAACTCAAGCTAGGATTAACATTCTGTTGCATGTTGTTAAAAATATGAATATTCCCAATACCATAATGAATAATACATGTCAATAATACAATGCACCATGGCACAAAAAGTTCATTATTTTATAAACACTGTGTCTATATTGTAAGCAGGCAACATTACATAGCAACTTGTGGCTGTGTGCGCTGGAAGCGTTACAGCTGCAATCACCTTGTCGGTAACAGTAAAATGAAAATGAAAATCTATTGGTATAAAAACGGACTTTAACTAATTTATAGCAAAACAATTTAATGCAATGCTACAACTAATGTGGTTCAAAACAACAGTAACATTTCATTTCAGTTAGACAAGGAAGCAGCAAATAGCAACGACCGGTTGTCCACGGAAGGCACATGGCAGTGTGATATTTTGAAGTGCAGACAGCTTCATTGGGGAGCAGTCTAGTGTTACCATACATGTCTGGCGCAAGTTTGCAATACCATTAAAATGTGAAAGTTCATCAACAAATCCCATTAAAATAAAAGTTCATAATGAAAAGGTGACACTAAATAGCTTAGGGCCGGCACCAGAGTCAGTTAGAATGTTTTGCTTTACTGAGGTCGATAGCCGCTCTGCTGCGGCATGTAACATACGGTGGAGGCAGGCGGATCCTCTACTACAGGAGACATCTCTTCCTCCTGCACTGGACAGAAAGTAAGAGAGCTTCCATTCGGCTCACCGCATTCCTGAGTGAGGACACCCGGCTCAAGTTCTCTGCCTCGTCTAAAGTAAGAGTTCCTTGAGTGTCCGCCGCTTTCGTTGAGAAGGTCTGGATGTTCCTCGCAGTCCAGAAGCGGCTGGGTTGACTCAGAGCGTGCAAACACAGGAGGCTGATGGTTGGGCGTTTGGCCCTTGTACCCACTTGCCACCACTGACGAGTACTGCACGGTGCTGGCCGTGGTCTGGCCCGAGTCGCTCTCGTCGCTGTCGGACACGCTGTGGCGGGGGGACGACATGCAGGACGAACCTCCGATGCCACTGCTGTGCTCCTCAGACAGATACTTGTCCTTCTTCAGCGGCAGCACGGCTTTGTCTTCCTCACACAAAGACTTTCCATCAAACATGTCCACTTCCACCACACTAACGTCTTCTTTAGGCATATTGGCCTGTTGAGAGGTTTACAAGGTGTTACCTTTGTGTACCAGTGTATGCCTCGACACACCGAAAATGCACTTTTGAGCAGTATGCCATTATTTGTGCTACAATATACATTGTTTAGGGACAACCTTTATATAAGGGTGAATCTCACAAAACTGAACATGTACATGCTAGGTTTTTGGCATGAGAAACATGCTTTTGGGCTCTTTCACATGCCACCCAAATAAATCCCATGCCAAATAACAAGACAAAGCAAACTGTATTGTTTCTTTGTATTGTATACTGTGCTTTTCTTGTGTCTATGTTTTTTTGTTGTAAAGCGCTTTGAGCTCTGGAAAAGCGCTATATAAATTAAAGGCAGGGTAGGTAAGAAATTTTGTTCCTAATTTGTTTAAACTTTCTATATATATATATACATGCATAATTAAAATGTAAGAACTCTGATAAAAAGAGTATAAAAATCGAGTGACTCTAGACCGTTTAATCTGTATTAAACACAGCTCATTATTTCCATCCGGGACGAAACATAGGATTGGCTTAGGCGGCTGTCACTCTCTCGCAACCATGGCAACCACCCTTTTGCCACACATGACCTGCCCACTTGCGCGCGCACGTTTGATTTGGGAAATTAAAGAGGCATGGATCCTAGGAATACCAAAACAATGGCAGAGAAACAGCAAGCAAAATTCACAGTACCGGCCTATGCAGTTAGTGAAGGCAAACCAGGCAAAAAAGGAAGACAGTAACAGTACAAGAAAAGGCAATGAACAAAAAGTCTTTGGATAAACAAAGAAATAAAACACGAGTTAATATCGGCGTGTCTCTCCAGCGATGGCGAGAACTGAGGGAACTCAAGGGGCTGAAAAGTGACTCCTTGATGGCTTTATTTCTGCTGGACAGGTAAATCTTTCTTTTTGTATTTTGATCATACATATTTTTTTGTTTATTTTTTCATGAAGCATGTGTCATTAGCACACGTAGCTGCGTAATATAGCTAACATAACATTACTTAGCGAGCCGTAGTAGAGACGATAAATAATCTATAGGCCTAGCACAAGATGATAGCTATAGTGTTGAATTGTGCATAATTTTGCTTTAGATAACTAAATACATGTTTAACAGATAGTAGGCCTAACGTTACTCTGCATCTAGGAACTTTTCTTAGAACTATATTTACCCTCTGTCTAACTCTTTTACCATGTTCACCTGTAAGTTTACCTGCACGTTTTTTTCGCCTTTTTGTTTTTATATTCTCTACCTATGTTTACTGATGTCTTTATCTTGTATCTGTGTGTGTCGTACACACTTTGTTGTATGTGTGTGTTATTATTTTGTGTCTGCAATGCAGTTGTAAGTTGATATTTGAGTGTATGTTACTCTGTTTATCTGTAGAACAACGTATATGTTATGAATCTTACACGAAATTCATCTTCATCACAGTGTAAATGATGGTAATGGAAAAACGTGTATCATGCAACCTGTTTTTAGCTTTGCCTTATAGATAACTAGCTCGTTAGCGAATTAAATTATGTTTATCTTCATAATTATAAAGTTATTTTTATTACATGTGATTCTGACATGATGTCACTACATGCACTGTGCTCCTCCCTCTCCGCTCGTCTCAGGTAAATAATGCGTCTTCCAGCTCAGTGGTCGGAGTCGCACGTTCATGCGTTTTGGGGGCGTGGCTTTGGAAGGAGCCCAGAAGGGAGGGGGTGGAGTGAATGGAAATAATGAGCTGTCTTTAAAACAGTCGTGAGAGGTCTACAGACACTCGATTTTTATACTTTCTTTTTCAGAGTACTTACATTTTAAATATGTATTGATATATAAATAAAGTTTAAACAAATTTTGAAAAAAAAGTTTTTTATACATTTTTTACCTACCCTGCCTTTAAACGTATTATTATTATTATTATTATTATTATTAAAATAAATCTGCATTTTTGACTTTCCCACCAGCATGGGGCTTAATTTGTCCAAAAACTGAACTGAACTGATATAAAGTGGCAAGATTAAGCACCCATCAAATTTCTTTCAGCACTTCATAATGTGATCAATACAGAGCTGAATACAGTACTAGACAGACAGAGAAAATGAAGAATCAGTGGTGAGACGGGTGTTTGTGCCCCCAAACCAGGGCAGTAACTGTTCTATTTTGCCGGAACAAATGAGGGTGATAAATTATTTGTGTTTCAGTTGAATACAAGCGCTGTCAGTAACATCAATTACAGTATTGAAAAACGCATTCATATTGCAACAGAAAAATAGGCACACCAATATGGGATTAAATTCCCGCCAAAAGTACTGTGGTCACAGATCAAAAAATAATAAGCGTGAATCAAAAATTTAAAAACACATAAAAATATATAGCATAAACTCAAACAAATAATGCAAAATGATCAGAATGGCAAAGAACGTGGTCACGGATCAAAATATAAAGAGCGTGAATAGAAAAATTAAAAGCGCATTAAAAAAAATAAGAAGCATGAATCAAAACTTTAAACAAATTAAAAATTATATACTTATGTTTATGTGTTCTTAAAAGTTATTTTCCTTGGTTTTATTACTCTGTACTTTGTGCTCGCTTAAATTTTCTGCTTATATTTTACACTTGTGCTGTTTTTCTCTTTGCTCTTCTTTCCACGTTGTGCTCTTGCTTTTCCAAATGTTGCATTTTGAGTTTCATGTAATTTAGGGTGGGCTTAAGCGTCACCATTGATCCACTAGTTCTCGATTTACAGCTCCTCCTCTAGCCAATCAATCGAAGAGAGGGAGATGACATCACTTTAATGCGACTCATGGCTGCTGATGCTCACACTCATACAGGGGAAGATAACTGTCAGATAACTGGAAGATAATCTTTCCATGGTAGGACAGTTATACTGTATATGTGCCTGCAACTCGACCTGTCACCGATATATACGTCTACCTGGACAATCTTTTATTGTTAAATTCACCATCATAACGACAAACTGACACAGTTGTACCTATCTGTCGATTCGTCTCTATTATATTCACTGGACCTGGCACCACAAAACGCAACTGCCACTATGCTGCGACCTCACAACGTCACGCTTGTGTGCCTGCCTTGTCTATACCCGTTATATTACTGTTAGATATTTTTAGTATTCATACAATAATAATAATAATAATAATAATAATAATAATACTAACATGCTTGCTTGTTGCCTCTTCAATTCCTGTCTTTTGCACAAGAGAATATAACATATGAAGCCTATCTTACTAATATATTTGCTCGTGAATTACAGTTAAAGATGTCATCGAAATTGTTTAGATCATTGTATATTGCTCGTAATAGTAAACTGCCTGTATATTTTGTCATGTATTGTTTTCCTGTAAACAGATTCATAGATTTTATCTTCCATGTACAGTTTGTCATTGACAAGGGTGTTGGTTTATGAATTTTATCACATTTTAGCACGGAGATTATAAAATTATAAAAAGTTAAGCAATAGCCTATCACACCAGCAAGAGCGTTTTTGCCATTATTAGAGTGATTGCAAATGTTTATCGAGCAGTTACATAAATCAATATAGCAATAAGTTAATTTTGAGTGTGTTTTTGCACTATTTTGATTAAAGGAGTATCAAACAAAGCCACAACAGAACAGCGTTGCTTGTCTCCGAGCAACACAGCAGTGTTTCGTTAATGAATTCCCATTTGAATGAGACGTTTGAATGAATGACTCCCTCATAAAGATAGTAACTTGCCGCCACCTACTGGCCATTTAAATTCATATTTCTATAGCATGGATGGGCAATGTCGGTCCTGGAGTGCAGACTTTAGCTTCAACCCTAATCAAACACACCTTAAGCAGCTAATCAGTGTTTTCAGGATTATTAATACTATAGACGGGTGAGTTTTTTTATTTATTTATTTTTTATCTGGGTTAGAGCTAAACTCTGCAGGACAGCGGCACTCCAGAACTGATGTTGCCTATCCCTGATCTATAATTTTGTTTTTATAGCTATATTTAAAACATTAATCTTATAGTATTGTGCAATTATGTAGTTATGTAAATAAACACAGGTGTGCGAATAAATCACTGCATGTCAAACCCACCTGGTTTCTGTAACTATCTCCTCTGTAACACTATCATAGTCAATGCAGAAATGATACATTCAGTTTTAGAATTAATTTACCTATGATCGTTTATCAACAACAACAATTAAGAAGTATATTAGCTACAGTAGCCTTAGCATATTAGCATCATGAGCCAAATAATATTTTAACACCAAATACCATATATTATGAACATAAAGATTAACAATCATAACAAGAATGCACATTAAAAAGAGTATCTCATGTATCTCAAAAAAAGTAATTATTTGTCCATAGTTCAGATAATTTACAGCTTGAAAGTCCTTGTAAAGTTTCAAATTAAACTGTTATCTTCCCCTGAGTGTGAGCATCATGAGTCGCACTGAAGTGATGTCATCTCCCTCTCTTCGATTGATTGGCTATAGGAGGAGCTGTCAATCTAGAAATAGTGGACCAATGGTGATGCTTAAGCCCGCCCTAATTTACATGAAACTTGAACTGCAACATTTGGAAAAGCAAGAGCAGAATGTGGAAAGAAGAGCAAAGAGAAAACAGCACAAGTGTACAAAAAAAGTAAAATATGAGCAGAAAATGTAAGAGAGCACAAAATACAGAGTAATAAAACCAAGGAAAATAACTTTTAAGAACACAAACACAAGTAAGATTTGTGCAATATAATTTTTTTATGTGTTTAAAGTTTTGATTCATGCTTGTTATTTTTTAAATGCACTTTTAATTTTTCGATTCAAGCTTATTATATTTGGATCCGTGACCACGTTCTTTGCCATTCTGAACATTTTGCATTATTTTTTAAGTTTGTGCTATATATTTTTACACATTTTAAAATTTTTGATTCACGCTTATTATTTTTTGATCCGTGACCGCAATACTATTGGCGGGAATTTAATCCCATACACCAATTTACACTAAAAATAGGAATGCATTTTCATGCATCATAAAATTTACCTAATAAAAAAGTAACGGGAATGGGATCTTTAAAAAAATAGAGCCTACATTTACAGGAAAAATTAATGACATTCATACTGTTTTTAGAGGAGTGAATGTGTGTTCCTACACTACAGGTGATATGTTAACATCTAGATTGCTTTTGTTTTTATATTATCTATAATCTAGTGATTTAAAACTGTCTTTCTAATTTACAGTTATAGGCAATGTTTGAAAATCAATTCTTATATATTGCCTTAAAAGAATAGTTCACCCCAAAATTTAAATAATTTACTCACTCACATGATGTTTCAAACCCATCAAACATTTGTTCATCTTTAAAACACAAATGAAGATATTTTTAATGAAACCTGATAGATTTCTGTCCCTCCAATCAAAGTCCATGCAACCAAAATTTTGCTGGTATAAAAAAGTTCATAAAGGCATGGTAAAATAATCCATATTAACAGAGCAGCTCTTCTGCAAGTCATCTGATTCAAGAGACACGATTACATTATATGATAAATAGATTTAATTTAAACTTTTATTCACATATAAACATTGACCAGAACACACACATAAAGCTCATCAAACATGCTAAACAGAAGTTCAAACATGCTTGCTTGATGCGCAGGAACCAGTGAGGTTTGTCCTCACATGTCAAGCAAGTACGTTTGACTTTCCATTTTATTGAAGTCTTCGATGTCTTTTTGAAGCATCAGAGTTTTAACTTTCAATGGAGGGACAGAAATCTTCCATTTAAAACATCTTCATTTGTGTTTTGAAGATGATGGGACTTGAATGGGTTTGGAATGACATGAGGGTGAGTAAATGATGACAAATTTTCATTTTGTTTAACTAGCTCTTTAATTGCATGAGAGGAGCCCATTTTAGATTCCAAAAAACAGTATTAATCAAAAAAAGAAAAAGAAAAAAAAAGCTCATTTTGTGGTCTGTCTGCCATGTCAGCTTCTTCAAAAAAATACTTCTTCAAACTCTTTTTGGCAACATTAACATAATCATATTCTGCTGATTTTATAATTCAGTGACTGGGACAGTTCTGAGTGAGAATTTTGTAAGGAGCAAAGTCTTTTGAGTCATACCATCAATTACACACATTACAGATATAATACATATTAATGCCTAAAGTGTTTCAGTAAAGTGCAACATTACAGAAAATGTGAGGGCTTAAGCTGTCAGGACAACTTCATAATGAAACTGAAACTTTATGGTCTTAAAATGTTTCATTTTTCATATGCAATATATAATTTCTTTTCTGAGATTCACCCATAAGTAATTTTGATGCTTTATAGCTCACTGACCTTTACAGGGAAATCAGGTGACCAGTGGGCAATAGAGCTGTCAGACGGGTCTGGGACCTGAGGCCACAACAGCTGCTTAATCCTGAACAGAGAGGAGAAAATACTGACATTCAACACCACACAGCACCATTTACTTCTGTTATAAGTAGGGCTAGGTGATATATCCAATATTCACAATATATTTGGAATGATTTATGGCGATAAGCAGTGTCATAAATGTCATCATGATTTTAATTTACTTTTTATTTGGTGCAAGTTACCTAAAGAGCGTATCATTAGACAAGTGTTTAGTTTTTTTTTTTTTTTTTTGGTTTAATGAGGTTGAATGGTGACAGGAACTGTCAAGTTACAATAATGACAAAACACACTGTTAAAAGTATCATAGTAGTTTGCAGGACACTTGCACTAAAATATACCTCTACGGCATAACTCTAAACTCTCATTCAAGGTATTTGAATATGCACATATAAATATTGATGCATAGTGATCCATTACAAGAGATATACGGTAAATCAATCAAGTAGGGCATCTTTAACTTCAAACCTGGTGCACACCTGATGTGGTTTGACTTGCCTTATTTAAATATACACAAACAAGACTGAGAATTACAAGCTGTGCCAGAGAAGATTATCAGTGAATAACAACTTTAATTTCAGTTGTTTCACCACATAGGTAACATGACTCTAGAAGGTTTGTAATATAAAAAAAAATGAATAAAATGGACGAGCTTTATGGTGTAGTCCAGATTTTTTTGTCCTTTTTGGAACTCAAATGTGGTCATTATGAACTGCCATTGTAGGGAATAAAAGCTGCATAAAGATATTTGTCAAAAGCTGGGAACTACATCAGAGTCAGTAATGAAATCATCAATAATGATGGGAACATCATTTACGTTTAATAAAAATATGTTTAAATAATAACTCCATTTAAACTCTATGTATTGTTATATTGCATAATATGTAGATGCAGAGTTTATAAAGACAGTTTAGGCAATTAGGCACTATTAGTCAATCTTGTATAAGCACGTCCACATCAAGAGTGAACTGAAACTAGTGAGTTAAAGTCTTACTTTGCGTTTCATTTTGAGTGGTGAAAAGAACTGACTCACACTTCTCTTTTCCGAAGGCAGAACATTATGATAAAGACGGTCAGGAACAGGAAACTGAGGCAAACCACCACTACAATCATCTCCACCTCTCCATCGCCTACAGTCAAGAAACAAATGCATATCAAAGCAACAATGCATGTCACATCCTTTTGTAGCTTAAGCTTGTTTCTTGTTCACAATAAAAATCCCAATAAAAGTCTGGCATAATTAAGCATTTAATACAAATTTTTTAAATGAGAATAAAAGACATACCATACTTCATTGTCCTGAAATGAAAGTCAGAGCCATTTTTGGAACCTGCTACTGTTGACGCCATGATGCGCACTACATAATCAGTTTCACTGGCCAGATCAGTCAGTACATATGAGCGGACATCAGCATTCACTGTCACAGCTGCCAAAAACATTTGATAAAGATTTGCTTGTGAAATCACCACACTCATTTCATCAGACTTTACAAAACCAACATGTGTTGAACATACATTGCCAGTGCTCAGTGTTCCCGGCCCTATAAAATATGGTGTATTTGGTGATGAATCCACGCCGACTGTCCAGTGGAATTTCCTCCCATGTCAGCTCAGCACTATTTTTCTTGGATTTGTTATTAACTGTGACAACAGGGCCCTCTTCTGGAGCTAGAAAAAAAAGTGTTCTTTATGAGAAAACTGCATTAACTTTGACAGTGAAAATTAAATTTGTGACATATTTGAGATACATACATTCTTGTTGAATATAGGCTGCTCTGGTTACTGGGCTTCCTGCTTGGATGTGAAGTATGCCGTGAAGACGATACTTGTAAACTGGATACACTGATATGTTGTAACGGTTCAGTTTTACAAAACCTTTGGAAAGGGACAAAGACTTTGGTCACCTTAAATGGCAGCTATATTGCTCTCAAAAACATTTCTACTATATAGTTGTGTGTGTGTTTGTGCATGCGTGTGCAAAAATTTCAGCTTAAAGAGTGCTGAGAAAAATAGTTTGTCCTGACGGATTTTCTGTATTTGTGCATATCTTCCGGACTGAATGTCATCAGATATTCAACCAAACATAAGAATGCATAAAACCCAGACAGCAACATAGTTTCTGCCCAGATCCAGCCCACATTTGGCCCGTGTGGAACGCACATGTACCAGATGTGGGCTGGATCTGGGCCAACACAATGTTGCTGTCTGGGAAGCTAACAGTTAAGATTCATGAACAAAAAAGCTACATCTTTCATGTCTTTGAGAATTTTGTAGAGCTGCCGGATCTCAATTCAAACACCCATGCAATCTATAAATCATAAATGACACTGTTTGTGTCTATTAAACCTTTGAAAAATCATAACAGAACATTTAGATCTGTGTTGTGGCTGCCACTGATCCAGAGAGAGTTGTCATGTGCTGGTATGAAACAGCTTCACAAACCAGATTTGTTCAAAAACGCTGAGTCATCAAGTAATGAAACTGGATGAATCAGAAAAGTCATTGAATCAAGTCATTTAAAAAAAAAAAAAAAATTTTGCAGCAATTAAAATTTTGTCAGAACCTCTAGCAAATTATGTTATTTTGTTTAGTGTTCTGCTTAGAATTGGGGGAAAATTGTGATCTCGGTTTGATACAAAAAAAAATTGTGATTCTCACTTTATCCAGATTCGTGCAGCTCTAGAATTTTTTATAATACCTAGTACCCAGTGTGAAACAGTGACTTCCCTTCATGAGTCAACAACACTGTTGTTAACAGCAATAACTGCAAACAAACATGCTACAGACACAAGATGAAACAGGTCTAATAAGTACTAAGCAAGTTGTTTACTGACAATATTATATGTCACACACAATTGCAATTTTAAAGGGTTCACCCCAAAATGAAAATGATGTCATTAATTACTCACCCTCATGTCATTCCAAACTCTTAAGACTTTCGTTCATCTTCGGAACACAAACGAAGGTCTTTTTGATGAAATCTAAAAGATGTCTGTCTCTTCATTTACTGCCTTTGCAACGAACACTCCCAGATTTCATCAAAAAGATCTTCATTTGTGTTTTGAAGAAGAACAAAGGTCTTACGGGTGTGGAAGGACATGAGGGTGAAGAATTAATGACATCATTTTCATTTTGGGGTGAACTAACCCTTTAAGGACTAAATTAATGTTGTTTAAATAGAACAAACTGAACAATGTGATACGCATAGCTCAAGTCAACATATTTAACATTTTTAAATTCATCCCGCAGCTGTACCACAGGCAATCAGTGGATTGAAATGTAAAGAAATATGCACAGATTCAACGTGGGCCAGCTTTTTAGCCAGTAAAGGTTTAGAAAATATAAAGCTGGTACCAGTTAGTGTGGTGGTGTTGACATTGTGAGGAACTCTCTGCCAGTTTGGCTTAAGATCTCTTTGTTGCACATTCACCCACTCCACCAGGTATCCAGTCAGCGGAACGCTGCTAGGAAAAACTCCACACCACTCCACCTGCAGCTCTTCATCACGTACTGACCAGCTTACATACCCCACACCAGGAAGCTCTGATGGATCACAAGCGCATGACACATTACACCTTTCACATGCTCCTTTTCTTCTATTTGACCATCTACAATGCAGTTTTATATAGAGAGATGGATAGACAGACAGATAAATATACATATATATACACACACACACACATCATATCAGTTTACATTTCCAAACATTCCTTTGGCCATTAAGTGTAATAATCCAGTGAGATTTTAGTATGCACAAGGAGTCTGTCAACAGCCAGTATGCTCCAGATCTGATCTCACCATCATCGAGTCTGTCTGTGATTACATGAAGAAACAGAAAACATGGAGACAGACTAAATCCAGAAGAACTGCGGCAATATCTCCAAGACGCTTCAAGAAACCTACCTCCAAAGCTACAGTGCTGTGAAAAGTTTTAGGCACTTGTGTAAAAATGCTGTAAAATGAGGATGCTTTCATAAATAATGTCATAAATAAATTTTATGATGAAATCAATACAGTATTTGTTGTGACCACCCTTTTGTCCTATGTATTCTTGCGCATAGTTTTTCAGGTAGCTTTGGAAGTAGGTTCTTCAAGCGATTTGCAGACGGTGCTGCATTTCTTCTGGATTTAGTCTGTCTCTGTTTTTTTTCGGTTTCTTCATGTAATCACAGAAAGACTCGATGATGGTGAGATCAAATGTCGGTGTGGAGCATACCGGCTGTTGTCAGACTCCTTGTGTATACAAAAATCTCACTGGATTATTACAATTAATGGCAAAAGGAAGGTCTGGAAGTGTAAACTGATATTTCTTACTGACAAACTACAGAAAAATATATAAATGTCTTAAAACATTTTCTTTGGGGGGGGGGGGGGTATTATATATATTTTATATATATATATATATATATATATATATATATATATATGTACACATATATTCTTAGAACATTTAACCATTCCACTGTCCTAAGAACTGCATCCATCTATAATCGTTGGGCCATTAACTTTTCCAAGTTAACTTCAATTCTTTTGGCACTTGTTTTTTTTTTTTTTTTTTTTTTTACTTCAAGGAAGAGTGTATATCTTTAAGGGGACCTATTATGCAAAATTCACTTTTGCATGGAGTTTGGATATAAATGTGTGTTGGCAGTGTGTGTACACAACCACCCTATAATGATAAAAATCCAACCACTCCTTTTTTTTATTAATCCCCATAAATCATAAGCAGTGTCTCAAAACAAGCTGTTTGCAGGTTCCTGGCAGTGTGATGTCACATTAGCCATATGCCCCGCCCATGAACGTTGACAGACACTGCCTTTCGAACGGGGTCTGGTACAACAGGCTTGTACTAATATAGTGGAAAAAACAAGACAACAATATAAGTTATAACCGTAATTGAACTAAACTATACCTGTTCTATCTCCATGCAGCATATATTCGCAATTTCTGACATTATAGTGTGTCCTGACTGAATCCTGACACCGGAGAATCAGCTCTTGAAGCTCCGCCCTCTTAGGCAGAGCGCAGCAGCATTTAAAGGGTACATACTAAAACGCCGTGTTTTTGCTCAACCCCAAAAAGTGGCAATTTTAACATGCAGTAAAAAATTATCTGTGGGGTATTTTGAGCTAAAACTTTACCTACACACTCTGGGGACATCAGAGACTTATGTAAAATGGGGCAAAATAGGTCCCCTTTAAGGCCAGGACACACCAAGTTGACGGTTGGCCGTCAGCCAACACTGGGCCATCGGTGATCATCTGTTAGGCTAGTTTTTCAAGCAGTGTTGTTTACATTTTGTTTATCTGCGGACATCTCGTATATCGCAGCTTTTATTTTGTATGTTTGTTTGGCTGGTCCAAATGCCAAAATCATTGTGGAATTTACAGCAAATCCTTTATTGAAAAGAGGGCACAACTAATCTGAGGACAACAGAATGGTTAAATGTTGAATGTATAATAACTTATATCATATTTTAAATAATGTAATAATGTATGACTTTTTTATCATTTATAACTAATCAAAAATATTGTAGTCTTTAATATACCTTGATGTGATCTTGGAATGAATAAAGTTGCTTTAGGAGACACTCCAACTGAATTGGCTGCAGTTATTTCAATATTGGCCACTTTTCCTGGTGGCAACATCATTGAATACTTCTGATTGAGATTATCCGCTCTTATGTCTCTTATTTCAGTAATATTTTTATAATCTTGAATGATTCCCAGGTGATATCTAAGTATTTCTCCATTTGCTTTCACAGGAGGCTGTAATAGGAAACAATATTAAAACGTTTAATATTTCACTTGTAAACAGCATCTGAATAATACACTAAAAGCAATTTCCACCCTGTACAAACACTATTAATGATATTTTATCACTTGCCAGGTGAAAAAAAGGAATTTACCTTCCATACTAATGTGACGTTTCTATTATCAGAGGTGGGCTGGATGATTCTCCACAGATCTGGTGCACTTGTTGGCTCTGAGAAAATAAGATGGTGTAAAAATTGACTGATGAACATAAACGCAGATGCACATTTAATAACATTTCCGAATGCTCGGAAATAATTAAGCAGCTATGGTACTCACATAAATATGCATTTCAGTAGCTTGACAGTAGTTCAGCTGTTGCATGCCTAACTGTTTGCACATACTTTAATGTCAAGCAAGTTGAAAAAATAATCTAACTCACTCTCCTATATCTCCATGGCAATGTCTGACACTGGTGGCCGTTAAGTAAACCGAAGCCAGCAACTTACTGGTTGTGATCGCACTCGTACAAACGTAACATACAAGTGACTGAACGTGATTTAAATAGTTAGTTCACCCAAAAATTAAAATAATGTCACAGTATTGTGTTCCGAAGATGAATGAAGGACTTATGGGTATAGAACGACATGAGGGTGAGTAATAAATGATATTATTTTCATTTTTGGGTGATCTAACCCTTTAATGCCCCAAATATACTCACGGCCAATTTGTTTTTTTGTTCTTTGCTAAGAAGTTGGAAATAACTTTGCAATGATATACTGTTGGTGAACATCCCGACGCCACCCACGCTGTTGAGCAACATTTAGATGAATATGTAAATGAGGTCATTAAAGTTACAGTGTTATATTACACAGTTTGATTATAAAGTATATTTGAAACTATAGACTATATTGATCTGGCTATGTGAGACTATAGTTTGAATTAATCCCTTTTCTTTGCATGACACATTGACATTACAGTACAGAACGGCTCTTTCAGCATTATCCTTTATATGAATACAAACAACTATTTCAGAGAAATTTGATTATTTTAGGGATAATCAGGTCATACTGGCTTCTGCAGTGCGAACTGTAGCAGTAGCACTCCATTCACTCCAGTAGCTTTGATGCCGTTCTTGAATGCATCGCATCTGTACCACATATTCAGTGTAAGGCTCCAGCGACTGCAGTCTAAACGACTCCGTGTGCGCTTGGATGAAGCTCTCAGGCACCTAAAAGAGGAATCAAATTCATGAATAAAACAGGATGTGACTTGATGTGAGAACTAAATGCAAAGCAAGATCATTAAAGCTTGCACTGCATTTGTTGAAATAAGAAAACCCCCATTGAACCATAACGAAATGTTTTGGTAGGCAAATAAATAGGTCAAAACAAAAGAACATAGACTGCATCAGATCACATCAAGGTTCACTAACAATTATTATTCACATAAAAAAAAATCAATAAAAAAAAATCACATTTTTTGTCCTGACCATTTTAAAATCTGAATTCTTTTTTGTACCTCGGTCCAAACATCAGAGTCTACTTGGCGGTATCTGATGACATACGAGAGTTTCATCATGGTCCTGTCAATGGGATGTTTCCAAGTAACCATGAGAGATGTGGAGAAGTTAACTTCAGCGAGAACTTGGACATCCAATGGTGGATTGGGTTTCACTAAAAAGCAGTTGTGCAAAACAGAAGATAGTTGAAGTTATGCATCCATATAGAGTGTTAAATGAATTCTTTCCTAATGCAAAAGCTGAAATCATACCAAAATTCAAAGCATCATTGCATAGAAGTTTGTCTGACCGCACTGACCCCAGCGCGTTCTTTGCTTCAACCCACACTGTCACATCCAAAGAAAATGGAAAAGTTTCCAGGTTGACGACGCAGTTTTTTGCAAGACGCTGTTTACAAGTGGCGGTATAAGTTGAGTTAGTTCTATAAAAAGACAAAGAAGAGGAAGTAATTGACACTCCAGTCTTTCATTTTGAGTCATTTGACAAAAACAAACCCAAAAAGGTTTTTAAATGTGTAAAAACTGAAACAGTGTTATCAGGCACAAAAGCTACTCTTACAGACATATTGTAGCATGAAGGGTGTAAGTGGTGTCAAGCAGCGGTTTCTGTGATTCTGATTCCCAACTGCATTTTAAGTCAGAGGAAATATCCGTGCCCTCCTGCACAGCAACGCACGTCAGATTCTCCGGTTTCAACGGAAGGTCTGGAGGTTATAAACAGAAAAACAATGAATACATAATGAAGTTTCTTGAAGTTGAAATGCCTCTTTGGTAAATAATACATTAGCTTTTAAATAATGAGAACATTTTAAAGAGAAAAACATTTCTGGAATTTCTCACAACAGAAGGGCTGCTTTTCTCCTACATATTTTATAAACAAATGGATAACTGATACTTGTTATTATTAACCAAATATTCTGAAGCCATACATTAGCTTTCTGTGTGAAAAAAATGATTCAGTTTTTTTGCTGAAAACATTCTTGAATCTCATTTAATTCAAATAAGGGTTTTTCAAGGTTGTCTTGGCAGGTATGACATCAGATAACCGATTATGGTTTTAGAAGAAAAAATACTTTATTTGAAATTAAGAACACAAAAGCATTGACATATAATTTTTCCTCATTTTTTTCCCTTCACCATTTAGGGGACAATATATACAAAACTAAAACAGCTGGTGTGTGGAAGAATTCCAGCCTTTTAATTAGAAAGTAACACATGATGTGATTGTGGCGAGAAGATACTCACATCCTGGATCGAGTGAGATTCCATAGGTACACTGACTTTGGAACGACAAGGGCTTCCTGGCTCTGCACTTCAACCAACCTTTCATGTTGCTGTTGACGTTAACAGTAACACTGACGGACGTTTCATTTATTTTATGATAATGCTGCTTTGGAATGCTGAGGTTTCCTAAAACCCATTCAATGTCATCTGAGGTGTAACCAGATCCCTCCAGCAGGTGACATATCGCTGTGAAATCTTTTCCCACCTCAACAGGAATCGTACTGATGGAGTCTGGAAGAATTTTTAGACAGGTACTATTGGAACCTGTGTGGACAAAACACTAAATTGAGTATCACAAGAGAACAATTAAGAAACTGTTAATTGGGAGTAAATGACTGGTGACATGGCTTACCTACTGCATAATGCATAAACATCAAGAGTAAGAAGAAATGATGTAAAGTGTCCATTGTCACATCAAGACTGGTATCTGAGAAAAGATGGACATCAAAAGATATAGATAGTGAATACAGATAGTGGTCATATCTACTATTTAATACATTTAATATCCTTACAATGTATGTCTTTAGATAAGAGGTTAAACTACGTTTTCACGACTTTAGGTCAAGAAGGTGGCTCAATTTTTGCCATGTTCCTGTATGCTGCAATTAAAAATGTCTACAATGGAAAACTGCCCGTTTTTCAAATAATGCTCCACTGTCAGAAAAAATGCAAAGGGTACAATAGGGCTAAAGACACACCTTAAGAAAAAATGTGCTTCTGGGGTAAAAGGCACTCAGTATTGATAAAAATACTTTAGCTAAAATAATATGGTTTTAATAATGTCTAAGTTAATATTTGTTCAAAACAATCACTTTAGCAAAGTATTTTCTGTTTATTCTGATAAATAAAATAATTCATTTTTGTTCAATAAATATACTGTCATTAAAATATGTTAATATAAAATATATTTTAAAAATACAGGGGAACTTTTTAGAAAGCAAAGATTCTGAAAGCATTGAGGAAGATCCAATAATAATTTAATATAGATTTACAGCAGTAATAATAAATCATATTTTATTATATGATATGATTAATATAATATTTTTAAAATATTATGGTTTCATTATAAATATGATGATTATCTCTAAGGTGGACACCCAATTTAATATATGATATTATTTACCATCTGAGTCTAACCATGTCAAGTCAACAGATGGAAGAGTCAGTCAGCTGTTTATCATGTTAATTATTGTGCCTTTTGCCCCAACAGCAGGGGCACTTTTTTTACCCAAAATACCATACTTTTACATACTGTTCCATTATTGAAAAACTGTTGCTTTAATTACCTTGAACAAAACTGAAAATAATTAACAAAACCTTTGTCTCAATATATATTTAATAATTTTATGATTCTCATTTGCTACAACTTACATCTACAACATTTTTTAAAACATCAAATATTAGATCAAATTAGCACAGAATCAACTTTGTGCTGCTGCCCGCAATTGCGTCAAGGATCAGCCAAATTTCCATGTGCATTCTTGAAAAGCGAAGGTTTTGGAAAATAAAAAATAAAGACGCCTTTTACCCCGGGGCACCTTTAGCCCCATTGTACCCAACCCTGAGTGGTGTAACAGCTTAATTTTTCAATTAAGTAAAAGATTCTGCTTCAAAATTTTGCAGAACAATATAAAATAAAATAAATCAAAAGCAGTGAGTTTTTTTGTTTGATTTTTTCCTACTATGGTAGTAAATGGGGGACAAGTCGAGATCTGTTTGGTTACTGACATTCTTCCAAATATCTTCCTTTGTGTTCAGCAGAACAAAGAAATTTATAAATGTTTGGAACTACATGAGGGTGAGTAAATGATGATTTTTTTCTCTTTAAGGCAACCGATCTTAAATTTTAATTAATTGTTTAATGATCATTTTTCACTCTGGCTAACAAATACACCAACCATTATCTAAATATTTTAATTACTTTCTTCCATCTTATGCCCAAGCATCAGATTTTTCAGACTTTTTTAGACTTTTCACTTTCAGCATCTCTTCATATTAACATTAATAGTTTTTGAGAATCACTTAGTAGCCTTGAACAATACTGACCAATATTTAAATCTCTTAATTTTGCCATGAATGCTCAGACGTCTGCCCGAGTCATTGCTATATAGCTAGATATAAATCCAGAGGATAACTTGTGTCTTTTTATCTCACTGTATCGCCCAAAACAAAAACTTGTTCTGTGGTAAAGCATTATGCATTAAAGCATTATAGACATTAGAATATTCTTTTAATTTGACTTGACTAATGATTAATGATAAGGTCTACACTAGACTGCAATTACACTGCAGAGTCAAATGTACAGTTTTCATCACACAGAGCACATGCTAAAATATTCATGGGTCATTCCATATTAAATGATTGCATTTTCTTGGAAAAACACTTTGCATATCTGGTCTTTTGTAATATTCCTTTCCTGTTTAGATATTATGTCATCTGTCATGTCATGTAAATGCATTCACTTTAATGGTAAAAAATAAATAAATAAAAATGTAGATAGCTGCTCTATTACAAGAAGTGAGAGTTGACTTGACAGCTCTTTTTAGCCCCTCCCCTTTACCGCAGCCTTCTAATCTCATCTAAAGGATAAGTGTTCCCATTTTCAACCAGCTTTGTATTGTTACAATGTTGGTAGTACTGTATATGTAAAAGCTCCAGGGCTTTTGTGAAAGCTACAGATCAAACTTGCACATTTATGTATTCCCGCCCATGGACAGTCAGATCAACAGAGGGACAGCACCAACATCAAAAGTGATGCTGTTCAAGTTTTTGTCAAACTCCACAGCTCTTTTTCGTTTTTACTAGTCATGTAGCACTGATTTAAAAAATGTTTTCACATTTCTACTGAATAGACTGCCACGTTTTATTTAAAACCCATCTTGCCAGCAGTGAATTACCCCTTTAAGGTGAGGCGTTTGGCATTTTCAATTCAATTCATTTTATATACGTCTCTTAGTTGGTTTCCGTTTGTCTGATAAAATTACAGAAATCAAAATATAAAATTTCAAAAAAGGTTAAATCTAGGTTAAAGGACTAGCTCACTTTCAAATAAAAATGTCCTGATAATTTAGATTCAAAGGGCTTTAAACGATACGAGGAATAAGGGTCTTATCTAAACAATCTGTCATTTTCTAAAAAAAAAAAAAAATTAAATTAAAAATTACATATGTTTTAACCACAGATGCTCATCTTGAACTAGCTCTCTTCTTCTTCTTCTTAATTAGAATTCCAGCAGTGTAGACGCTGCTATTACTGCCCTCCACAGGTCAAAGTTTGAACTAAATTGTCACATACAATATGCTAGTGCAAGTATATAACAATTAGTTCAAACTTTGACCTGTGGAGGGCAGTAATACACTTAGCAGCGACTACAATGCCAGAATTCTAATAGAGAAGAAGAAGAGAGCTAGTTCAAGATGAGCATCTATGGTTAAAACGTATATAATTTTTAAAATTTTTTTAGAAAATGACCTAGATAAGACCCTTATTCCTCATCTGGTATCGTTTAAAGCCCTTTGAAGCTGCACTGAAACTGTCATTTTGACCTTCAACAGTGAAGTCCAGTGAAGTCCATTATAAGGAGAATAATCCTGGAATGTTTTCATCAAAAACCTTAATTTCTTTTCGACTGACGAAAGAAAGACATTAACATCTTGGAAGACATGGGGGCTAGTTAATTATCAGGAAATTTGAAAGTGGACTAATCCTTTAAATTAAAATAAACTAAAACAGCACATGCATGTAAGCTAACTGTCAATCTCTCACTGAGAAATGGTTAACTTTAGCTCCATATTTCCCACATGTTAGGCATCCTGTTGATTTTCCTGCCATTATGCAAATAATAAGGTTATAATAATTAAGGAAGTTAAAGAAATAGGCTTCTTCCTTAAATTACATTGTATCATTTGATATTTTTTAATTTATGCCGACCAAAAATATCAAAATTAACTTTAATTCAGAAATTAAAACAGGGTGTATTCAAATCATGGCATGAATAGATTTTTTTAATGTATTTTTGGACAAATTAATAGAAAAATTGGGAGTCATGATATTTACCCATATATACATTATGTGCACGTGCACACACATACCCACCCAAACACACATGTTGGGGGTTTGTGTTTTATGAGGATTCTCTAAAGAAATAATGGTTTAACACTGTACAAACTTTACATTCTGTCCCCTAACCCTAAACCAATAGTAAACATTCTATGATTTTGCATTTAAAAAAAACATAATTCAGTATGATTTATGAGTGCTTTCATTTCATTTTTAATTTATTTTATTTATTTATTTGTTTATTTTTAATTTTCCATGTGCAACATGTAAATGTGGGAGGTGGTCCTTGAACAGCTTCTGTGCATCATTGGTTAAGAGCTCACGTATAGAGATCAGAGTTTGATATGGGATCTGGCAGATCAACTGGAGAGTTCACGATTCACATTATTCCCATTTATTTTGTGGTGACCACGGTTTTCCAGAAATAGAAGCACAAAGCTTAACCCAGCTACTTGAACCCTCCTCACAGCATCGTCATCAAGCCCGGAACTTCAGGATTAAATTTGATTCAAAATTAATTAATTATTTGCAATATATTTATTAGAGCTAGGCATTTTCACGATTTCATGATTCAATTTGATTTCAATTAATACGTTTCGATATTGACTAATTGGGGCCTGTCAGGTACAGTACAAATTTACTCAAAGAAATTTTTATTTTAAAGGGGACAGTGTACATTAATCAACATGCAGATAGATGTAAATATACCAAAGTTAGCCCATACTAAAATGCTGTAAACTATACAGGACTATAACTATAACCCAAGGTGGTATAATATTAAATATTAAAATTAACTGATGTGTAGGCTACTTACATTTAGGTTACAAGCTTTTATAACAATGTTATAATAATAATAATAAATTTTGAATGGCATAATTATGTTTCTACTATTTTTTTTAATATAAACATTTAAATGGTGGCTGACTGTCATAAAAACATGAAGGATTTATTCAAACACATTAAATATGGAAGAACAAGTTAAGTAAAAATACAATGAATATAGAATAATTCATATATTTATCAAAATGCTCCTATTTAAGTTCATTTTTCTAGCTGACTAATGAGTTTTTGGGCAATGAATGGCTTTTCTGAGGTAAATGTAACATGGCATTGTTTATACAAACTGTTTTGACATCTTTCTGGAGTTGAAACACTTATTGAGCGATTACATGAGACATGATATGGATTTCAGTAAGTTGTAATGTATCTTTCAACATACTTTCTGATGGTCATTCATGTATATTTCATGCTTTCATGCATATTTATTGTTTGAATTTTGTAATAAACAGACAGAATTTAAAAGCTGAGACTTTGTTTCATATCAGAAATAATAACGCACAAAGTTTATGGAGATTTAATAGATGGGAGGCTACAAAGCTTTGTTCATTTAAAAAAAAAAGCTAAAAAGAGAAAAAAGAAGAAAAAAAACATGGAGGCTGGTTGTTATCTGTCTGAATACATCTATTGCAAACAGATGTTAGTCATTATTTTTTACCAATTATATAATTTAGAGATTTCATATCGGTTAGGTAGCATTGTCAGATTATATTGTGTTGCTACTTGATTTAATTTTAAATTTATAAAATAAATAATCCATAAATAATAATCCAATTCCTAATCCAACCACTTTTAAACCACAGAGCACATTTTTGGCCTCCTTATACCTACAAAAGATTATAACAATATAATATGGCTTTTATTCCAATGATATTACATTACACGTATTTCAGAGGCAAGGACACCAGCAATATGTCTTTACAAGCTCCAGAAAATAATTTATTTATTAGTGTACTTTGTTCAAAGTACCAAACACAATACGTTTATTAAAGTAAAAATCGTAACACGATCCCCGTCAACTATAGGCTGCACAGACGTTGAAAATACAACGTAACATACTACAAGACATCATGGGATCATAAATGAGAGAATAATAACACCATTATAATGATTTCCTACCTTTAGAGTGGTATCATATCATATGATTTACTGTTAATTTAATAGTTGAAAAACATCGCGGAGGATCGAACCGACATGTTGTTCTTCATGTCCTGTGTAAGTTACTTCCGGTCTCATTTGAACAGATGGTTAATTTATCTGGAAAGACCAGCAAACGCGCGCTCACGGTCACTGAAGACGTTCCTTTTTTCTATCGATCGAGTAATTCTGAGCATGCGCAGAACCAATACGTCATCGGTACTGAAACTCTTCTCGTGATTGGCCGGCAGAGCGGTCAGTCATTTAAATAAGCCTCGTGATTCATAATCTATTACATTTCCAGTCAGTCCTCGCCCACTACCCGAAAACACTGTAAAATGATCTTACTTCCTGACAGTATTTACATAAAAACAAACTGGAAATGCGTGACTAACAAATTAATGCTATTTTGGGGGCCTATTCTCATTATAAAAGCGTATTAGAATTATTAACTTCAGCTTTACACCTTTATTGACGCAATCGCTGTAATAGTATGTTGCAATCCAGGGACTAAACAAATCTGACCCGGTTTAAGCAGTACCACTACACTTTATACACACTTCTCATGATCTCAGATTGAGCTCATGTGATTTGTTCACAAGTGAGTATACATGTAACGTTACAGTGAAAGTGATGTACAGTGAACAGGCAATCATGTAAAACATGCGATTGCCGAGAGTAAGCACTTAGCTGATGATGAAGAGATCATTGTGAGCAATATGAATAATTTAAACACATTTAAACAGCAAGGAAAACACTGCTGCTCGAAGCTTACTATTATTATTATTATTATTAAAATCCTTGAAAATATTCGTGTCCAAAATCTGCATTAGCCTATTCATAATTGAGCAAAAGCGTCCACTTCGCAATAGGTTGGTTTCACGTGACGTCACATTGCTGCTTCGCGAACGCGCGAAATTCAGATGGAGGGCAGGGAGTGAATTAGCGAGGATCTGCCGTCTGTAAAAATGCCAATGTTTTGTGCAGTTTACGGTTGCTCCAATCGTTCTAACCGTGAAAAAGGAAAGGGTTTTTTCAGAGTTCCAAAGATTGTCGTTCATAAAGGTGAGAAATGTAAAAAGCTCACAGAACAACGACGTAAAAAGTGGATTTTAAACGTACGTCTGCGGTCGGGAGGAGCAGAGTCTGCTAATGCCCGTGTCTGCAGTGACCACTTTGTCGGAGGTATGTTAGCTAGCTAACTTTTTTGTGGCTGTGTTTATATATCTTTGTCGTTAAATGCAAATTTACTTAGTAATGATTATTAAGTTACCGTTAGTCTAATATGGACTTCATTGTGACTGTTTAGGCTGCCCTAGCGCTTCGGTTGACGTTGAGTCGGTAGACTGGGCTCCGACAGTCAACCTCGGTTACCAAAAAACTAAGCCCAAATCAGAGGCATCTCTGCAACGAGAGCAGAGGATGAAGCTCAAGGAAGACAAACAAAGACGGTCGGAATGTGCAGAGGCTATGTTGAATCTCCAACAGACAGCTGAGAGCCCGGATCTAACGCAGACAGCCGAGAGCTCCGAACCGAATCAGTCAGCTGACAACTCACAGTCAAAGGACATCAGTGGGAATGGGACATTAAATGATCAAGGTAAATTATTGTGCTAAGATGTGTAACTAGCATTATTATTAAATGTTACAAATGTGATTGTCAGAAAATCACCCTGTGTAATTGGACCAGAGAACTTGCATGTTTGTAAAAAGGTTGTCAAAAAGATAACTTCACATAAACGCACATAATTCATATTCATGAATTTCAGGTGAAACTCGAGAAATTAGGATATTGTGCAAAAGTTCATTTATTTCAGTAATTCAACTTAAAAGGTGAAACTAATATATTATATAGTCATGCAAAGTGAGATATTTCATGCCGATATCTGTTATAAATGAAATGATTATGGCTTACAGCTTATGAAACCCCAAATTCAAAATTAGAATATTGTGAAAAATGTTTTGCCTTTTAAGTTGAATTATTGAAATAAATTAACTTTTGCACAATACTCTAATTTTGAGTTTCACCTGTTATGTTTCACCTGTGAGTTTCACTAATTATGCTCCCGACTGCTATATTGCAGACTATGTAGATGCCGGATGCCAGACTGAACTAACGATGGATGACATTGAGAAGATGGAGGATGTTCTGAGACAGAACACAACAGAGCTGGGAGATCTTCGGACCAAAGCACTGGACGCACAGTTCAACCAGGAGTCCTTTGAAAAAAATGAAGACAAGACAAAGTTCTACACAGGGCTTCCCAACTTCTTGGTTTTAATGCAGATTTTTGAGCTGTGTGAACCCTACATCACATGTGGTCCTATGTCTGTGCTGTCTAAATTTCAACAGTTCATCTTAGTTTTGATGAAGCTGAGACTAAATCTCCCACTGAAAGATTTAGCTTTTAGGTTCAAGATCTCTCTGCCCACTGCTTCTAGAGTTTGGCATAAAGTAATTGACATACTTCATGACAGGTTAGAATTTCAAATTGAGTGGCCAGAGCGGCATGTACTTCAAGCTACAATGCCAATGGCATTCAGACAGGCATTTGGATGTAAAGTTGCTGTGATAGTTGATTGTTTTGAAGTTTTTATTGAGAAGCCCTCTAATTTACTAGCCCAAGCTCAAACGTGGTCAAATTACAAGCATCACCATACTGTAAAATTTCTGCTTGGTGTTGCACCCCAAGGCTATGTCACTTACATATCTTGTGCCTGGGGAGGGAGAGTCAGCGATAAACAGATCACAATAGAGAGTGGCCTCCTAAAAAACCTGTTACCTGGAGATACTGTTCTAGCAGACCGTGGGTTCAATATTGGTGATAGTGTGGGATTTTACTGTGCTTCACTACAGATACCTGCATTTACCAAGGGGAGAAAACAGCTGTCAGCGTATGAGGTGGCAGAAACTAGAAAAATAGCGAATTTGCGTATTCATGTTGAGAGAGTCATCGGTTTAGTCAGAAGAAAATATCAGATTCTGCAAAGCAGGGCTATGCCCATAGAGCACATGGCAACAAAACCAGGTGAGGCACTAGCAATGATTGACAAGATTGGGGTTATTTGCTGTGTCTTGTCTAATCTTTGTGAGTCTGTTGTCCCATTAGAGTAAGGAGAAAGGGAAGGAGAAGAGAGAGGGACATCATTTTGTTAATATGTTTTAAATGTAATATTTTTATCCAATAATCCAATTGTACTGGCGATATGTATTATATGTAATGAAATAGATTCCAATTTATTATTGCACACCATGTTCTTGTAGTTATTATAACAATTGTTGAAAAATCTAATCTTGTAAATAAACCACCATGTATTATTCTGTATTCTCAATAGCATTTAATCATAACAATATTCAAAATGTCATGTCTCATACAACAGTATTGATATAACGGCAATGTATCACACAGCCCACTTTCAAGAGTGCCTGGAACTAAGTACATAACGTTTCATCATATTTTACACATGTAAGTTTGTAACTTGCTGTCCCAGTATTTCTGGAAGTAAACAGTTTCTAAAAAAGCACTCAACTTTAGGAATCACATCATCCCAAAGTTCAAAATCAGGCAAAATCCTTTCCACAAAAATGTCATTACAGTTCCACACAACAAAGTCACAGTACTCAGCACCTACAATGTGAAGCTGTGCCTGAACTTGGTAGTAGTAGTCATGACTTCGGTCCAGTTTAACATTATCTCCATCATTGATGAGGCAGAAACTCTTTTCCCCTGCACACATGCGCAGATTGGCTTCATCCTGGTGAGAGTGTGGGCACTAAAATAACAGTGAGAAGGACATATGAACAATAGATTAAAGGAAAACACCATCGTTTTTCAATATTTTACTATGTTCTTAACTCAATTTAGAGAAATTAATACATACCTATCTTTTTTCAATGTGTGCATTTCATCTTTGCACAGTGCATCATGAATGTGTTAGCATTTAGCCTAACCCAATTAATTCCTTAGGATCCAAGCAGGGATGAATTTAGAAGCCACTAAACACTTCCATGTTTTCCTTATTAAAAGACGGTTACATGAGTAGTTACACGAGTAAGTATGGTGGCACAAAATAAAACGTGGCGATTTAAGTGGATAAAAAATGAGAACTATATTGTATGGCGGAAGAGCACTTAGTTTGCAGCACTTCAACCTCAGCACGCAGTAACATCATCTCCTAAAAACCCACCCTCCCCCACTCAAACTTCTGAAGTCAGGAGTGATGTTACTGAGCGCTGAGGTCGAAGTGCTGCAAACTAAGTGCTCTTCCGCCATATGATATAGTTATTTTTTTATCCGCTTAGAAAATCGCCACGTTTTATTTTGTGCCACCATACTTACTCGTGTAACTACTCATGTAACCGTCTTTTAATAAGTAAAACATGGAAGTGTTTAGTGGCTTCTAAATTCATCCCTGTTTGGATCCTAAGAAATGAATGGGGCTAGGCTTAATGCTAACACATTCACAACGCACTGGGCAAAGATGAAGTGCACACATTGAAAAAAGACAGGTATGTATTCATTTGTCTAAGTTAAGATTCGTTTTCCTTTAACAAAGATAATTTCTGCCTTTTTGCTCAGTTTAGGACTTGAGACTTGACTCGTACTAGAGATATAGGGAATTTACTACAACAGAGACTGTAATGTTACCTTAATCTCGCAGATGCCAGTTCCGTGACAGTCACAAGCGACAATCCCATCAGGGGAGGACCCCATGTATGGCCACTTGGGGTTCAGCCAGAGACCACTGTCCATACAGGAGAAGCCTGCATGCTCCCGAACCATCAGCTTCTCATATGCTCCTCTGGCTTGTGCTTCATGTTTGCATCCATAACTGTACACAGTACACATGCAACACATGAAACGGAAATTATTACTTTGTATTGCACATGTAGAGCAAGTTCAGTGATTTAAATGCCATTAACCTAACCCCTATACTTAGTTCTAATCCTGCATAACCCTTATAACCCTATAACTAATGTTTATCTTTCAGGGCTGTCCATACCATGAATCAACTATGAAAACAGTAAACATTTGTTCATATCCCATTTGTTCATGCCTCATACCCCAAATCTTACCTTTGCCTTTCCCTAATTCAAACCCTAAATACCTTGTAGCGGCTGTGGTGAACCTATATGCTTCTGGGTAGCATATGCCCTTGATCAAGCTCTTGGATGGCTGCTGGGGGTTGGTCTTAAGAACTTGTTTCAGCTTTGAGGCCGTTACACGTCCTGCTCTTTGCCTAAACCAAACCCTGCTTGCACTCTGACTTCGAGTTGCCCTCTCTACAGCCTGAACTTGAGACAGGGTGAGCTCTTCTAGCTGGAAATCCTGGCATAGCTCTCCAAGCTCTTTGGGGGGAAGCTGCAGAGTCTCTGGTGTTCTGTATTCAAGAACAGTTTTAGGAAGCATGCAAGATTTGGGGATGAATTATTTGTGGTAAGGCTCCCTAGCCATCAGTGCTGCACTCCTTGGACAGTTTTTGCTTAATGTCTCAAAAAACCTAGCATATGTTTCTGACCCTCTCTTCACTCTTGGGCATGGAAGTGTTTTCCCAACCTTGTTGTCAGTTGTCCTGCCATCAATGGAACGGTCAAGCTTTATTTTTTTTGCTTTTGCTGAGGAGAAGTCAATCAGAGCTACTGGAGCAGCAGGAATCTGAAAATAAGTTAACACAAAGAAGATCATTAACTCCACATTTCTGGGGTCCATAACATATCTATATGCAGTTTAAATCTGCCGTTTATCCGATGGCTGTGAGGAAAACAGGTAAGGCTATCATCACAGGATTGAGATGCCAAACTGTATTTATGTGGGTCTTTGTTACCTTAACTCCTCTTTGCCCAACAGGGAAATTGTGACTGACCACAATGTCACAAGCTACACAGATTTAGGCAGAATATAGAATAGAAATACTTTAATAATCACCGACATTAGGTAAGATGAAATATAATGAACATCCCCTCATAGAGGAGGAAATGTAGACGAAGGCAAGCAATCTACTTGTCTACTGTATGTTGTGTCCTGATGAATTAACCAGAGTAAAGACATAACCAAAGGGGCACAATATAAACATCAAAAAAGGATAGTTCACCCAAAAATGAAAATTCTGTCATCATTTACTCACTCTCATGTTGTTACAAACCCACATAAATTTCTTTGTTCTGATGAACACTAAGGAAGATGTTTAGAGAAATGTTTGTAATTAAACCGTTCGTGGACCCCATTTACTTCCATAGCAGGATAAAGGAATACTATGTAAGTAAATGGGGTCCACAAACGGTTTGGTTACAAACATTTCTCAAAATGTCTTCCTTTGTGTTCATCAGAACAAAGAAATTTATCGGTTTTAAATTTATTGGTCGGGTCTGGCAGCGGATCCTGATCATCAGAACTGGGTCTCCAAACATCACATAGTTAGTTATGTTGTATCAATAATCAATGTCAGTGGGTCAATTACAAATTGTTACTTTAGTTACTCAAATTGAAGCGTTTATTTCATATGCAAGGAATCAAATTCATCTGATCACTTGGGGGATCAAATGGGTTACCTGGCACAATTTTTTTCACATTAATGTAGGCAATCATTGTACATCATACCATACCATAAACAAGTGAAAAACTAAAGCACTCGCCTCCTCTTTCACCCATCATGTGAGCCATCTTCCTGCAATCTGCAATAAAAACTATACAAAATACAATACAAAATGCAATACAATAAAATACAACTCTCCTCAGAAATACTCCTCCACAGAAAATAAAAAAATAAAACAAAACAAAAATTAATTAAAAAAAAAAAAGAAATAAAAACAAACTCCTTCTAAACTAAGAGAAGAACAATGAAATAAAAGTATCCTCAAAAATAATAGGAACTCTTTCAAAAATGTAACTTTATATAAAAAGGATATATCCTGCGATGTCTTCTAGAATAAAAGTCTCCTCTCAGAAATCCTCCAACAGCTTCCAAGTCACAAGATTCGCACAGAAAATACTCTGCAAAAGTCTGTAAATTCGCCTCGTCTCTCAAACAACAGACAGTGATCGGTTCGAGTGTATATATTCAGTCAGAATTCATAACACGCGTCGCTATAGCAACTCATCGCATGCATGCACGTGCACATGAGAAGAACACATTTATTGACTGTTTCAAACTTCATTTGGACGTTTTCTTTAATAAATATCATTTTTATTCTTTCTGAACAGTTATTGTTGTTGTTATTATTATTATTAAAATCCTTGGAAATATTCGTGTCCAAAATCTGCATTAGCCTATTCATAATTGAGCAAAAGCGTCCACTTCGCAATTAAGGCACTTACAGTCTAATGGATCATGTAGGCATTGCTTCTGTCCAAAATGCGTGTAAAAAGGCACAAGGGAGGATAATTTGGACATCTTATAAACTCTAGAGATTGATTAAATTGGCTCTTTTCCAATCAGCCAATCAGCTTTCAGTATCACTAATGCGTCATCGAAATAAAGCCCATTTATGATTTTACTAATGAAGGAGTGTAGGATGACGTTCATCATGTATTTTACAATCATATCTTTTATGGAGGACGAAACCTGCAAAAACAATAAATATATAGATACCAGAATAAAAAAATCCACAAAATTGTACATAAATAAATAAATAAATGTGTAAATAAATACACAGTAATTCCACATATTTCTGCATAAATAAATACACAATTAATTAAATGTGCGAGGAAGATAAATAATTTAATAAATAAAACTAATGTTGGGGAAATAACAAAAAATGTTCAAGGAAACAATCGCTAAACTGAAAGTTGTTTTTTTTTTTTCTTTTAACCGTTTATGCATTTTTTTATGTATTTACTAGGGTGAATTAAGGGTGATTGGGACAGTTTTTGGAATTTGTCTTAAATGAAAAACATCAGCTCAGCACATGATACATTGCTGTAATACTGAAGATGTTAACTATCCATTTGAGGAGGAAACGATGGTATATTATAATGAAAGGATGTGCGACATACACTTTTCTGCAAACTGAGCAAAACCATTTGTTTGGTAACGTTTGGGTGATTGGGACAGCACGTCTTTCCATTGATTTAGGGTAGTTTAAGCATATTTACTGTATTGCACAGTTCACACTTTGATATAATTTTATATGCAATATTTCCTTTTCTGTTCATCAACATTAAAAGTCCATGTTTATATTTGTTCAACTTTATTTATTTGAAATCCATCAAAAGAAGGTTTGAAGTCCAAAAGTCATTGAAAACATTTTAAAATCAATTAAACAAGTAAAAAAAAAAAAACCCTACAATTCATTTACCCCCCCCCCCCCCCCAAAAAAAAAAGAAAAGAAAAAAAGGAAAAAAAGGAAACTGATACAAACATTTTTTTTTTTTTTTGGTAACCTTTAGATGAGATGTTGGTGGGCCCATCACCAATTTAACCTGCACAAACCTTTCATTAATGCAACAGTAAAATTATTACTGCAATCAGTAAAAAAAAAAAAAAAAAAAAAAAAAAAATAGAAAATAAAAAGAGTTTAACTATTATGTTTCTATTTTCAGAATTTGGTTGTTTTACTTTAGTAAAATCTAGCTAGTTCATGAATATTTTAGTGGTTGGTTAGGGCTTGCACATGGTTGGGAACACTGATTTAGAGCATATAGAGCATAAACAATGGTTCTCTATTGCAAGGCTAATAATTTTCTTAATTAGCAAAGCATTTAAGCACTGTCCCAATCACCCAAAATTATACATTTTGTGTTTGGGTGGATGGGACAAAATAAAAACAACCTAATTCTGAAAATAGAAACATGATATTAACAATTGTTTGTCATATTCATGTTTCTATCAAACGTTTGTAGTAGCTATGACAATTTTAAGACCTTATTATTAAAACTACCAAAAGCGTATGTCATTTTCCTCAGTTCATGCATTTCACGGTCAACTTCTTGTTTGATGCATGCCCCGCCCACTTACATGATGTTAGACCAGTGAGGGCATCCCATTTTAATTATGCGGTCTCACAGCTAGGCCTCAGCAAAAAAAGTTTTTATTTTCACTCATCAGGTGAGAAAATAAATTCTATATAGTTACTGTCCCATCTGACCTTGTGTCCCAATCACCCTTCATTCACCCTACATTTGATGTGGTTTCTACCTCCGTAATATTTCAGTCCTGAATTGGCACATGACAGCGCAGAGTTAAACTGTTAATAACTTAAATATGGTTTGAGAAAGACAGGAGACAACTGAATTGCAATTAAATTGAGTGTTTTTGTGAAATGAAAATTAATAATATACATAGTTGGATCAGATGGACAATGTAATGTTTCCTACTGAGAGCCCGAAAAAACAAAAGGTTGTTTGAATTTAGTATTTTTCATGTCATGACATTGTTTAGAGCGTTTTTTTTTTTTAAATATATTTTATTCAAATGTTATGCTACAGTATGTCCTCTGTAGTGGACACCAGGACTCGGTTGTTTAAAACAATACAAAGACATGAAATTACACGTATAGGCAAAAACAATATACATGCCATTTACAAATCAATTTTTAGGGTTCAGGATTTTTTTTTTTTTAACCAAACTTTTATAAAGATGATTCTCAACTAATCAAAGATATAACGGAATTGATTGTTATACCGTTTTACTTGATGCAATGTGTGGGTAAAATGGCCTTAAATGTGATACAATCGATACAATGTATCTATATACTGTATCTAATTTGCATATGAATGTGTTCTTGGGGCAACATGTAATGAAAAAAGAAGTTTAATAGTAATAATTGGCAACATTTTCATAATAATGTCTAATATTTCATAGGAATATTGATATATAATTTCTTTCCCTATTCCCTATTCAAAATGCCTGATGTTGGATAAACATGATTGACAAAATCAATGCCCTGTTTTGTTACAGAAAGTCATATTTCTATTAGAAACTCTGTAACATTTTACAGAGATGTTGATTTATGACAATTTGAGGTTTAGTTATTATGATTACAACATTATTTAAGAGTGCTAAATTTGATCACTAAATTAATGTCAGTCATTGTAAAAGACCAAGGAGTTCTTGTTGCCATGGTGAAACCTCCAAACATTTGATATCATGTAGAGTTTTATTTACATTTTTATTTAGTTTTATTTTGGGAAGCACAAAAATAGGTCTTTGCCTTTTCACTTCAAAGGTTCCTCCTAGGCCGAGACTGTTTAAAAAAAAAACATTTCTTTAATTCAAAAATGATATATACATATGTACAGATCGGTCATATACGAGGCGCTATATATAAATAAAGATGAGGTGTCTTGACTTTTTAAAAAACAAAGCAAAAATTCATTTTAAAACAAAGCAAATGTGGCTGTGATGATGCTTGATGATTTGGTTCCAGTCTCGCAGTCTCTCGTGTTCTCGCTCAGACGTGGACGGGCTCCGAGTTCCCTGTCAGGTTGGGGTTGGACTTCAGGCTTCGGGTCAAGTCTTCCACCAAGGACAGCAAGTATGTTATTTCCTGTCCAATACAAAGATCATATGAACAAGTCAACTCATGAACAATTTTATATTTTCTGTTTGCATCACTGATTCTGTTATTTTCCTGTTTATTACCACAAAGCCGCTTTGAAACAATCTGTATTGTATAAAGCGCTACATAAATGAGCTTGACTTGACTATAACAAGAACATTACAATGAACACCTCACTGCAAATGATCCAGAATTGAAGACACATGATAATAATCCTACTCTGTCTGTTACACTTCCTCACACCTGAAATCACAGACAGACTGAATCTCCTGAACTTCCCCAATCTAGATCACTTGTAATCCATTCATGCTGAAACATCTGCTCTAACGTCGGCCGTTTAGTGGGATCCCGGGCTAGGCACTGGCTAATCAGATCTGCACATTCTGTACAAATTTTAATAAGGAGAGAGCTGGTTAGTCGTGACCATGTGACTTGGCATCTATGAAAATAGCATCTAAAATGTTCCTTATTTTTACTTTAAAAGTGAAGTATGTCGTTTCTTACAAAATAAAGCATATTTTCAAAAGGCCCCTTCCCAAACTCTCGCTATACGTTGGGCTATAGTTATAAAAAAAATCTTACATACTTCACCTTTAACCGTTTCTGTACAGAGCCTTTGCTTCATGCGTGTTTATCAATGTTATCAATATTATTCACTCACCTTCGGATAATGTGGAGTTATGAAATGTAATTTTGGCCTGTGTGATTTCTCTTCTACTGCGAAAAGGAAGACATCCGTTCACCATCTTATACAACAAGACTCCTAGGGCCCAGACATTTGTTGGGACGGCGTGGAAGCGAGGTTCGGTCAGGACTTCAGGTGGGCAGTAAAGCGGTGCTCCTGTAAGCAAGACATTTGCACATTTTAAAGCAACAAATAATTAGTAAGTCACTACATTCAGGTTTCCACACTCCCAAAATACTCACCGATGTATATTTTGCTCTCGTAGCCATCACTACTAAATAGCTGACCGCAGCCAAAGTCTATCAGCTTGAGACGAAACGTGTCTTTGTTCCACAGGAAATTCTCAGCATGGATGTCATGGTGAAAAACACCACGCTCGAGGCAGTGTAGTAGCGCCATCATAGCCTGTAGCACGATGAGCTGTGCGGCTGGTTCACACAGTCGAGGGTTACGGGCGATGAAGTCATGCAGGCTCTCGCAGGGTTCCGGGTACTCCATAACGAGAGTGAACGTTTGAGGATGTTCAAACCACTCGTATAGATGTATGACGTAGGGGCATATGGGTTCTCGCCTCATCATCAGCAGCAGCGCCACTTCGGTAACGAGAGGTTTGGGGTGCCCAGGCTAGAGAAAAGCAGTAGACAGAAGGTTAGCTGGGTAAAAATCTGAAGAAAACATGTCATTTTTAAATGTACTTTTCTTTGATCTTTTTAGATACGTTCAAAAGAGGCTTTTCAGCTCAAAGTTATTTGGTGCCTCTAGGCTTATTTGTCAATCACATTCACACCTGATGCTTCCTACGGGTGTATCAACTACAGTAATCTGCACTTAAACAACTAAATACATATTCAGGCTTTGGCCAACTTACAATATGAAGATAACGATCGTTGTCAATCTTGAGCATCTGCTTGATGGCAACCTGCAAAAAACAAACAACAACAACAACAAAAATCAAAACAGTAACAGTATTCAAGCACTTGATCTTGCACTAAGTATTAAACCATCGGTGTAAATTGTTTTAAATATGTTTTGATGCATGCAAGAGCAAAATTACGGTTTACCTTTTTGCCATCAAATTTGCGCGTTCCCTCGTACACCCTGCCAAATCCTCCGGATCCAAGCATCGCTCCCACGTTATACAGAGACTCAAAGGACTCTGAAAAACAAACAGTAAAATCTAAGAAATATATGAGATTGCTAGAGCCATTGTTTCATTTAAAAAATATCAGTGCTGGTTGTGTCGAGAAAATCATATCAAAATGGGGAACATAAAACTGACAAAATAACGTTGGAGAAATAACCACTGCCGACTTACCATTAATTGGCTTGACGCCGGAGTGATCTGGAGCAGGTGACGGTGGCTCGGGATCAGACTCTGGCTCCAGATCTGGAGCAGGTGACGGTGACTCGGGATCAGACTCTGGCTCCAGATCTTCCACGGCCTGTTGAGGAAAGAACGAATTCGTTTCCTCTTCCTGCGTTCTGTAGGTTTTTCTGAAATGAAGAAAAAAACTGAAAACACAACTATTAGAAACATCTCTGACATCAAATTAAGCAACGATAGAATGCCGTCTGAGAAGAGGATTTCTGTGTGCGTGTTTCGGATGTGTGTCAGACAGCGCAATTACCATTGATCTGTCCACTTTACACCGCCCGGCCTTATTTCAATCTCACCTGTTGAGCTCTTGCTCACAGGAGAAGCCTCCATGGCACCCTGGGCAGTTAGGCCACGTAACGTCTCCTTTGGTTCGACAGGAACTTGACCTGGCAGCGGAGGGCACAGCCATCCATCGAAGCTGTCGGCGGACCTGACAGCCTGACCTGCAGACATAGAAACAGCCGACTCAGAAGACAGAGGTGTTAAATATCCAGGAAGCTCCTGGCTCTGTGTCTGGGTCGGGTCTGGCAGCGGATCCTGATCATCAGAACTGGGTCTCCAAACATCACATAGTTAGTTATGTTGTATCAATAATCAATGTCAGTGGGTCAATTACAAATTGTTACTTTAGTTACTCAAATTGAAGCGTTTATTTTATATGCAAGGAATCAAATTCATCTGATCACTTGGGGGATCAAATGGGTTACCTGGCACAATTTTTTTCACATTAATGTAGGCAATCATTGTACATCATACCATACCATAAACAAGTGAAAAACTAAAGCACTCGCCTTCTCTTTCACCCATCATGTGAGCCATCGACATCTTCCTACAATCTGCAATAAAAACTATACAAAATACAATACAAAATGCAATACAATAAAATACAACTCTCCTCAGAAATACTCCTCCAGAGAAAATAAAAAAATAAAACAAAACAAAAATTAATAAAAAAAAAAGAAATAAAAACAAACTCCTTCTAAACTAAGAGAAGAACAATAAAATAAAAGTATCCTCAAAAATAATAGGAACTCTTTCAAAAATATAACTTTATATAAAAAGGATATATCCTGCGATGTCTTCTAGAATAAAAGTCTCCTCTCAGAAATCCTCCAACAGCGCGTGAGCGCACGTCGAATCGGAACACATTTATTGACTGTTTCAAACTTCATTTGGACGTTTTCTTTAATAAATATAATTTTTATTCTTTCTGAACAGTTATTATTGTTGTTATTATTATTATTATTAAAATCCTTGGAAATATTCGTGTCCATAATTGAGCAAAAGCGTCCACTATGCGTCCACCTCGCAATTAAGGCACTTACATATGGCAAGCCAAAAGGTTCAGAATTACGCTATAGAATATACGCGTTTACAATCTAACGCCATCAAATATGGCATTTTAAACAGTATTTGCACCGCAAAATACGCCATTGTGATTACAAACGCCGTAAAAAACGCGCAAAAATCCGTCAATGACGCCGTATCCGCTTGTTAAGTCGTGACGTAAGGAACGCCGTTTCCGGGTCCAAGCCTCGACTCATTTCACTTGAGAATGCCATCGACGACCGTTTATGAGCGGTATTTAGTCATATTAAACATAAATCATTTTAAAAAATGTAAACATTTTAAATACTTACAGTCTATACAACAGTCTCCGTGCTCACAGCGTCACAGACATTAATATTTTAACGATTTATAAAAGATGAATCATTGTCTGGCCATCTGGAATTTTGATATGGAGATAAAGGTTATGATTATAATTTTTTGTAGTATTACACCACCAATATATTAGCACTATTTGTTGTTTTCTTGTGGTATGAGATAGAGCGTTAGGACCCGGAAGCGCTGCCGTGTGACGTCAGACTTAACAACCGAGCCCACGTGATCAAATAGTTGCTCGCGCATTTTGGCAACGGAAGTGGTGTTGTTGCCTATTGATTTTAAAGTTTTTCAGGGCTCTCAAGTGTAAGGCACTGAGCGTGACAGTCACTCATTTCGGTCTTTTGTCACGCATTCCCGCCACACATTGTATTTCTCACGCATAAAAACTATTTTTCATATATTTAATATGCCGCTGCGCCGGGCAGGAATCAAGCGCGTCTCCCCTGGAGTAGCCTGCCACTTATCAGCCAATCAAAAAAAGAAAGAGGCTACACAGTAGCCAATCAGAAAATAGCACTATTGTATCTGGGTAAGATTTAACGCAACAACCAATGAAAAAAAAGCATATCCTGGAATTGTTCACCATCATCCTCGTTCACCCACAGAGGAAAACACTGGAGCTCTGAGCATCACTTTGAGCACAGAATAAGTCATGATCTCCTATTTTAATGTTACAAGAAATTCACAGCTTGTTTGACACAAAAAGTGCTGTTAGAGAATGTTTCCCAGATAATCAGCATCAGTTTTTCATGAGTGTCTGACCTTAGTCGACAGTTTTACAGCCTGTTCACTGAAAACACTTGCTCAGTAGTCTAGACCTAGTTATATTTTCGTTATCACACGATGACTGACATTTTGTCACATTAAACATCTCTCTCTCCAAATAGGCTTAATAATTTTATTAGCACTATATAAATTATAGTGTATTACATCGTCAATGTTATTGGTCACTTTAAAAATCATGTCATGTTGTTGGATATTTGTCATTCTTGCCTTTCTTTAAAACTTGAGAGCCCTGGTTTATGTATATATATCTGGCCACTGTATTTGGCCATCTGCTAACGTCTTCTATCCACTCAACTACACGGATCTGATAGTCGGATACCATTTGATAAAGTCAACTTTTTAAAATAACTTTGTCTGTGTTGCTTAATCCGCTCGCGAAGCTGTAGATATATATCACTTTCGGAGTTACTAACACGTTAGAACCGGTTAGGACCTATGGGGAACAACACCACTTCCGTTGCCAAAATGCGCACGCATACGTTGCTACGTCATCATTGTGTGTGCATGAAAAAAACGCCGCTTTTTATGCCGTCCATCTTGCCATATGACGCCGTAAAAACGCCGTTTTGGCTGCACAGAGCGCGCGTCTTTTACGGCGTTTTGCTTACAGTATAATGAGTCACGCCCATGATTTCCACAGCCAGTAGGTTTGAATGGTTTTCACCCAATCAGTGGTAACTGAGTCAGATCAGTCCAATTCAGCACGGATCATTTTAGCCAAAGGAGTCCCTATGAATTGATAGGATATATTTATGTATAAATATATAAAGTTGTGCAACATATCATGTAGTTGATAGCCTGTTAAAATGCCCGACTCCCATGAATATTTTTGTGGTTGATTAGGGCTTGCACATGGTTGGGAACACTGATTTAGAGCATATATGCAGGCTAGCTGCAGATAAAATCCTTGTTGTTGGGGATTTTAATATCCATGTAGATAATGAAAAAGACGCATTGAGATTGGCATTTACAGACTTTCTAAACTCTATTGGTATTAGACAACACGTGTCAGAACCCACTCATTGTCATAATCATACTTTAGATCTAATATTGTCACATGGAATCAATATTGATGCCATTAAAATTCTGCAGCAGAGTGACGACATCTCAGATCATTATCTAGTCTTGTGTATACCTCATTTAGTCAAGGCTGCATAACTGCCTCCCTGCCATAAATATGGTAGAACCATCACTTCAACCACTAAAGATCACTTTATAAATAATCTTCCTGATCACTTTCATCGC
The DNA here is from genome assembly GCF_018812025.1 of Megalobrama amblycephala. Classification (NCBI taxonomy): domain Eukaryota; kingdom Metazoa; phylum Chordata; class Actinopteri; order Cypriniformes; family Xenocyprididae; genus Megalobrama; species Megalobrama amblycephala. The sequence goes on from NC_063045.1 coordinate 32,998,489, forward strand.
CTTAACATACCAGACAGCTTAGAAGACCTCGATGTTGCAACAGAAACTATTGCCTCTCTTTTCCAGCACATTAGACTCAGTTGCTCCTTTGCGCTTAAAAAAGATTAAGGAAATTAATCCAACGCCATGGTACAACGAGCACACTCAGGCCCTAAAGGGAGCTGCCAGAAAAATGGAGCGCAGATGGAAGAAAACAAAACTAGAAATTTTTTGTATTTTGTGGAGAGAGAGAATACTTGAGTACAGAAAGGCCTTAAAAACTGCTAGATCTGCCTATTTTGCAAATCTTTTAGAAGAAAATAAACACAACCCTAAGTATTTATTTGATACAGTGGCTAAATTAACAAGAAATAAAGCTTCAACTTCTGATGTTTCCAAACAGCATAGCAGTAATGACTTTATGAACTTCTTTACTTGCAAGATTGACAATATTAGAGAGAAAATTATAACCATGCAACCGTCTACTACAGTATCGCATCAGATATTGAATTGTAGTGTCCAGTGTTCCCTCTAATTTTTTTTCTTGCTGAGCAAAACTTTTCTCTTTTGAGCGCACATTTTGGCCACCTGAGCAAAAACATACTTTATATCAGACCTGTACAATCAACGTAAACACACACAAAAAAATGGTTTTATCATACAACTGTAACATTTAACTTTAATGTGCTGTTTCTATTTTATTTGACCCTTGATGTAACTTAGTGATTTATTAAATAATATGTTTGAAAACAAGCAGTTCAGTCACTAAATTAAGCACATTTTAGGTTACTTGAGATTTTTTCACATTGCTGTGTTAACTGTACCAGTCTTTTCCAAGAAATTCTATTAAAAAATAATTTCTGTCCTCCTGCAGGACAGTTCAATTCTTTATAATAATATAATATGAGCAGTTACAATGATGGTTTGGAACAACCATAATGTGTTTTTGTACAGTCAATTATTAGCAACAGGCAGTGTTAAACCATCAAAATTACAAGTTTATTGCTTATGAATTTCGCCGATTTTATATACCAGGAGGTTTCAAGATTTTTCGTGGCAAGGAGCCCTAAACAATCCCCTTGTGAGATCATTTTTTTATTAGGCTTACATTATAATATAATAAAATATAATATAATATTTAAGTAATTAAACTGATATACAGTATTAGGCTATATCAGTTTAAATGCTTCCATTTGTTTTAATATATTATAAAGTAAAAACAAACTGAAGCATTTAAACAGATCTGATAGCTAAATATTTTTAAGAAAAGTGAACATGTTAACTCTTTTATAGTTATCTAAACATCTCTGAAACCCACACCACCACTACACACAAAAATCTATTTAAACTGAGGTAGATCACTGATGTATTTTGAGTTTGCAAGCTACACCTGTGGTGGGTGTGTAATTGTAATGTCTCAGAGCTTTGTTAGCATTCTGTGCCCATCATCCGTTATTTCCGTCACTTTTCATTAAAACATGACGTTTTATTTCACATTTATTTTCGTTTCGCGTTGCCTCTCGTATTGATGATTATTTAGTCCGCACACATGATAGTAGGCTATTCTTACCCCAACTGATTTGGCTCAGGGCCAGCCAGCTCACACGCGCTCAATCGTTCTATTTCTATGAAACCTGTAAACCACGCATGGTTCTAACACTATAGCGACAATAACTCTATAGCGGTTGTCCAGAGCACTTCAATTATTTCTCATTTAAACTACTACAATCATTTTCATGTCTGTTCTCTGCGCGGCAATTATTTTTTCTGCGCGGCCGCGCACATGTGCAGCTTAGAGGGAACATTGGTAGTGTCCCTGAGGAAAAATTCAATTCATTCACTGCTTTAGGAGAGGAAGAATTGTCTAAACTTGTTAAATCATCAAAATCAACAACATGTATGTTAGACCCTATACCGACTAAGCTATTGAAAGAGATGCTTCCAGAGGTCATAGATCCTCTTCTTAATGTCGTTAATTCATCTTTATCACTAGGATAAGTACCAAAAAGTTTTAAGCTGGCTATTATTAAGCCTCTTTTTAAAAAAAAACACAACTTGATCCTAGAGAATTAGTCAATTACAGGCCGATCTCAAATCTCACTTTTCTGTCAAAAATACAAGAAAAGGCAGTATTGTCGTGGCAAATTCGATGTCTCTTTGTCCCTTCAGTTCTGGTCTCGAAGAAAAACTTGCAGAGTCGAAGTTCCAGGTCTCAGAAGTATTTAACTTTATTGTCAAGCAACAAAGTGAGATGCCAGCTCCGCATCTGAGGCTCCCTTAGCTGGGGCACAGTTTTATACATTTTTCTTATCTCTTAAAAAACACACCAAAGTAATATCATTGGCTGGTAATATTCGCTCTTAGAGTTATTTTCCATGATATCATCTTTGGGGGCTCTCCTCTCACACCTCCTTCCCATGTACTCCCCGACCTTTCTGCCATAGTCATTTCACCAATCAAAACTTCAGGTGTTGCTTATGTAAGAGACAATTTTCTTAGTAAGGGTGGCCAACTGCCAACTACTGTACATCTTTTACCTTAATCTCTCATGGCCTTCTGCCAATTGATGGTCAACCCTTTTCCCATTGGCCAAATGAAACATTGTATCAAAACAGTCCTAGCTTTTAAGCAAACAAATTCTACAATTGTTTTCTATCGGATACTCTATACTCCATCAGTATCATTACAACTATGTTCCTTTTTAGAAAGAAATAGTATCTGTGAGGATTTCCAGTCAGGATTTAGACCGTACCATAGTACTGAGACTGCTCTCATTAGAGTTACTATAATGATTTGCTCTTATCAGATCGTACAAAATGCAGCAGCTAGAGTTCTTGCTAGAACTAGGAAGTATGACCATATTAGCCCAGTTCTGTCAACACTGCATTGGCTTCCTGTTAAACATCGTATACATGGGTTTCAAAGACGTCACTTCCGCTATGCCCGCCGCCATATTTGGGACCAGTCACAGCTGCGCGTCCTGTTTAAGTCTATGGTGACAGCAGCTACAAATACCAGAGGAAGGCCAACAAAACGCTCTCAGAAGGTTCACAACAAGTTTACAATATATCTGGGATATGTGGTGCTGTTAGCCGTTTCAACAGTCGTCAGAACTACAAATTTATTTGATTTATTTGAAAATATTGTGAATTCTAGTTGCTGTGTTTCGGCGTGTTGTTACAGGATGAACAAATTCACGACACCAGCTGACTACATTACTTAGTTCAAGTATGCGTGCATGATTTTGTGCAAATATAAGTTGTAATTTTATGTATATCTTGTATAAATATATATGAATTACCATATATAGGATGTGTCCCGTTGAGTTAATTAACCTTCTAGCAAAGCGCTTCAGTTTACGGGTGTTCATTCAGTGCGCGCAGCTCAAATAATACTGTTATCAAAATGAGATGATTTGAGAAAAAAAATCTGTTATTGTTCATGATCCTTATTATTAATCAAACTATGTGTTGATGAAAATAATACTAGAACAATATAAGAGCTAGTTATTAAAAATAATGCATTCATTTTCTAAAAGAAATATTAAAGTTTTAATATTACTGTGTAGTAACGTTAAACATTTTAATGACTTAATCATTGCTGTTTGAGCTGCGCACGCTGAAGCTGAAGATAATAAAAAACCCATAAACTGAAAGTTAATTAACTCATCGGAACACATCCTATATAAAATAATCCAGATATTAATACAAAATAAAAATATTACAACTAGCATTTACACAAAATCACGCACAGATGAACTTGAAGTAACGTCATTGAAACCCCGAAACACAGCAAATAAGCCCAAATAATTCACAACGTTATTTTACAAATATATACGATTATAATATCATGTATAAGAAGAAGACAGTCCCAATCATATTAATGTTTTGTCTTACTTTTTGAGCGCTCGCGCTGAAGCTATAGATGATCATCAGCTCTGTGGGTTATTTACCTCAACGAAACACATCCTTTATGAGAATAATCAGATATTTATACTTAATAAAATTAATAAGTTTTATCTGTACAAAATGACGCGAATGCACAAGTGAAGTTTGAACAAGTTATGTAATCAATGTAATCAAACTCAGTCGACGCGCTCTTACCACAACAACACGCTGAAACAACAACACAGAGAATTCACAACATTTTATTACAATAGTGTTCTCGTTATAATGTTATGTAAATGACAGTCCCAGCAGTTATTAATGTTGTGCATTGCTGTTTGGCTGCCAGTGGTGTGGTCCCTTCTAAATGAAGCCAATAATTCTGCCGATCTAACTACTTTGGGATCAAATAAATTTGTAGTTCTGACGACTGTTGAAACGGCTAACAGCACCACATATCCAAGATATATTATAAACTTGTTGTGAACCTTCTGAGAGTGTTTCGTTGGCCTTCCTCTGGTAATTGTAGCTGCTGTCACCATAGACTTTAACAGGGCGCGCAGCTGTGACCGGTCCCAAATATGGCGGCGATAGAATACAGTGACGTCACATGAAACCCATGTATAGATTTTAAAATCTTGCTAATTACTTACAAAGCACTAAATGGTTTAGCCCCCAAGTACCTGAGCGACCTCTTAGAGCATTATAGTCCTTCATGTCTATTGCAATCTCAGAATTCATGACAGCTGATAATACCTAGAATATCGAAATCAACCACAGGCGGTAGATCCTTCTCCTATTTGGCACCTAAACTCTGGAACAATCTTCCTAGCATTGTTTGGAAAAGCAGACACACTCTGTCAGTTTAAATCTAGACTAAAAATCTCTTTAACCTGGCATACACATAACACATTATCGATTTACACTTTCAAATCCATTAAAGGATTGTTAGGCTGCATAAATTAGGTCAGCCGGAACCGGGAACACTTCCTATAACACCAGATGTACTCATTACATCAGAAGAAGAATGTCATCTACACTAATATTAGTTTCTCTGTTTATCCCAAGGTTTACCGTAGTCAACCGGATCCGGGCCGTATCCAGGTGAGATTGAGGACCTGCACCTTGACACGACCACAACACAGCCCTGAAGTATCAGCAGAGATCATCCACTGTAAAGGCCTCATTGACACAACAGCCAGTGGCACAGTTCCTCAACAAACCATCCACACCGGCGTGATGAATACGATCCTCAACTGGTTGGAACTGGAATAAATACTTTGAATGTTGTGATCCCATCAGACTTATGATAGCTACCTGAATCATAACAAAGCACTGTTCGCCAGAGGAGAACTGGCCCTCCGACAAGCCTAGTTTCTCCTAAGGTTTTTTTCTCCATTTTAACACCTGTTTGCCACCTGATGTCACCTGTTGGAGTTTGGGTTCCTTGCCGCTGTTGCCTTTTGGCTTGCTTAGTTGGGGACACCTGACATTTGATATTTAACAGTGCTTTGATCTGCCTGCATTGACACCCTTTTCTTAAAGAGCTGCTGTGCAGCCAAAATTATCACTGTACCATATCTCTATACCAATTATCACTGTAAAGCTGCTTTGACACAATCTGCATTGTAAAAAGCGCTATATAAATAAAGGTGACTTGACTTCTTTAAGTGATAAAAAGCAGTTGCAATTGTTGTACAAAATACATTTTGTACATTTTGTTGTTTGTCATTGCCTACTCATCTTTGCATCAATTAAAATGAGCAATACTTTATATTTTACTACCAAATTATATGTAATATATAATTAATTTAATTTACAGTCGAATGTTTTCCTTTACATCTCGCAATTTCAGGGCATGTGAGTTCCCAAACATAATGCATGATGGGATACGCTTAGCCTCGAAGTTATTGTATGCCAAAGAGTGCTGTATACCCTCTTACAACATTTAATTTAATATTATTATGCATTTAAGACTATTTTAAGGCCTTAATTTTAAAAGTATCAAATTAAGACCCTATTATTGTCAGCCACCAGCTCAGTCACCTTCCCCGCACTACATTTCCCAGCATCCCTCCTGATCCACACCTGCACCTAGTCAGCTCATCTCCTCGTTACATGGATTCCCTGCACCTGCACATCATCACCTGCACTCTCTAAAAAGACTCACTTCTTCTGCACTCCCCGTCTGGTCTCGTCAATACGCCCTTGTGAGACACAATAGACCCCTTACCTGCTACTTGCCTGTTCATTGGAATCCTTACCTGTCTTCAGTAATCTGCCATCCATCATCTGCCCTTCGTCTACTACTGTTTCATGCATCTGCAAGAGAGACCATTTCTATACTCATGTTCCAGTTATGTTTCAATAAACACTGTTTTCTACAACTTACCCGTCTGATCCCTTCCATTGTGTGACAGAAGACCAGACCTTTAAAAACTAATATGGGCGTTCTCCTCACCCCTTTAAATCCAGCTGATCAGCTGCTCACCCTCTTTCAGGATGGACCCTCAATCGAGGAGTATGCAGAGGAGTTCCTCAAGCTGTCCCATCACAGTATATTGATTATGTGCAGTGGTTGAGTGGTTCTTCCCTCACAGTCGGCGAGGATGATGAAGACACCACCACCACTCAACCACAGTCACCCTTGTCCAGTCCAGTATCCCGTCCTAAGATGGCTGCCCTTCCAGAATCTCTTCCTGTCATGGCCAACACCATTCCAGATTCTTTTCCCGAGATGACCGCCGTTACCGAGCCTTGTCCCGAGATGGCCGCCATTCCTGAGCCTTGTCCTGAGATGGCCGCCAGTCCAGTATCCCATCCTGAGATGGCCGCCAGTCCAGTATCCCGTCCTGAGATGGCCGCTGCCACGCCTGAGCCCTCGGTCAAGATGGCCGCCATGCCTAAGTCCTCTCCAGAGCTTATGAAGGACCTATGGCTGATTGACTTTTGGTCAGAACCGAATCCAGCCCCTTCCAGAGGCGACTCCAGTTGAAGTTGTTGGAATTTCTCAAATTCCCTATCCACCTTATTCCTGACTCCTACGTTTCGAATTATGTGTTGCACTTCCAGTTTGGAGAACTTCCATTCAAAAAGACTGAAAGGAATAGTTGCTGCTTTCTATCCTCGCGATTATTTTCTTTTCTCCCTTTGCATACCGCTGTAATAGTATGAAAAAGGACAACATATATACTGCACATTTGTGGTCTATTCTCCTAATATAATTTACGATATATCCCATTAATAATTCACTGGAATGAACAAAGAATCTCTTGTTTTTCTCCTCTAAGCCTCACGTCACTTTGAAATAGTATCACGCAATGCTGAAGTTCATGAACATTTTTTCAACGTATATTACATAATACAGATATATCACCTTAGTTGTATTTTACCTGTCCTTTTATACTGTGGAAAGAATCGTGCTTTTTCATGATTGGTTGAAAGTACCTTGCTGATGCTTTTACACTTTTAAATGTCCTTTTAATGTTCGTTGGTTGAAGGGTGAGTAGAATAATGTAATCTCATTGTACCCATATTTTTTAAAAACGCATTATTGCGTTCATAATGTGAGCCTTTCACTGACTGTTTACAGATAAATGGAAGTTACACACATAATTCGCGCAAAGCATCGGGGGCGTTCGAATAAGGTGGATACAGAAACATATTTCCATGCGCAACCGCCCAAATCCCTTTGGATTTCCATTCCTCAAAATATACAGATTTTCTGAGAAACCTTATCTGTTATTCCAAACTGGAGTGTTGTGAGGTGTGAAGTTATGTTTAAACAAATTAGCTCAAAGCAAATTAGCTCAAAATAAATATGAATAATTAATCATAACTAGTTATAATTAATTATTAATATTTGAATCAGTTAATAAAATTAACTTAATGTAATAAAATTAATATTACAATCAATTAACCTGTTGTCCAATTAACACACAGTGTTAATTGTTTATTAATTCTAAGAAATGTTCATTTCCAGGTTATGGGAAATAACAATCTTATTCTACTAACAGCCTGTAGTCAGGATCGAAATGAATAGGGACTCCAGTATATGAGCACAAAACACAGACAACTTTACATGTGACATGAACGAGACTTTATTAACTAGATTAAACACTTAAACTACTCTAACATTCACACACATACATGCATACAGTTTACCAAAAGAGAGAGAGAGAGAGAGAGAGAGCTAAAGCAGAGTACAGGAAGCAAGAGGTTACAGCATTGTTTGACATTCAGCAGATCAGCAGCCTTGAGCAAACCATCAGTTAGTTTTAACAGGCCCTTCTTTAAAAGGGGTAAGGATACTCAATGTATCCGATAATGAGACTAAGTTTGATACTTGCATGTCTCTCCAAGTTGAATTAAAACTGTCCTGATGCAATTTGTGGAGGCTCCCGTTGAATCTTTGCTGATATTGTCTTGATGAAAGAGAACCAGTTGGATTCGGAGGATCTTTGGTGAATGGAAGGTCTAGGCCGAGGCCTGGCACAAGCTTGGGGTTCCTTAGAAGCTTCTAGCTTCTTACAGCGTCATCTTGACATCAGCATTTGTCAGTAAAAGAGAAGAAGAGTAGGAAGAGAAGGAAGAGGGGTTTGATCTTGTGATCAGTGAATATAAGGGGTGAAGATGTCACACCCTCTTAAGGTGTCTGAGCCAATAAGGAGTTGCCCCCTCGGAGGGAAGTTTTACGAGTCTTTGTTCTGTAGCAAGATATTAGCATAAGACACTGGATTGGATGAATGAGAAAAGAACCCTCTAGATTCTTATAATACTAATGTGTCACAGAGTTAGTAACATGTAACATAAATTACCAAATAGGAAATTAAAGTTGGAGTCCGTAGATACCAAACATGCTGCCAATGTGATCTCAGTCAACTATACATTTGCAACTATGGAACATTAATACCAAAATAGTTCAAAAGAGAGAATTAATACATAGAATAAAGCCTATAAAAGGAAAGTCATGAGATGGGAAAATTGGATACATGTTTATACATTTCCCAAGTGGTTATATAGAGAATACATAGGATTAAGAGAGTTTATTTGTCCTTCTCAGGAAGAATGAGTCACTAGTCTCTACAGCATTCTTCCGGATCATAAAAGTACCATATATCTGTAACAGGACACCTAGGTTGGCCTGTGTGCTGGTTGCAGTTTTAGGGGGATGGGTTCACAAAACTTTGACAAAGTGAGTTCATAGGTAATTCATTAAATATATTGAATAATTTTGTGTGGCTGATTGGTCCAGACGCTACAGTTTCCAATAGAGCAGCACTTGCTGATGAAAGGTGAAAGTTTAACTGGTAACGAGGTACACTCAAAGTCACAACATAAAAAAAAAAAAAAGTGTCCCCCCCCAGTTTGCTAAAAATTACACTGGGGAAAATAAACCAAAAAGAGTGACTATTTTGAATAAAGGATATCATCCTTTTGTCACAGACATGCCAGGCTCATCACTCACCCAATCACAACGCACCCCCTCGCCAGAGTACTGATCACGCACACTGTCACTCATCACCATCCCAATCAGCAGCACTAGAAAAGACACTCACAGCCACACAGTCATTGTCCGGTCTCGTTAACGCATACTTACCTGAATGCTTGCCTTATGGACTCCTTGAACGACTTCTTACCTGTCTCCAGTGTGTCTCCTAGATCCTCTGTGTTCTCCTGTCTTCCGTGAGTGTCTCTGTGTGTCTTCAGCTCATCATCTGCCATCCACGACTCCTAGAAGAAACAAGTAACAGTATTCCAGTAATCAACTATCATGAACTTTATCTGGCTTCACTCACCTGCACTTGCTCCGGTTGTTCAATAAACATCATTAACCTTACCTGTGTCTCTGATCTCCTCTGTACTGTAACACCTTTCTATGTAGTGACATTTATTCCTCTAAATAAATTTGAAATTCACCTTATTTATTAATTTAATCATTTGTGTCGATATGGGCAAGGAGAAAGCTGGGTAGATTAATCTGGACAAACTATCTATTGTAGACAAAAGAACTCTTCCAAAGATTGAAAGATCCCTCTGCAGCCATCTGTTTAGTATTACAATTGTTATTGAACACATTTTTATTCTCCATTATTTCTCTATCTTTAGAAATAATAATCCCCAAATATTTAACTTCCCTCTTGACAGGGTTGGGCAAAAATACATCAAAATGTATTTTAAAATAAAATACCAAATACTTTAATTTTAAGTGTATCAAAATAAACTACAAAATACAACAGCCACACAATGTATCAAAATAAACTACTGTATTTTTGTATTTTAAAAATACTACAAAATACTTTTACAAGGGAGCATGAAATGGATTTGCAAACCTTCCATCAATTGACCTATTTGATCGGTTCCTTCACCATTACACAGACTCAGTTGATTAAGTAAACAATGTTTGATAGCAACAGTTTTTCTCTGCCTGAGTCATGCAATAAATCTGACATATGCAACCAGTTAAAGGCACAATATGTAGGATTTTGGATGAAAATGTACAAAAACCGCTAGAACAATTTTATATGTTTTATATATAACAACTTTTATATATGTTGACTTGTGTACTTACATTATCCCAAAAGGAAATCCACAGAAATAGGCAATTCTAACCAGGACACAGATCGTGTCCGTGCGTCGCCTATCAATGACATCATTACTGGTTTTATTTTGTAGAAACCATGGAAACATCAAAGACACTTTAGTATATTATGTGTTTTATTAGACAGATGAGCAACTGTTTGGATACATTCATTAACAGAAAACTACTCATGTTATATGGCTCAACACATTAAGTCTTTTTATTTGAATCTTGTTTTCTTGATTTACAGCGAGTACCATGTTTTACCATGACTAATATCATTCTATCTTACTGCAGTGTGCAACAGCTGCCGAGCAAACGCACGGAGTAGCACTATAACAACTTTCAACACACAAATGTATCTAATATGATAAACAGCGTTGCTTTACCTCACATACGCTTGAGCGGAAGAAGCAGAAGCAGAGAAGAGACTGTGACATAATAAAAGTCCCGCTGCTCTCGAGGTGTGTGTCGCACTCGTCTCTCATTAGCAATCGCTCCAGCGGCCTCGTTAATGCTCTCACATCACTCGCCCTGCTCTGCATCATACTAAAGTAATGTTAATAATCTCATCTATGAACATAATTTCTGTCTGAGTCTCGTCCCGATTATTTTCCACCCACTGTAGAAGTGAAGACAACACCTCCCATGATTCCGTGAAATCAAGGCGTCATCAAGCTACGCCTTTGCTTTGAATAAGCGACTTCTAGGGTGAAAATTTACATATCGTGGCTTTAACAGATCCAATAATAACTTATCCCTGTGATCTCCCAGATGAAGGTTAGTTTTAAAGTAACCAACAGTTTCCTAATTTAGTTACTTGGTGTTTGGAAACAAAGGGCCTACTTTGCATCAGCAACACTGACTCAATGATAAACAAGTCATTCATAAGATGACAACTGATGGCACCTTTATTCATAGCAACTTTTTTCTAACTAATTAATCATTTGATTGTTAATCATAAATATAGGGGGCTGCTGCTTGGTATAACTGTTTTCAAGAATATTATTTAAATTGGTAAACTGTTTAGCCTAGGCTACTAAAATGAACACCAAAACTTAACATGAACTGTTAAAAATGATAGTAATTTATGCAAAAAATTGATGGAAAGCTGGCAGCCTGCACGTTTCTTACCTTGACCACCTTCTTCCATATGGATCAATTTTCTGTTCTGATCTCAACAAGTCTCTGCAAACTACTGAGCAGGCACCAATCAGAAGCCGCAATTTTATGATGTCATCATGTAGACTTGAACAAAGTATTTTACAGTATTTTAAAAATACAAAGCCATTTTCATCAACCCTATCAAATACAAATTACAAAATACTATTTTGTATTTGAAATACGTATTTGAAATACATGTATCATAAATACTGCGCATCCCTGCCTCTTAATAAGTATTTTAAATAATGACTGTAAAGGGAAGTCATGTAATGTTAACATTTCACTTTGTTTTCTTTTTTTTAGGTTCAAATGTAACCCCAAGGCTTTAGAGCATTTAAGGCTAGTAGAAATTGGTTTTCATTTTTTAGAAACAGTGTGTTACAACACAGAAGAGACGGAGACAGGAATTCACAACAAGGATGTTTATTGATATCAACAGAGTATGACGGCAGTGCAGGTGAGTGAAGCCTAAGCAGTGATGATGAATGGATAGCAGAATAGTGATACTGTCCTTTACGTGGTTGTAGATACGGAGATCTTGGATGGCGCTGGAGAGACTTGGACGATGGAGACGGAGAACACTCACACACAGAAGGAGATACACACGAGGAGAATTGGAGACGTTGGAGACAGGTAAGTAGATCACTAGGAGTCCTTGAAGTAAGCATGAAGGTAAGTCTTGATGCAAACAAGACCGGACACTGAAGTGGTGTGTGTGAGTGTTCTTTATACTGTGAGTGATGAGGTGCTGATGAGGTGCAGGTGGCGGTGATCAGTATTCCGGTGATTGGGTGCGCTGTGATTGGCTGATGGTGGAGCCTGGCGTGTCTGTGACAGTACCCCCCCTCCCACGGCCCGCTCCTGAGGGCTGAGGACCCCGACGTTGTGGTGGTCGTCCTCCTCCGCATGGGGCAGGTCTGTCAGGGTGGCTGGCATGGAATGTTTGGAGAAGATTGGGATCGAGGATGTCATTTCTGGGGACCCAAGAGCGCTCCTCGGGGCCATAGCCTTCCCAGTCCACCAGATACTCAAGTAGACCACCACAGCACCGGGAGTCCAAGATCTCACGAACCTCTTAGGCTGCACCGTCCTCTAGGATGAGTGGAAGGGGGGGTTCGGCAGCTGCCACGTCAGGTTCTGTGGAGACAGAAACAGAAGGGTGGTGAGGCTTGAGAAGTGAAACATGGAAAGTGGGGTGAATCTGGTATTGTGGAGGAAGTTGGAGCTGATACGTGACAGGGTTGATCTGCTTGGTGATGGTGAACGGGCCAATGAACCTGGGACTCAGCTTCTTGCAGGGCTGATGCAGTCTGATGTCCCGTGTTGACAGCCAGACCTTCTGTCCCGGTTGGTAGGAGGGAGCGGTGGAGCGACGAAGGTCCGCTGTCATCCTGGATCTGTGCAGGGCTCGTTGCAGTTGGTGGTGTGCTGAGTCCCAGACCCTCTTGCTCTCTCGGAACCAGTAGTCGACTGCTGGAACGTTCGATGGTTCCCCGGTCCAGGGGAACAGTGGGGGTTGGTAACCAAGTACGCACTGGAAAGGGGTGAGTCCAGTAGATGGTTGACGCAGAGAGTTCTGTGCGTCCTCGGCCCAACCCAGATACTGGTTCCAAGAGTCCTGGTGGCCGTGACAGAAGGTACGGAGGAAGCGACCGATCTCCTGAATTTTCCTCTCCATCTGCCCGTTCGACTGAGGATGGTAGCCAGATGAGAGACTTACGGTCACACCTAGGAGGGATAGGAACGCCTTCCATACCCGGGAGATAAACTGAGGTCCTCTGTCTGAGACGATATCTTCGGGAATACCGTAGTATCGGAACACGTGATTAAACATGAGTTCGGCAGTTTCCATGGCGGTAGGTAGACCTCTCAGGGGAATCAGGCGACATGATTTGGAGAAGCGGTCTACAATTACGAGGATGCAGGTATAGCCATTTGATGCTGGTAAGTCGGTGATGAAGTCCACCCCTAGGTGTGACCAGGGTCGATCAGGAACGGGCAGAGGATTGAGCTTGCCGGCTGGAAGATGGCGGGGGCTCTTGGAGATGGCGCACTCCCTACAGCCCTGCACGTACCTTCTGACGTCAGCTGCCATGTTTGGCCACCAGAAGTGCTCCTTTAGCAGCGAGAGGGTTTCATTGACCCCCAGGTGGCCAGTGCCAAGTGACGTGTGGGTAGAGTGGATAAGTGGAGTGCGTCGTGTCCGGGTGATGTAGAGCAAGCCTGGTGGGCAACCCGGCGGAGTGTTAGTGGAGACATTGGAGGAGGGTATGGTCTCTTCTGATCAGGCGATGGGGCTCACAAAGATTTACTCGAGGAGAATGGTTTCAGGTTCTTCGTTCTTTTCTTCAGGAGCATGGAGACGAGATAGGGCATCTGCTTTGACGTTTTTGGAGCCGGGGCGATAGGTGATGGAAAAATCAAAGCGGGAGAAGAACATAGCCCAGCGTGCTTGTCGGGGATTCAGTCTTTTAGCCGCTCTAAGATATTCTAGGTTTTTATGGTCAGTAAGGACCATGAAGGGGTGTTTTTGGTCCCTCCAGCCAATGCCTCCATTCTTCCAGGGCCAACTTGACGGCCAAGAGCTCGCGGTTTCCTATGTCGTAGTTGACCTCCGCTGGGTTGAGCTTGCGGGAGAAGAAGGCGCATGGATGGAGCCTACTTGGTGTCCCCTGCTGCTGAGACAATACCGCTCCCACTCCTGTGGTGGAGGCGTCCACGTCCACTACTAAGGGCATGTCTGGATTGGGATGGACGAGGAGGGGAGCAGTGGTGAAGGCTTCTTTGAGGGTCTCGAAGGCATTGGTGGCGGCTGGGTTCCAGGACAGAGACTTGGGCTGGTTTCGGAGCAGGTTGGTGAGTGGATGAACAATGGAGCTGTAATTCTTGATGAAGCGGCGGTAGAAGTTTGCAAAACCAAGGAAGCGTTGGAGTTCTTTTATGGTGGAGGGAATGGGCCAGGTCTTGATAGCTTCCACCTTCCCCTCGTCCATCAGGATGCCATTGTGATTGATGATGTATCCAAGGAAGTGTACAGAGGGTGGGTGAAATGAGCACTTTTCTGCCTTCAGGAAGAGGTGGAATTGTCTCAGGCATTGGAGGACGTCCGCAACGTGGTGGTGATGTTCGGCCAGGCTCCGGGAGTAGATCAATATGTCATCTATGTAGACCAGGACAAACTTATGGAGAAACTCCCAGAGCACCTCATGGATGAAATCCTGGAATATGGAGGGGGCGTTGACCAGGCCATACGGCATCACAAGGTATTCATAGTGGCCGTTGGGCGTGACGAAGGCGGTCTTCCACTCGTCCCCCTCGCGTATCCGGATGAGGTTGTACGCGCTGCGGAGGTCCAGCTTGGTGAACACAGTGGCACCACGGAGATGTTCCAGAGCTGCTGGGACGAGAGGAAGGGGATAACGGAACTTGACTGTGATCTTGTTAAGTGCACGGTAATCGATACAGGGCCACAAGCCTCCGTCCCTTTTTTGCCACGAAGAAGAAGCTCGAAGCAGCAGGGGAAGTAGACGGGCGGATGTATCCTTGGTCTAGGGCCTCTTTGATGTATTCCTCCATGGCCTTCTCCTCCGGTATGGATAGGGGGTAGATCTTTCCCCTGGGCACTGGCTCACCCAGAAGCAGATCGATGGCACAGTCCCATGGCCGGTGTGAAGGCAGCTTGGAGGCTCTTTGTGGGCAGAAGACGTCACTGAAGGGGACGTAACAGGATGGGATGTCCACAGAACGTTTCTCAACCGGGCTTTCGATGGAGGTTGCACAGATGGAGATGTCTTTGGAACGAGGAGACTTGAGAACTGGAAAATCAGAGAAACAGTTGGAGAAACAATTTACGCCCCACTTCAGGATCTCACCGGTGGTCCAAGAGATGGTAGGGTTGTGCTGCTCCAACCATGGGCGCCCTAGAACCACGTCAGAGGTGGATTCCTCCAGAACCAGCAGGTGTATGTCTTCGTGATGTAGTACTCCGACTCTTAGTTGGAGGGGACCAACGCAACAACTGACCTTTCTTCGGCTCAGGGGTTTGCCCGTGATGGAGTGGATCTGGTAGATGGTCAGAGAGGGCGAGGTCTTGAGCTGGAGTTGTCGACAGAGGGCGCCGGAGATGAAGTTTCCTGCTGACCCTGAATTGAGGAGTGCCACCACTGGAATAGATATATTAGCGGCAGTAAGATTTACAACAGTAGTGAGTGGTTTCATCTTCTTAATGGATGGAAAGATGGCACTCACCGTGGGGCGAGGAGGACGGATTGGGCATGCGGATATCACATTAGCACCACAATACAGGAAGAGTTGGCGTTCAGTCGATGAGAGTCTTGAGTTCTCCACTTGCATGGGCTCGTTGGCTGGTTCTGGAAGGCTGACGGGTTTGGACCGACGGAGGAGGGTGTGAAACAGTGGCTGGCCCTGGTGTTCTTCAATACACGACTGCATACGAGTGCCAAAGCGGATGGACAGCTGGATGAACCGCTCAAGACCGATGGAGTCCTCGTATGCAGCGAGATGCAACCGCACCCTGGGATCCAGACCTTGTCGATAGGTGGTGATGAGCGCCTGCTCGTTCCATCCGCCGTCCGTCTCTGGTTTAGCGCCAGCCAAAGCCAAATTCAAATGCACATTTGAATTTGGCAGTTGATCACGTGATGCGCTGAACGTTCTAATCACACCGGTGTGATCGTACGCTCCTGGGGCCAGCCAAGACTGATCACACCGGCGTGATCGTACGCGTCAAAGGGTTAAGCAAAGTGATATGCCTCAAATTGTCTAAATATCTTTTATGCTTCATACTTTCTATCAATTCTTTTTTTCAATACACCCCCCCCCCTTTTTTTAATTATTAGAGAGCCCCCCCCACTCCTGTTCCAGTTCTGTTTCAGTAAACACTTTTCTACAACTCACCCATCCGATCCCTTCCGTTGTGTGACAATTATCATACTGACATACAATAACATACAAGTTATTGCTATTCAATACTTCAACAATTTCCTTTATTAAGAACAGTAAACAAAAAGCATATGTTTACAGTTAAAAGTTCAACCATATGCATACCATAGAAAAAGGTCATAGTTGTAAAATAGTATGAAAAAATAACCTGTTAAGACTCAGTAATTTTATCAAACAGTTATACTTCAGTGTCCTCGTGATTGAAATGAATCCAAATGAACCATGAGAAGCTGAACAGTATTACAATTTTCAATTGGTTGCTTATTTTAGGGAAATTTCCATCAGTTTCTGCTCTCAGACTGATTCTGTGGCCTTTGCGACTGACTTTGGGGAATGCTGGATCGATGCAGTCCTAGAGAGGATTTTCACATTTTTCACTCCCTGGGAGACCTGGTCCGGTGGTGCGGAAACTGTGGACGACATGAAAGCTGGTTTTATTAAACCGAAGATGTGAACAATGCTCATGTTCAGCAAAAATACCAGGATTGTATCATATTTGATTCTACTACAGTATATGTTTGTCATGCAAGAAAGATCTTGAAGTATTTAACACATTTTGTTTAAACTTCTCATTTTAATAATAAACATGTAGACAGCAAATACTGTGCCTGGTAAATATGAAACAAATATAATCAACATACTCTAATTAGCCTCTCTCTCAGTTGTTGCAGATGTAATAGTTTTACTTTCAAACCAATTTGTACTTTCTTACTTTAAAGTTGTTTATGTTGAATATGTAAATGAGGTCATTAAAGTTACACTGTTATGATAGTTTGATTATAAAGTATATTTGAGACTATAGACTATATAGATCTGGCTATGTGAGACTATAGTTTGAATTAATCCCTTTTGTTTTCATGACACATTGACATTACAGTACAGAATGGCTCTTTCAGCATTATCCTGAATATTGTATAAGCATTGATTTAATGTGTCGGAAGAGAGGCTTTTGGGAGCATAAACGTCACATCCTTCTAATTTTCCCGGCAAAAACAGCTCGAGTCCTTCACATAAAAATCAGCCCCTTTTTAAGTTACAAGTTGTTCATACATTGGCAATAAAAAGCGATTAATGCATGAAAATTATTACATATAGCTACTTTAGCAAGCTACATTTTCAAAGTAGCTTCCTCACAACATGTTCTGAAGTCATCCTCAGAGTTTAGGAATATTTTTTTTTATTATACAATTCTGGGATCCTTCTTTTGGCTGTACAAATACAAACAACTACTTCAGAGAAATTCAATCATTTTAGGAATAATACTGGCTTCTGCAGTGCGAACTGTAGCAGTAGCACTCCATTCACTCCAGTAGCTTTGATGCCGTTCTTGAATGCATCGCATCTGTACCACATATTCAGTGTAAGGCTCCAGTGGCTGCAGTCTAAACGACTCCGTGTGCGCTTGGATAAGGCTCTCAGGCACCTAAAAGAGGAATCAAATTCATGAATAAAACAGGATGTGACTTGATGTGAGAACTAAATGCAAAGCAAGATCATTAAAGTTTGTACTGCATTGTTTGAAATAAGAAAACCCCCAATGAACCATAATGAAATGTTTTGGTAAATAAATAGGTCAAAACAAAAGAACATAGACTGCATCAGATCACATCAAGTTTCACTAACAATTATTATTCACATAAAAAAAATCATAATTTTTGTCTTGACCATTTTAAAATCTGAATTGCTTTTTTGTACCTCGGTCCAAACATCAGAGTCTACTTGGCGGTATCTGATGACATACGAGAGTTTCATCATGGTCCTGTCAATGGGATGTTTCCAAGTAACCATGAGAGATGTGAAGAAGTTAACTTCAGCGAGAACTTGGACATCCAATGGTGGATTGGGTTTCACTAAAAAGCAGTCGTGCGAAACAGAAGATAGTTGAAGTTATGCATCCATATAGAGTGTTAAATGAATTATTTCCTAATGCAAAAGCTGAAATCATACCAAAATTCAAAGCATCATTGCATAGAAGTTTGTCTGACCGCACTGACCCCAGCGCGTTCTTTGCTTCAACCCACACTGTCACATCCAAAGAAAATGGAAAAGTGTCCAGGTTGACGACGCAGTTTTTTGCAAGACGCTGTTTACAAGTGGCGGTATAAGTTGAGTTAGTTCTATAAAAAGACAAAGAAGAGACACTCAAGTCTTTCATTTTGAGTCATTTGATAAAAACAAACCCAAAAAGGTTTTTAAATGTGTAAAAACTGAAACAGTGTTATCAGGCACAAAAGCTCTTACAGACATATTGTAGCATGAAGGGTGTAAGTGGTGTCAAGCAGCGGTTTCTGTGATTCTGATTCCCAACTGCATTTTAAGTCAGAGGAAATATCCGTGCCCTCCTGCACAGCAACGCACGTCAGATTCTCTGGTTTCAACGGAAGGTCTGGAGGTTATAAACAGAAAAACAATGAATACATAATGAAGTTTCTTGAAGTTGAAATGCCTCTTTGGTAAATAATACATTAGCTTTTAAATAATGAGAACATTTTAAAGAGAAAATCATTTCTGGAATTTCTCACAACAGAAGGGCTGCTTTTCTCCTACATATTTTATAAACAAATGGAACTGAAACTTGTCATTATTAACCAAAAGCCACATATTAGCTTTCTGTGTGAAAAAAAAAAAAAAAATGATTCAGTTATTTGCTGAAAACATTCTTAATCTCATTTAATTAAAATTTTCAAGATTGTCTTGCCAGGAATGACATTAGATAACTGATTATATTTTTTGAAGAAAAAATACTTTATTTGAAATTGAACTTGAGCACTAATGAAATTTTAAATCTAAGGCAGAGGGGAAGCTTACAACGTCTGAAATGTCTGTTCCCTTTCGAGGGAACTCGCACTGCGTCCCGAAGGGGGCGCTATGGGAACGCCCTCAGCGTGAAAGCGTCTGATGCACGTGTGTCAACTAGTCCAATGGCGAGAGTGAACGTCACCGGCGGGTGACGTCACGACCAGGAAAGTATAAATACACATCCGGAAAGACCGGCTTCAGCTTTTGTGCCTCAGCAAAGCGCTCTGTGTTAAACTGTCTCTGTCTATTTATTGTTGTTTGTCCTCAAGCATTATATATATTTTAGACAGAAGCTTATTGGCGAGCAAATAGCAACTTGAGTCGTGTGTGCTTCCCTGCCCTCGCTACTATACGAGTGGGAATACACGCGATTCATGTGTTGTTTGTTTTAGAGCAGAGCATGCACGTCAGTTCTTGTAAAGAAGGGTATCTGACAGTGTTCATTCATATTTCCCGATGTGATGCACTATCGAGATTTTTAGCTCTGCTCCTCTTGGCTTTTTTCTCGAGGGAATAAAGTCTTAAGCAATAAGAATCTATAGCCTTGGATCAAGCGTTTGCGAGGCGACGCGTTGATTTCGGGTCTGCAAACTGCAATAAAGATTCTAGTGGCTCTGATCTCGCGTCTGCCGAGGCGACGCGTAGATTTCGAGTCTGCAAACTGCAATAAAGAATCTAGTGGCTCTGATCTCGCGTCTGCCGAGGCGACGCGTAGATTTCGTGTCTGCAAACTGCAATAAAGATTCTAGTGGCTCTGAACTCGCGTCTGCCGAGGCGACGCTTAGATTTCGAGTCTGCAAACTGCAATAAAGAATCTAGTGGCACGGATCTCGCGTCTGCTGAGGCGACGCGTAGATTTCGAGTCTGCAAACTGCAATAAAGAATCTAGTGGCTCTGAACTCGCGTCTGCTGAGGCGACGCGTAGATTTCGAGTCTGCAAACTGCAATAAAGAATCTAGTGCACGGATCTCGCGTCTGCTGAGGCGACGCGTAGATTTCGAGTCTGCAAACTGCAATAAAGAATCTAGTGGCTCTGAACTCGCGTCTGCTGAGGCGACGCGTAGATTTCGAGTCTGCAAACTGCAGTAAAGATTCTAGTGGCTCTGAACTCGCGTCTGCTGAGGCGACGCGTAGATTTCGAGTCTGCAAACTGCAGTAAAGAATCTAGTGGCACGGATCTCGCGTCTGCTGAGGCGACGCGTAGATTTCGAGTCTGCAAACTGCAATAAAGAATCTAGTGGCACGGATCTCGCGTCTGCTGAGGCGACGCGTAGATTTCGAGTCTGCAAACTGCAATAAAGAATCTAGTGGCTCTGAACTCGCGTCTGCTGAGGCGACGCGTAGATTTCGAGTCTGCAAACTGCAATAAAGAATCTAGTGGCTCTGAACTCGCGTCTGCTGAGGCGACGCGTAGATTTCGAGTCTGCAAACTGCAGTAAAGATTCTAGTGGCTCTGAACTCGCGTCTGCCGAGGCGACGCTTAGATTTCGAGTCTGCAAACTGCAATAAAGAATTTATGTGGCTCTAATCTCGTGTTTGTCGAGGCAACGCGTAGATTAGGGTGTGCAGACGGCAGTTATAAATATTCAACCAATTATTCAGACCGTGTACACTTGTCTGGTGGTTCATTGATGCATTTAATTTGAGGAATTAAGTGGGATATTGCCTGGTTTTTAAAAGCTATATGTCTGCACTAATATTAATTTTGAGAGATTAAATGAAATTTGATGTGTGTATGGCTATATGCCTATATATACATAGCATTTCTTTCAGACCGTATTAACTTGTCTGATAGATCATTTGCTGCATTTAATTTTGAGGAATTAAATGGACAGTTGGCTGTAATTTAATTTTGAGAAATTAAAATAATACATATTTATCTGACTTTAAGTAGTTAGATTCATGTATTAGTTCAGCCTTTCATGTAGATCCTGACGCCTGTGGTGTTAGGATTCTTGGGGCAGCCCCCTGCGGTGTGGAGCGGTGTACACCTCCGTATACGGTGCCCGTGCCACTTCGTTGCCCTCAGGGGACCGATCTGCCAACCAGAGCAGAGCAAAGAGCAGAGCATGCACGTCAGTTCTTGTAAAGAAGGGTATCTGACAGTGTTCATTCATATTTCCCGATGTGATGCACTATCGAGATTTTTAGCTCTGCTCCTCTTGGCTTTTTTCTCGAGGGAATAAAGTCTTAAGCAATAAGAATCTATAGCCTTGGATCAAGCGTTTGCGAGGCGACGCGTTGATTTCGGGTCTGCAAACTGCAATAAAGATTCTAGTGGCTCTGATCTCGAGTCTGCCGAGGCGACGCGTAGATTTCGAGTCTGCAAACTGCAATAAAGAATCTAGTGGCACGGATCTCGCGTCTGCCGAGGCGACGCGTAGATTTCGTGTCTGCAAACTGCAATAAAGTTGCAGTTTGCACACCCTAATCGATGTGATGCACTATCGAGATTTTTAGCTCTGCTCCTCTTGGCTTTTTTTCTCGAGGGAATAAAGTCTTAAGCAATAAGAATCTATAGCCTTGGATCAAGCGTTTGCGAGGCGACGCGTTGATTTCGGGTCTGCAAACTGCAATAAAGATTCTAGTGGCTCTGATCTCGCGTCTGCCGAGGCGACGCGTTGATTTCGGGTCTGCAAACTGCAATAAAGTATGGCGCGGGATCAGTGCCAAAATCAAGCTTCCGAACGACCGACCGACCGATCGAACGTCAAACCGAACGTCTATCTGAACGTCTTGTACTTTGAACGTCTAACTGAGCGTGTCGACCCACGTGACGACCTGACGTGACGCCAACGTCTTGAAATTAACTGGTTTTTAACCATGTAAGGTGCCAAGCTGATGTGTAAAGACTATAAATGTACATTACAGGCATGAAAGTATGTGTTTTACTAGCATATAACTGTAAAAAAACATCCTAGTCTTAATTTGATCCGTACAATCATGTTAACTGTTAGCTTTATTGCCTACTGTACAATATAGCCTATACCAGTCCATCAGACCTCTTTATCCTACTTCCCAGGAAATCTACAGAATACCAATCAGGTAATGTGCTCCAGGACAGCCTTTAGTGTGGGCTGTTAAACTAAACTCTGCTGGTCGTGTCCCTGCAGGAACTAAATTGTATAGCCTTGCTTTATACACCTTTTTCCACCAGTTACTTTAAAAAATAATAATTAGTTATAGTAGTTACTTCTCACAAATAGTAGCTGAGTTAGTAACTAAGTTACTTCATTCTCAATTACCAGGGAAAGTAACTATTGGGTTACTTTTTAATTTTCTTTTTTCAAATATGTCAAATAACTTGGATGCCCTAATATTAAATATGTTAAATTAATGAAATGGACACTAAATAGAATAAAATATTTTTATAAAACATTGTACCTAATCTACACTATTTTAATGTTGCTGTGGGGCAACGTGAGAGACAACTATCAAATTCAATATATTATTGTAAATATTATCATTACTATGGAACAATAAAACACAATAGATGGTTTAGAACTTTTAATATTTATTGCACAGGCTACAACTGGCCAACAAATAAGTCTAAAAATAAATTATGCTTGATCCTTCTTGACTTATGATCCGCTCTTATTCACGACATGAAATTTATCTGTACTGTAGGCTACTGTTGGTAGCCATTAAAGAAAACGTATTTCACATTTATGTTTAAATAGGCCTATTATAATGTTATTTTTTAATTTCATCTATTTGATAATAAAGACTATAAATGGACATTATAGGCACTAAATAAAGATATTTTATACCTAAATACTAAATCCTGGACATTACAGGCAATACACATCTAAAACAACACTAACACAAACATATTTCTTTCCTGAATCCATGTGCTCCTCCATTGTTTTAGTTTCAAAAAGCAGACTGTCCACAGATATTCTATATTCTTAATTTGACCTATATTATCATTCTAACTTGTTGTTATTGTTAATTTTATTTCCTGCTGCAATGTTCACAGTCCATGCAAGACACTCTAAATTAATAAATTGTTAATTATTGTAATTGCCTATATAGTATATCATCAGAATCTCTTTATCCTTTTTCCCATGAAATCAACAGAATATTCAGTTGATATCATGTGAAGCCTCAGGAGAGCCTTTAAAATGTTTTTGAATGAAAGTTTAACATTACAGTTCCTTTAGTGGACAGTTGCTCTTACCCTCTTTCCTTCATCTCAGTTGAATGAGATTTGGTGACAAAATTATCTTTAATTATCTGTAAAATTATCTGTCTACACACACAAATAAAAACTAGGATTGATTTGGTTGATTAAAGGTAGGCTATGTAGCCTACCCGAGCTCAAAAGTCAATATTGAGGCATGCCTTTTAGAAAATATATTGTCTATATAACTTATACTTTACATTCTGTAGAAGTGTGTTGCTGTGTTTTTATTTTATTATCAGACATGAAAAATACATACTAGGCTATCATAAAAGCAATTTCTCATTCTCTTGAAAAAAAAAAAAGAAAATTCTTTGGTACAGTCATGCAATTGATTGTGTGTCTGCTGTTTCCTAATTCATCAATTGTCATTTAGATTAAATATGATATTTGTTCCCTGATGAATAGTTTTACTCCTTAAAACATTAGTTCCTTGCATGAGTCATTTAATGCAAAATGGTTGAACTAGTTGCCATAAACTGTCAAGTGTCAAGCATATTTTCTATACATTTCTATTAGACTTTTTTTTAATGTGTCATGAATTGAAGAATTGCAGAGGTGAATTTTGAATTTTACAAATGAAGGGAAATGTAAGGGGCTAGATCCGAACACGATAGACAGTCACTTTTTAAAATGAAATATCAAAATGATAAACAACAGACTTTATTTCCACAGCCTTGAGTTTTTGAACTGATCTCTTGAATAAATGATACAATGATACATAAAATACATTTTATCAGACACTTGTCGCCACCTAGCGAAATATCATATATTTATTTCATGTAACACGTTCCTACACGTGCTTACGTGTTGTTAACGCGTTCCTATGGCGATCGGTCGGAAGTGCGAGTAACCGATCGTCTTCCCAACGTGTTGTTTACGTGTAAAGACACGTTGTAACACGTTTGTGCTTTTCTTACCTTAATTTAACTCATGATTCGATTGTATCCTTTTCCACACGCTTGGACGGCTAATTTGGAAAAGAACGAAACATTCCACGAACATTTTCTCCATCTCCCATTAAAAGTTTTAGGAACAGACTTCTATTTTCGAAATGCTAAAGCTACGCCTAAATTAAATAAGCTATTGATATATTGCATAAAATATCCTGACCATTTAAATCAGATATATACTTATACTTACATCTACTTCTTACATCTACACACATCGGAATTCGACCTCGTCTTTTGTAAACAGTAGCCTAAAGTTTGATTTGATTGGCCAAAAACTTTTACAATTTATTTTTTTTCATTCTAATTTGTTACAGAGCAGTGACTTGATCATATTATTTAACTTATAGAAATAGAATAGCTGCAAGATTCCTTAATGCTTATTATCAAATTGAGACCCTAACCCTATTTATTTATAATTAGGCCTATAAAACAATTATAAATTAATTATAAAATACTGCCCCTGCAACAACAACAATTTCTTCTTTCTTTTATTTTTAATCAGTAGGCCTATTTGATGTGACCATACTTTGTTTTTAGAACCACACCAATTTGACTACATAAAAATAGACATGTCAAGCTTTCTATAGATATATTTCTCATGTCTGTGAGTCAAGCAGACTATACTGAGTCTCGGTTCATTTAGCCTATAAGTCGCGCTCCAGTTCATGCACCAGTGATCGCGCCCGCGCCTGCCATGATTATATTGTCTACTTTATTTGCTTCTTATTTATTAAATCTAGGCAATTGGTTGATGAAACATTGATTTAAATTAAGATACATTTTTTACAAAACGAAATTCACTTTAAGAAAGGCTTTCTACAAAACAAAACTTAAAGAAGTGGTCAAAATCATGTCTGACCCACTTCATGACTCCCGATATATTGGCATCATATAATGCATCTTACTCATGCTGTTCACTTTTCATTATCAAATAGATGAAATTAAAAAATAACATTATAATAGGCCTATTTAAACATAAATGTGAAATACGTTTTCTTTAATGGCTACCAACAGTAGCCTACAGTACAGATAAATTTCATGTCGTGAATAAGAGCGGATCATAAGTCAAGAAGGATCAAGCATAATTTATTTTTAGACTTATTTGTTGGCCAGTTGTAGCCTGTGCAATAAATATTAAAAGTTCTAAACCATCTATTGTGTTTTATTGTTCCATAGTAATGATAATATTTACAATAATATATTGAATTTGATAGTTGTCTCTCACGTTGCCCCACAGCAACATTAAAATAGTGTAGATTAGGTACAATGTTTTATAAAAATATTTTATTCTATTTAGTGTCTATTTCATTCATTTAACATATTTAATATTAGGGCATCCAAGTTATTTGACATATTTGAAAAAAGAAAATTAAAAAGTAACCCAATAGTTACTTTCCCTGGTAATTGAGAATGAAGTAACTTAGTTACTAACTCAGCTACTATTTGTGAGAAGTAACTACTATAACTAATTATTATTTTTTTTAAAGTAACTGGTGGAAAAAGGTGTATAAAGCAAGGCTATACAATTTAGTTCCTGCAGGGACACGACCAGCAGAGTTTAGTTTAACAGCCCACACTAAAGGCTGTCCTGGAGCACATTACCTGATTGGTATTCTGTAGATTTCCTGGGAAGTAGGATAAAGAGGTCTGATGGACTGGTATAGGCTATATTGTACAGTAGGCAATAAAGCTAACAGTTAACATGATTGTACGGATCAAATTAAGACTAGGATGTTTTTTACAGTTATATGCTAGTAAAACACATACTTTCATGCCTGTAATGTACATTTATAGTCTTTACACATCAGCTTGGCACCTTACATGGTTAAAAACCAGTTAATTTCAAGACGTTGGCGTCACGTCAGGTCGTCACGTGGGTCGACACGCTCAGTTAGACGTTCAAAGTACAAGACGTTCAGATAGATGTTCGGTTTGACGTTCGATCGGTCGGTCGGTCGTTCGGAAGCTTGATTTTGGCACTGATCCCGCGCCATAATAAAGATTCTAGTGGCTCTGATCTCGCGTCTGCCGAGGCGACGCGTAGATTTCGTGTCTGCAAACTGCAATAAAGAATTTATGTGGCTCTAATCTCGTGTTTGTCGAGGCAACGCGTAGATTAGGGTGTGCAGACGGCAGTTATAAATATTCAACCAATTATTCAGACCGTGTACACTTGTCTGGTGGTTCATTGATGCATTTAATTTGAGGAATTAAGTGGGATATTGCCTGGTTTTTAAAAGCTATATGTCTGCACTAATATCTCTTTAATTTTGAGAGATTAAATGAAATTTAATGTGTGTATGGCTATATGCCTATATATACATAGCATTTCTTTCAGACCGTATTAACTTGTCTGATAGATCATTTGCTGCATTTAATTTTGAGGAATTAAATGGACAGTTGGCTGTAATTTAATTTTGAGAAATTAAAATAATACATATTTATCTGACTTTAAGTAGTTAGATTCATGTATTAGTTCAGCCTTTCATGTAGATCCTGACGCCTGTGGTGTTAGGATTCTTGGGGCAGCCCCCTGCGGTGTGGAGCGGTGTACACCTCCGTATACGGTGCCCGTGCCACTTCGTTGCCCTCAGGGGACCGATCTGCCAACCCCATCACTCTTAGTGCTCTGGGGTGCAGTGGTTTCCAGCAAGCTTTGATTCAGCGCTCACTCGACGCTGCATCAGGTTCGCACCCTCTGAGGAGGGTCGAAAAGCAGTCAAATGGGTTATTTCCTGCCAGTGTATTTCAGGTCACCAAAGTGGCTGCTCTAGGTATACCAGAGACCAGTCTTGAGAGGCTGGTTCCCTTTTGTGGATTTTCTGGCAGAGTTGAGGCTTCTGCCAAAGATGTATCTCAATGGGCAGGCTCTGGTAATGGAACAGAAAGTAAACTCTTTTGCGAAAGGAGCTACAAAATGGGTTCCTCCTCCCAGCAGAGAGTTAGGGTTTTTAGGGCCGCTACTATTTTGTTCCAAAGAAGGATGGAGGGTTGCATCCTATATTAGATCTTAATCATTTGAATCAGTCAGTCAGGAGACTTAGGTTCAAAATGTTGACTCTAAACCAGATCCGAGGACTGGTTTGTCATGATAGTTCTAAAGGGTGCATACTTCCATGTCTCCATCCTTCTACAGCATAGGAAGTTCCTCGGGTTTGCTTTCAGGGGCAAAGTATACCTATATTAGGTTCTTCCATTTGGTCTAGCTCCATCACCCCACACGTTCATGGAATGCGTAGATGCAACTCTGGCCTTGCTCAGGCTGCAGGGCATACGCATTATGAACTGATAAGATGACAGGCTAATATTAGCGCAGTCGGAACAGATGGTCAGTTCAACATTGAGATGTTGTTCTTGCTCATAAAAGATTGGGGTTGTGGCTGAACGCCAAGAAGAGTGTGCTTTCTCCATTACAGAGAACCACCTTCCTGGGCATGGTATGGATTCAGTGACGCTGCGGGCCGTTCTGTCGCCCACTCGTATTGCTGCAATCTTTTCAGTCACACAGGAAATATAACTAGGCCAGTCACTCACTGTAAAACAGTTTTCTAAAACTGTTGGGTCTGATGACAGCTGTGTCCAACGGTGATACCTTTTGGCCTGCTGTTCATGAGACCCTTACAGTGGTGGTTCAGGACCAAGGGTTTTCCCTGAGGGGGAATCCACTTTCTTCCTGTCCCAGGGACCTGTGTTAGGAGCTTAATATCATTGAGTCACTCTCATGGTAGATGTTTCTCTCACAGGCTGGGGAGTGGTAATGGAAGGCCGCTCAGCTCAAGGGCTGTTGAGGAGTCATCATCTTTCGTGGCACTAATTGCCTGGAGATGATGGCGGGCTTCAATGCGTTGAAGTTCTTCCTCCCAGACCTGAGAGGTCATCGAGCTGTCTGGAAAACAGACAATTCATCGATGGTCTCTTATATAAATCAACAGGGGGGTTTGCGTTTGCGCCCACTATCTGGCGCACCAGATCCTCCTGTGGTCCCTGGGGAAGATGCTCTCCTCGAGAACAATCTTATTTCAGGGACCTACAGTATAGGAGCAGACATCCTGTCGAGACAGGGGCTGAGGCCAGGGGAATGGAGACTTCACCCCAAAGTGGTGAAGCTCATATGGATCTTTCGCGTCTCAGGATACGACGCACTGTCCACTGTGGTTATCCCTTACACATTCAGTTCCTCTTGGACTGGATGCCATGGTACAGACATGGCCGAGGCTACGTCTGTACGTTTTCCCCCCCCAATTGTTCTGCTCCCAGGAGTTCTGGACAAAATTCGCCGGGAAGGGATAAGTCTACTGCTAGTAGCGCCTTACTGGCCAAGTCGGATATGGTTCTTGGACCTCGTGTCTATCCTTGACGGCTCTCCCTCGGAGATTCCGTTCAGGAGAGACCTATCTCATGCGACAGGCTTGATTTTTCACCCCGCCCAGAAGTATTCAACCTGTGGGTTTGGCCCCTGAGGGGGCCCAACTCATAGTATCTGGTCTCTCAACCGAGGTTGTGGTGACCATACTTTACTCCAGAACTCCAACCACAAGGAAACTATCCTGGTATTTCTGCAGTACCATGTCCCTGTGGTTGGTACAATTGTGGGGAATAACCCTTTGAGGTATCATTTCCTTCTTGGCACTCTGAGGCTGAGGCCTGCAACATGCACTAGGGTTCCTGCTTGGGAGTTTGCCTTTATGTTGGAAGGCTTATCTGCAGCTCCATTTGAGCCGCTTGATTCTGTTTATACTGTTTTCCTCCTTGCCATTTCTTCCCTAAAAGAGTAGGAGACCTTCAGGCCATATCTGTATCCCCTACGTGCCTTGAGTGTGCACCAGGGATGGTCAAAGTGTTCCTTTACCCTACCGGGTTATATACCTAAGGTTCTGACCAATATGACACGGCCTATAGTGCTGCAAGCTTTCTGTCCTCTGTTCTCAGATCCAGACCAGGAAAAGTGGATTCTTGTGTGTCCAGTGTGAGCACTGGACACCTGATATCCACAGAGCTGCCCTGTGGAGGACCTCAGATCAACTGTTT
Source organism: Megalobrama amblycephala (assembly GCF_018812025.1). Taxonomy (NCBI): domain Eukaryota; kingdom Metazoa; phylum Chordata; class Actinopteri; order Cypriniformes; family Xenocyprididae; genus Megalobrama; species Megalobrama amblycephala. Next base: position 33,028,021 of record NC_063045.1, read on the forward strand.
GTTTTGGACCGCGCAATTAGGGGTCTCCCTGCGTCCATACAATTGGTTAGCAAGTGGATAGTTGAGACTATATCACTTGCGTATGAGGTCTCCGGCCAGCAGTATCCACTGTCTGCCAGAACTCGCTCTACTAGGAGTATGGCGGCCTCCAAGGCGTTGATGTTGGGGGTTTTCCTCAAGGAAGTCTGTGATGTGGCGGGCTGATCCTCGCCACTCACGTTGTGAGATGATGTATCTCGACCTGGATGCAGCTCCAGGCTCTTCAGTGCTCTTGTCTTAGTGTGCCACAGTTTCACACAGACAGGCATTTTCGAATTATGGCGTTTTGGGATATCGTTCCCATAGCGCCCCCTTCGGGACGCAGTGCGAGTTCCCTCGAAAGGGAACGTCTCAGGTTATGACTATAACCATAGTTCCCTGAGAGAGGGAACGAGACACTGCGTCGCGTTGCCATACTCCCTGCATCCCTGTGATCGATTTGCTTCGGCAGTTTAAGCTGAAGCCGGTCTTTCCGGATGTGTATTTATACTTTCCTGGTCGTGACGTCACCCGCCGGTGACGTTCACTCTCGCCATTGGACTAGTTGACACACGTGCATCAGACGCTTTCACGCTGAGGGCGTTCCCATAGCGCCCCCTTCGGGACGCAGTGTCTCGTTCCCTCTCTCAGGGAACTATGGTTATAGTCATAACCTGAGACGTTTTTTCCTGACACAAATGTTTTGGAATATTTCTTGTTCTACTGAAGATAGTTTTGGTGGAACTATCCAACTATCCCTAAGGGGACATGGTGAATTAAAAAAATATGAGATGGGAGGAACAATTATTTCAATGCTTTTGAGGTTTCCACGCAAATGTTTTGCGCTCCCCAAAACTTTGCGTTCACCCAAAAAAGAACTCAAAACTTTTGCGAGAGAACGGAAAAGCATTGACATTTTTTTTCTCATTTATTTTTCCTTCACCATTTAGGGGACAATATATACAAAACTAAAACAGCTGGTGTGTGGAAGAATTCAAGCCTTTTAATTAGAAAGTAACACATGATGTGATTGTGGCGAGAAGATACTCACATCCTGGATCGAGTGAGATTCCATAGGTACACTGACTTTGGAACGACAAGGGCTTCCTGGCTCTGCACTTCAACCAACCTTTCATGTTGCTGTTGACATTAACAGTAACACTGACGGACGTTTCATTTATTTTATGATAATGCTGCTTTGGAATGCTGAGGTTTCCTAAAACCCATTCAATGTCATCTGAGGTGTAACCAGATCCCTCCAGCAGGTGACATATCGCTGTGAAATCTTTTCCCACCTCAACAGGAATCGTACTGATGGAGTCTGGAAGAATTTTTAGACAGGTACTATTGGAACCTGTGTGGACAAAACACTAAATTGAGTATCACAAGAGAACAATTAAGAAACTGTTAATTGGGAGTAAATGACTGGTGACATGGCTTACCTACTGCATAATGCATAAACATCAAGAGTAAGAAGAAATGATGTAAAGTGTCCATTGTCACATCAAGACTGGTATCTGAGAAAAGATGGACATCAAAAAATATAGATAATGAATACAGATAGTGGTCATATCTACTATTTAATACATTTAATATCCTTATAATGTATGTCTTTAGATAAGAGGTTAAACTACGTTTTCACGACTTTGGGTCAAGAAGATGGCTCCAAACAAAATTATTTTTAGAAACCAAAGATCCTGAAAGCATTGAAGGAGATCCCATAATAAATTAATATAGATTTACAGTAGTAACAATAAATTATATTTTATTATATGATAAGATTTTAAATATGATGTTTTCATTATAAATATTGTGATTATCTCTAAGGTGGACACCCAATTTAATATATGATATTATTTACCTAACCATGTCAAGTCAACAAATGGAAGAGTCAGTCAGCTGTTTATCATGTTAATTATTGTGCCTTTTGCCCCAACAGCAGGAGGCACTTTTTTTCACCCAAAATACCATACTTTTACATACTGTTCCATTATTGAAAAACTCAAAATATATTCAATAATAGCGATTCTCATTTGCTACTTAAATCTACAACATTTTAAAAAACATCAAATATTAGATTAAAATTAGCACAGAATCAACTTTGCGCTGCTGCCCGGGATCACATCAAGAATCAGCCAAATTTTGTTTTGTTTCTAGAAAAGCGGATGTTTGGAAAGCGCTACGGAAATTCTAGCCCTGTTGTACACTAACTTGAGGGGTACAACAGCCTAATTTTTCAATTAAGTAAACTTTTTCAACTTTAAGTAAACATTGCTTCAAGATTTTATTCAAGAAATTATTCAAGTAAACAGAAATAAAGAACACTCAAATAAATTAAGAGCAGTGCTTTTTTTTGTTTGGTTTCTGGATTAATATTCAGGTTAATATTTATGAAGGTAAATCAGTAGCAAAACTCGAGAGGTTGCTGATTTGAATGTGAGAAATTGCTGTTTTAACATTTGTATTTGTAAATTGAAATTTACACTCACAGCCCTGATGTGAAAAGCTGAATGTTTTGATTTGCACACACAGACAGCGATCAAAACAATCATGTTACAAAGTTGAAGTTGCAGATTAATAGTTACAAATGTGTAAAATGACAGACAAAAATGTGTGAGACATATTTACTTTTGCACCTTACTTCAGTTTCGCTGTACAACTTCAAGTCGGCGCTTACAACCTCTCAGATCTGGCAGTACAAGTTCAATTCCTGGCGCTTTGACTTTTGCTACTCTTGCGATATTCCTGTAGCAAAACTGACTTGACCACTTGAATGCAGACGTAAGAGAGCAGAACTGGGGGGTGTTGAAGCCGTTTTATTGGTTGATGCCTGACCAGTGGCAGTTCTACATTGAATTACACCCTGGTTCTACCTTGAATTACATTTGAAAAACACGTAAGAGAATCCAGTTATCTACAAAAAATGTAGAAATGCAGGAATGAATAGGCTAATTGTTAAATAACCATTTAACAAGTGATATAATAATGTTCTAAAACATGGAACATTCCGTATTTAAAGCATGCCATAGGGCTAGGATCTAAATAAAAATCTGTATTTAAAAAAAAAAAAAAAAAAGTTATTTCATTAGACTAATTATTATTATTATTTTTATTACCCTGCAACAGTCACTTTACACAGTTACTGCTATCGTACAAATACACTTAGTTGTAGGTTGGAAATTCTACATATGGCATAATTATTATGTTCGCCAAAAAAAAAATCAACAACAAATATTTTTAGCAAAATGTATTTTACTCAGACTGAACTCCGTCTGTTTGGTGCGCATGCGCGCGGTGGCGCTTGTTCACGGAAGTTTGTGCTTGCTGAAGGCTTGTCCACGCCTGACTGCAAAATGGAAATATTTTCTCGACTTTCTAATATTTACAGATGGAGAATATGTCTGTGCAATGTAAATTATGCACTGAGGAAATTATTGGATGTCACTTCAGCTTAAAAAAAAATATTAGTAGAGGTATGTTTGTTTCCACCAATCGCTGCACAAGTTAAAGGTGCGTTCACGTGGCCTCGTAATTCCTGTAGTTACGAGATTCTAGCTTGTAAAAAGCGTTCACGTCCTCGTAGAGCTCGTAATTACAGCTTGTAAGCTGGGAGTTTTCTGAAAGCTCCCAGATGTACCACGTGGCCGCGCTGTAGCACCTGACCGCTGCAGATTCATTTAGGCGTCGAAAGTGCTGCCATGGAAACGCATAATTCCCAGTTCAAGGACCAAAAGGACGTGAACAGCTCCGAATTTAACGTCACGTGTTGTCATTTCAAGATTCCGGTAAATACGAGGTGATGTGAATGCAGCATAAGGTTACGTATGATGATGAAGGCACGTTAGTGCTAGCCCTCCCGGAACCCACAGAGAATGCATTGCAGTGCCTGCAGTTCGAAAAAAAAGTTCTTTGAATGGAAGTCTATGGGAGCACTCGGGGCAATTCTCGGCCAGACTGAAATCGCCCAAAAAGAGGCGGTGCTCCACAGAGTGTGACTCGACGCTGATTGGATTATATCCAGAGGCAGAACAAACAGTCTAGCAGTGACAGCTAGCGTAACTCTGTGGTTGAATGTGATTGAAAAATCCATCCCTTTTTCACTTTGGTGGTGCGTTGCCCTATTGCTCTAATGAAGAAACCGCCCCTGCTTAGGGCACTACATTGTGTTAATCCAGGCCTGGTGCAGGAGGTTAATGATCAGGCAAGTTCAATGCAGTGGTCCAATATCTGGAAATCTGATCTTACTATCTGGGCTTTTGCTTACAATTTGGTCGCCCCCACTTTGAAAAGGTCTCCTGCGCCCCTGTTTGCAATCTAGGGATCAAACAAATCTAACCCGGTTTAAGCAGTACCACTACACTTTATACACACTTATCATCTCAGATTGAGCTCATGTGATTTGTTCACAAGTGAGAATGTACAGTGAAAGTGATGTACAGTGAACAGCCAATCATGTGGTCAATTTTGGGCGTCACTTCCGGTGTGAGAACGCTGGCGCGCTTGTGCTGCCGCTTCATGCTGGTTTTTGGATATGTTTCTACTGGGATTCAACATATTTGGATTACTTTCTGGACTACATTCATTCAATAAGATTTGGATGATTGACCTGCCATTTTTCGGGATCCTGTCACAACATTACGCTTCGATCCCGTCCTCGGACACGGCAATATTGCATCTTCAGATATGCGATGTGCACTATTGAACACTCGCTCTTTAACTGATAAAGTATTAGTGCTAAATGACATTATCATTGACACAAATCTGGACATGCTACTTTTGACGGAAGCCTGGCAGGTGCCCAATGACTTTTTCAACTTAAACCTCCTAACTCCACCTGGGTACATCTATTTCTCTCAACCTCATCTCCATCGTAGAGGTGGAGGGTTGGCTGTAGTTTGTTGTGAGAGTATCAAAATATCTAAGATTGAGTTCCATGACATTGTATCTTTTGAATATCTTGCATTGAAAATGACTGGCATAACATCTATGGCTGTAATCTTAATCTATCGACCTCCAAAATTGTATTCAGAATTTTTCTCTGAGATTAGTGAGTTACTTACTCTTGTCTGTGCTAGTTATTCATCTGTAATTTTTCTTGGTGACTTTAATATACATGAACACTGTACAATGCAACAAACTGATGTCTGTTCTGGATTGTTTCAGTCTAACTCAATATGTAACTTTTGCTACTCACTCCAGGGGTCATATATTGGATCTTATATGTACATCTGGCTTACTGTATATAATATTCTTGTTAGTGGAACTGATTTTGTTTTTTCAGATCACAAACTCCTAAACTTCAGTTTTAGTTTTCCTACATCTATATCACCTGTGAAAAAAATGCTCACTTATTGTAAAATCTGATCTGTGGATCCTTCTGCTTTCTCTGATTCAATAAGGTCTTCCACCTTGTCAGATTGTTTACACCATGGGAACTCCCAATCAGGAGGGACCTACTATCTCAGGCACAGGGCAAATTGTTCCACCCCTTCCCTCAGGGTCTCAAGCTTTGGGCGTGGCCCCTGAGAGGGCTGGGTCAGTTGCTATGGGATTATCAGACAGAGTGGTTAAGACACTGGAAGAAGCTTGTGCTCCCTCTACAAGGGCAGCCTATTCATTTAGGTGGGGTATGTTTCAGTCCTGGTGCGAGGGGCACAATATAAATCCTTCCACATCTACATCCCGTGATATCCTACAGTTTTTGCAGGAACAGTTGGATGCAGGCAAATCGGCTTCCACTCTCAGAGGTATCATGACTGCAATTAAGGCTGCTCGAGTGGGGAATTACAAACTATCAGAGAGCTGTGTTAGCCTAATTTCTCAATTCCTCAAAGGTGCGCTAAGATGTACAGCAAGCAGTACTAGGCGTGTTGTACCTCAGTGTGACTTAGATCGAGTCCTAAGGGTACTTCAGCAACCCCCATTTGAGCCCCTTGAATTGGCAGACCTAAAATGGCTGTCCTTAAAGACTGCCTTCCTCCTGGCAATAACCTCTGCCAAAAGGATTGGGGAACTCCATGCGCTATCGGTGCATGAAAGCTGCTGTAGATTTATGCCAGAGGGTGCAGGAGTTATATTGCGACCCAACCCAGCTTTTCTGCCTAAAGTGCTTTCTGATCTACACCTGAACCAGTCCGTCGAACTTCACATACTCTGTCTCCCACAAGAACACGAGGAAACGGGAAGAAGGAAGTCACTAATTTACCCAGTGAGGATGCTGTCTATATATTTACAGTGGACTAAGGCAGTTAGACAAACAGATCAGATGTTTGTATGTTTTAAACCAGAGTGTCAAGGCAAGCCACTATCGAAAGTAAGACTTTCACATTGGGTTGTAGAAACAATCCAGAAGGCTTACAAAGAAAATGGATGGACCATCATTGCCAGGACTGAGGGCACACTCAACTCGAAGCATTGCTACCTCGTGGGCTTTGTGGTGGGGAGCCTCTTTGAAGGAAAACTGTGAGGCAGCCACGTGGTCTTCTCCATCCACTTTTACTAAGTTTTATAGACTGAATGTTGCAGCTAGCCCCTCCTTTGGGGAGTTGGTGCTGGGAGCAACTAGAAAGGAACATTACATCTAAACTGGTCTTAAGGTCCAGATGAATAGTAATTTGTGCATTAGCAAGGTCTCTGCCCTCCATTCCTGAATAAGTCAGCGGAGGTGAGCCTTTGGTAGCATTGGCACCTGGCTCAAGTTTGTAAATATGTAAATATTGTAAATAGTTCATTGGTCGCTGCACCGTCCCTTCGCGGGGTGTCTTACAGAGTTTCCCATACATATGGAAAATGTAATGAGGAGAGATAGTTTCGATACGATAGAGAACATTCAGTTACGATGTAACCTTTGTTCTCTGAGTGAAGAGACTATCTCTCCACCTCGAGGCTGCTCTGGGACAAGTTCCTATCAAAGGATAGCAATGAGTACACGCCACGATGAGTGTTTTATAGGGCACTAATTAGGGCGTGACCGGCACAGCCGGATTGTCTTAGAGAGTATCCATGTCACCAAATATGGAGAATCAAATTCCCATACATATGGAATATGTAATGGAGAGATAGTCTCTTCACTGAGAGAACAAAGGTTACATCGTAACTGAACATTCACTTGATGTCAGCTGACTCAGCTCACTCAACAAACTCTCTCTCTGCTTTTACTCTCACTACTTCTGCTGCCATAAGTGATCTAATTGTGAAGTCTAATTTTACATCCTGCCTTTAATTCTACAATTCCACCTACTGTTTTGCTTAAGATGTGTGTTCCTGAGATTGAACCTTTCATAACACATAAACTGTAGTTTAGCATCTGCCATTGTTCCAGCAGAATTAAAAATGGCTGCAGTGACCCCCATTCTTAAAAAACAAGGCCTTGACCATCTAAACATGAATAATTACAGGCCAATCTCAAATTTACCATTCTTAAGTAAATTCTTGAAAAAGTTGTGGCTTCACAATTGAGATCTTACTTAAACGCATATAGCCTTTTTCAGTCAGGATTTCACTCTTCACATAGCACTGAAACTGCTCTTCTTCGTGTGGTTAATGACATTCTTCTGTCCATGGATTCTGGGTTAATAAACATCCTGATTCTTCTCGATCTAAGCTCTGCATTTGACACAGTCTGCCATGAAATACTCATCTCTCACCTTTCTGAAATTGGTATCACTGGTTCAGCTCTTTCCTGGCTCATTTCCTACATCAGCGACAGAAAATATTATATCACCATACAAGGTTATAAGGGTCCGGTCTCACAGGGTGTTCCTTAAGGTTCAGTTCTGGGTCCACTTCTGTTTATCATTTATATTTCTCCACTTGGTGACATCATATGCATGCATGGACTTCAATTTCATTGCTATGCTGATGACATTCAAATCTACCTTACCACCAGCTCTGATAGGCTATCCGTACCTGACTCCCTTACTGCATGTATCAGGGATATCAAGCATTGGATGTCCTTGAATTTTCTTAAACTAAATAATAACAAAACTGAAATATTGATGATTGGCTCTGCTACCTTAGTCAAAAGGATGGACCTGTCCTTTGAAATTGACGGGGTTCATGTTAAGCCTTCTTCATCTGTCCGTAATCTTGGTGTCTTATTTGACTCATCTCTATCTTTTGCCTCTCATATTTCTTCTGTGGTTAAAAACTCTTTTTTCCATCTTCGTAATATTGCACGTCTTCGATCTTCTCTCACTCTAGCTGATGCTGAAATGTTAATTCATGCATTGATCACATCACGTCTGGATTATTGCAATGCTCTTTTTCTTGGTCTGCCTAAAAACTCATAGCAAGGTTATAGCATGTTCAAAACTCAGCAGCAAGAGTTCTCACTTCCACCAGCTGTTCTGCTCACATTACTCCTCTACTGCATGATCTTCACTGGCATCCCTGTGGCATCACATATTCACTTTAAGATATTACTTCTAACATTTAAGTCATTAAATGGTCTTGCGCCTCCATATCTGTCTGACCTACTCTACTCCTACTCTCCTGCCCGGTCCCTCAGATCATCTGAGCTTGGTCTTTTGTCCATTCCTCGTTTTCGGCTGCCCACTGTGGTAGGTCATTTAGTGTTAATGCTCCTAAATTATGGAATTCGCTACCCCTTACACTTCGTAATATATCATCTTTGCTTACCTTCAAGACTCAGCTAAAAACATATCTTTTCAATATGTATTTTGGATAATGTGGCTAAATCTGGCCTTATGTGTTTGTATTGTATAGCACTATGTGAAGCAACCTTGAGCTATGGAAAGGCGCTATATAAATAAATCGTCTTCTTCTTCTTCTATGTGAAACGTGAATTGCCGAGGGTTAACACTTAGCTGATGATGAAGAGATCATTGTGAGCAATATGAATAATTTAAACACATTTACACAGTAAGGAAAAACACTGCTGCTTGAAGCCAAAGAGGACTGCTGAAGAGAGCAAAATATATAAATCACTAATATAGCAATTTGTAAATATTTTTAATGTAAATCCACAATAAGAACATGCCTTATTAATTTATGTAGGCCTATTCACTTAAAGCTCTAGTATAAAATGGCACTAGCAATGCTAAAGTCATGGGTTTGATTCCCAGGGAATGAATGAACTGAACTGATAAAATGTGAACCTGAATGAAAGTTGCCTGGGATAAGACCATCTGTCAAATACATAAATGCAAAATATCAGTCAAAGTGGAGAATGTTTTTAATTCCCTCTTACAAAGAAATTGTGTGGCTTAAAATGCAGGAAAAAAAAATAAATAAAAATATTATATATATATATATATATATATATATATATATATATATATATACATATATATATATATATATCTTGAATAATTATTAAGAAAATCTGATTTGATCTTGTTTTATTTGGGCCTTTTTGGTTGGTGTCAGGATGGGGTGGAGTGTTAAGGCCCAGTAAGAGTAAGGTTAGGGTTACTGCTGGGATGGGGTTGAGTCAGAGCATGTCCCCTAGAACTCATCTAGAACTGACTCTCTTTAAAAGGAACTGAATGCATTAACTGTCATATGAGATGAATCGTGACTAAATGTTTTAAATCAATTAACAGATCACTCTCTCCCAACCCAGTTTAATGTGCGCAGGCAACCATAAGTAAGCCATTAGTAATTTGATTTCCTGAAGAGTTCTAATGATTTCAAAGCATTTCTATTTTTTTGTGTGGGGTCAACTTCTGATACAACCAATGGCATGAGTTTGGGGGCGGGACTATCCGCTTGTTAAGTCATGACGTAAGGAACGCCGTTTCCGGGTCCAAGCCTCAACTCGTTTCACTTGAGAATGCCATCGACGGCCGTTTATGAGCGCTATTTATTCATAATAAACATCAAACATTTTAAAAAGTTAAACATTTTAAATACTTACAGTCTACACAACAGTCTCCATGCTCACAGCGTCACAGATATTAATATTTTAACGATTTATAAAAGATTAATTATTGTCTGGCCATCTGGGATTTTGGTATGGAGATAAAGGTTATAATTATATATTTTTTGTAGTATTACACCACATCGTGTGTGTATATTAGCACCATTTGTTGTTTTCTTGTGGTATGAGATAGAGCGTTTGGACCCGGAAGCGCTGCCGCGTGACGTCAGACTTAACAACCGAATACAGCACAGAAACAATCATATGTTATTGCATGCCAAAGAATGCCGTATACTCTCTTACAACATTTCATTTAATATTATTATGCATTTAAGACTATTTTAATGCCTTAATGTGTTAGTTCACCCAAAAATGAAAATAATGTCATTTATTACTCACCGTCATGTCGTTCCACACCCGTAAGACCTTCAGAACACAAATGAAGATTTTTTTTTGCTCAGTGAGGCTCAGTGAGCAATGGCACCGAACCTCTCAAGATCCAGAAAGGTACTCAATATTTAAAACAGATCATGTGAGTTCAGTGGTTCTACCTTAATATTATAAAGCGACGAGAATACTCACATTAACTGTTTTAATACAGGGCTGATAGTGAAAAAAATTCCTGAGCCTGAACTTTTTTTCCTTGCCCCCCGAGAGGGTACTATGTATGCGACGCACTTTTAACACAACTTGTTGGCCCCTGGGCCCAAATATATAAACAGCCTAAGTATGTATAACCCTGATCATCATTATTGACAAGTGGCTCTTTTTTAGATATTTTCATATTTGCATTATCCCCTCAGTATTATTCAAGAAAACACAGCATTTTCTTCTCAATATGTTCAGTGCCTACATTGACCTTATTAGCCCATCTTAGTACAATCACTGGAAGTAAATGCTGCAGATGCTACAGTCATACCAAGACAGGTCAGTAAGTGGCAATAATAGTACTCCAAAGTACACAGGAATTGATTACCTAAAAGACATGAAAAGGACACACATTCATTTTTCTTTAACAAATTTAATTGCAAAATATGCACCATTCAACTGAAAAACTATAAAAAATGAATATACTGTAAAAGACGGTATGTTGCAGTGCTCTGACTGTTGCTTTGTGAACAGGGTCTAATTCGTGCCGTGACAGTACTTTTTTCCCGCTAGTTCCATACATTAGTTTTCTGGCACACACAGTGCAATAGCATGCTCCTGGTTGCCGGAGTTTTTGACACCAGCTTCCAAAGGGCTTTCCGTCGCTACCCACATCCTCAATCCAAGCCCAGCGCCATTTATTCTTTATGCTTTTATCAATGTCTTTAATGTCTTCCCCTGGCTTCATAAACATAGCCATGACTTACGTTTTGAGTTGAGAAATATGAGACACAATTGTAAACACCTTCGCGCATGGAGCATTGTCTAGGCCCTTTCACACAGGACGCGGTATGCGCTGCGCTGCGCTATGAAACCCATTTGTTTCAATGGCTTGCGCCGCGCGAGGACTGCGTCGACCAAAGCGCAGACGCAGCGGAGCGCAGCTTGCGCGCACGCCGCGGTCAAAGTTCAAAATAGTTCAACTTTTGCCGCTGCGCTCTGTGACGATTACCCGCGCGACCAATAACAACGGGGCATCCAAACAATCGGAAAGCAAAATGGATGAACCGCTATTTACTGAGTTGTAATTTCCAGAGCTATACAATACAAGTTTGCTGGTCGTATAGTGACATCGGGAGAAAAGCTGTGTCATGGAGACATGACAGACACTGTTAAGAGCTGCTCTCTTTCTTCTTCTTACAAGCAGGGCTATTGCTATTGCTCACTTCTTAGCACGGCCCGGGACATATACTTTACTGCTGACCGAAAGGTGGAACAACAATCAAATGACTATGTATAAAACTCCCGCTACATGTTTGGAAAACTCCGCCTACTGTGCTCTGGCCAGCGCAGCGCAAATCGCTTTGTATCTGAAGGGCTGCGCGGAACCCAGCGGCGAGCGCAGCGCATGCCGCGTCCTGTGTGAAAGGGCCTTAAACCTGTATCGATCTATTTGACAAAGACACGAGGCCCGCCCCTTAACTACTTCTGATTGGCTCATGAGTCGTTGAGCGTTAAAGCTGCTCTCTGACCTGCGCATCTCAGATCTAAATGACAGATCAATACGACGACATATAGTGCCATGTTAAAAATCTAAGTTTCCGAGATTAAAGTCGGAATATTCAGAGAATAAAGTCGAAATATCTAACCTCTGCAAAAAATAATAATAATATTAATAATAAAAATAAAGTCGGAGAATAAAGTCGAAATGTTCCGAGAATAAAATACTTTATTCCGTGCGGAAACAAGGCTATGGTTGTGACGATGACGCGCTTGATTTATTAGCCTACACTGTTAAAAATTGTCCTGTTAAAAAACAGTAAGTAACTGGCAGCACGGTTGCCAGCAAGTTACTGTTAAATTAACAGTGTCTTGCTGTTGTTGAAATTTACAGTTTGTTACTGTTTTTGTAAATACAGCATAAAGCTGTTATTTTCTACATTAACAGTAAATTACTGTCAAAAGCATTAACAGTTAATTAATGTTTATTTGCACTTTTTAACTGTAAGCTACAAATATGTTATTATATTGAGAAATTAACTGCTAAGAAAAAAAGGTGGAATTATTTTTCTAGATATTTCCCCTTAGAAGTGTAGCTTTAAAACCATGTTTTAGTACAATGTACAAATATATCCTTTGAAACATTACACATTTAACACAATGCAGTGTAACTTCAAAATGTGCTTTATTAAAACTTTGACAAACTTGGAAAAAAAAAGCCACTTTAATCACACAATATTCTCAAAATTAGTGGCTGATGCAATTTGAATGGCTAAAACTTAAGCTTCAGAATATGTTTAACTGAATAAACAAAATATTTATATAACAGAAAAAACTAAATGAGTGACTCAGAGAACTACTGAGTGATTAAGAAATACTGAATTATTAGTGAATAAGAATTACTGAATGAAGAAAGATGTAGGTATTCAAAAATGAACACCTGAAAAAATTGTGCGACTAACACACTAAAAGCATGTTTTTGTTGTTTTTGTAGAATATGTGTAAGGTGTGTATGTGGTATGTTAGTGAATGAGTGGGTTCACTTATATGAAGTCCCACTCAAAGTCCATTAGCTTCTTAAGAAGACTGGCAACCCGAGTGTTCACTGATTTCTTTTTGTGGGCGACCTTCCCTGTCCGCTTCGACAAGACTTGTCCACCCTTGGTGCCTTTTTCAGGATTTATTCCAATGAAGCGCCTGAAAAACAAATACATACATTCAGAATTAGTGTGGGTAAAAGTTTACATAACGAGAATGTGAATAGAAATTAAGATAACACTTTACAATACGGGTGCGCTAATATGCATTAATTCATGCTTAACTAATGCACAGATAATAATGAGTTAATGCATGACTTTACTTGTTGAGGCACATGGCTATTAATTCAAAACCCATAACCACAATTACATATTACTTAACAATTAGTTAATAGTCATGTGCCTCAACAAGTAAAGTCATAACATGATACCTTTGTAAATCATTAGCTAATGATTAACTAAAGCAGACAACTGGAAGCTGAAATGCATGGCTTTGACCGATTGTGGTAATTAACACGTTAATTTACATTATTAGTTAATATAATATGTTTTTAGGGAATTAATACATTATGACACATTAACTAATAACAATTTAATGAGTATTTAAAATATGAATCATGTAGAATCTTTATTAGTTGCTGATGCAGTAATCATTAATAAATGGTTTAGTTCTTCATAAGTCATACATTAACTCATGATTATCTGTGCATTAGTTAAAGGGTTAGTTCACCCAAAAATTAAAATTCTATCTCACAGAATCACTCATCCTCATGTTGTTCCACACCCGTAAGACCTTTGTTCATCTTCGGAAGACAAATACATTAATGGATCTTGAGAGAGGAAATGTCATTGCTGGCCATGCAGGCCTCACTAAGCTATCAGATTTCAACTAAAATATCTTAATTTGTGTTCTGAAGATTAATGAAGGTCTTACGGGTGTGAAACGACATGAGGGTGAGTAATAAATGACAGAATTTTCATTTTTAGGTGAACTAACCTTTTAATCATGAATTAATGCATATTAGTGCACCCATATTGTAAAGTGTTACCAAAATTAATATATGAATCTAAGCATCTAACCTCTGAATGAATTCCAACGTGGATGCAGCCTCAGCTTGGTACTCCACATTGAAATTGTAGAAAGTAGAAAACACAGCAGCAAGTCCAGACAGAAAACTTGGCGTGATGCCCTCACAGATTATTTGCCCCTCAAAACTAATCATCCATTTATGAATGCAGCTTCCTGGTTTTTCACCTAAAACATTCCAAAGAAAAAAACAATGCCAGGTAGTCATATAGCATATTCATTTTTTTACTGCCAGATTGCAAATAAATGCAAGGGAAACTGAAATCATTTTACCAAGTCACAGAGCCCTGTTCTTTTAACATAACAAATGCATTTCAAAATGCTGATTGTGGACTGGTCTGGACAGACACGTGTATATGTATTGTGAAATTGTTGCAGCAATTTTTGTGATCAATTTAACTCAATATTTTTGTTTAATATAGTTGAAGTAATTGAATGAAAATGTAGTAATTAATTAGTCACTCCAACTTTCAAAGAATTTTCATTTTCAAAACACAAATGAAGCTGTTTTTAATATTCTTTCATCATTTCTGTTCATCCATTAAAAGTCCAGTCAGAACAAACCTCATTGGTTCTCACATCAAGCAAGCATGTTTGAGATTATTTGCTCCATGTATGCTCAATGTTTATACATGAATAAACAAAAATAAATTCATACATTTACAATAACTTTATTAACTTTTTGAAGCATCAAAGTTTTTTTTTTTTTTTACTTTTGGACTTTCAATTGATGAACAAAAATGATGAAAGAATTTTATTAATATTTTTTTTTTTTTTTCAAAGATCAATAAAAGTCTTGAGGGCTTAAAGGGATAGTTCATCCAAAAATGAAAATTTGATGTTTATCTGCTTACCCCCAGTACATCCAAGATGTAGGTGAATTTGTTTCTTCAGTCGAACGCAAATTATGATTTTTAACTGCAACCGCTGCCGTCTGTCAGTCAAATAATAGCAGTAGATGGGAACTTCAACTATAACAGTAAATAAAACTTGATTAGACAAATCCAAATGAAACCCTGCGGCTCGTGACGACACATTGATGTCCTAAGACACGAAACGATCGGTTTGTGCGAGAAACCGAACATTATTTATATAATTTTTACCTCTAATACACCACTATGTCCAACTTCGTTCAGCATCCTGTTAGTGAGGTCAAAAAACGCGTTGTGATGACGGAAGTGATGTCTCGCCCATATACTTCAATGAGCGCAAGACATCACTTCCGATTGTCAGAGCGCGATCAGACCTCACAAGCTGAACGAAGTTGGACATAGTGGTGTATTAGAGGTAAAAAATTGTATAAATACTGTTCGGTTTCTCGCACAAACCAATCGTTTCGTGACTTATGACATCAATGTGCCGTCACGAGCCGCAGGGTTTCAATTTGGATTTGTCTATGGAAGTTATTTCGACTCTTATTGTTCAAGTTCCCAATCACTGCTATTATTTGACTGACAGACGGCAGCGGTTGCAGTTAAAAATCATAATTTGCGTTCGACTGAAGAAAAAAAAGTCACCTACATCTTGGATGCCCTGGGGGTAAGCAGATAAACATCAAATTTTCATTTTTGGGTGAACTATCCCTTTAAAATTACATGAGTGTGGGTAAAAGATTTTTTAAAAGAATAAAGGACTTTTAAAAGAATATTTATTTTGTGTGAACTGTCCCTTTCAGTGTTGTACAAAAGCATTTACCAGTTAAAAGTTTGCTGAAATACAAAAAAAAAACAACACTTAGTGGCTTATGTAATAAAATAGACTATATATTCATACAGTTCTATACATACCAAGGAGTATCAGTCGAGGAGTTGCAGGTAGTTCTAGTGTCCTTTCTACATCAGCTGCAGTGGAAGATGCCTAAGACACAGTTACAATGATGAGGACATAGAGACAAAATACACTAACAATAATGCCTTTGTATGCATTTAATTTTTAAATTAGGAAAGAGCATGTCTATTTCAGTTGTTAGGACATTAATACCATGATATAAACAACAACAACAACAACAAAAAAAATCTTACATTTGCAAAAAGGATCAGCCCTTCCTGAGTCTCAGAGAAGTGAGCCATTAGAAGTTGGATGATGCAGAAGGAAAGCTCGAGGTCTGGCCGCAGAGAAATGACTGCCCTGACATCTGCATTGGTGGGTTTGTTGCTGAAGAACTCCACAATGGCTCTTCCACATTCTTCAATGGCAAGCTCAAGTGCACGCATAACTTTGATGTCAGTTAGAAGCTCAAAATGAGCATAAAGCCCTTTCGGAGTGAAAAGGTATGGCCACTGCTTTCTTAAATCACTGATGGTGGGTGCTGGTAATATGTTTATTTGCTTCCGCTGGAGGCAAAAGGTTGTTTCCATAAGTTGCTTAACTTCTGCTCTTTCAACCCCATTTATTCCATCTCGACAGTATATCTCCTCCAGCCGCTGACGTTTCTGCTCTACGGTTGCATCTGTCTCCTCTGGTGGGAGATCAGGCTGGAATCTGGTGCAGCCATATGTATCAGTAGGCCCTCTCTTTAGTCCATCACCAGATGAACGGTGTTGGCGAAAGCTGGTGGTGCGGTTCAGATTTTCAATTCGATTTTTAATTTGAATTAACAGTGAGGTATAACCATTTCCTAGTACCTGACCATTGTCACGGAGATCAGCAAAACTTTGAGGATACTGGCGGATGATGTTTCGGCAGACTGTGACACATTGTCCGCGTGTTGGGTTTAGCTCATATTTCCTCATCTCATCTGCCAAAACTCTGACCATTTGTCGCCGTGCTGCTGGTGAAGGTCTCTTGCCATCAGTCACTGCTGAACGAATGTCCATAGGCATTGCAGTCCAAGGAATCTGAAAAGTATCTGGCCATGTTTTTTTTATTTGGGCGGATGGACTGCAGTCTTCGGAGCTGCTGGATTCTTGATTTGAGAGTTCACTTGATGCACTGGAGCAAGGAAGGTCTGAAGGCAAGCTGACTGCTGGTGTAGGGGAAGGAAGAATTTGTAGGTCCAAAGTGACCATCTCTGTCTCTGAAACAGGAAAAGCAGAGGTAACTAACATATGAGATTAACCAAAGGCCTGTAAATAAATCATTAAGTGATTGGAAATATCTGTATTTTGCAGGTCACATGCTAAATTGAGCACAATGTACATTTACAACTATTTACAACTATCAGTATCCATTAGTGCAAAGACAACTGGTAAATATGCAAGAAGTCCTGGAAATAATCAAATATACTTGTAAAACAATGTAAGTTAAAAATACATTTCCTCTAATTAAAAGCTTTAAAAGTAGTTAACTTTCAGAACAAATATTTAAAGATAATGTGCTTATCCCGTTGTCATCCAAGATGTTCATGCCTTTCTTTCTTCAGTCGTGAAGAAACATTTCAGGAATTATCTCCATATAGTGGACTTCAATGGTGCCCGCAAGTTTTAACATCCAAAATGCAGTTTCAATGCAGCTTCAAAGGGATCTAAATGATCCCAGCCGAGGAATAAGTGTCTTATCTAGTGAAACGTTCATTTTATAAAATAAAATACAAATTTATCGTCCTACATCGCTGTTTTCCAAAAAGGGGGTTGGGTCAGTACTTCTGCAGAGATATAGACTGATTTTGAAGTTGGAGGAGAAAATAAGATGGGAGTTCTCGTGGGCTCCACAATGAAGTCCACTATATGGAGATAATTCCTGAAATGTTTTCCTCAAAAAACATAATTTCTTTACAACTGAAGAAAGAAAGGCATGAACATCTTGGATGACAAGGGGGTAAGTAAATTATCTGCAAATTTTTGTTCTGGAAGTGAACTACTCACTTAAAAAAGGCCAGTCAGAGCTACTGTTTAAGAATTAACTCTATATTGCAAAACAGTAAGATTTATATCCACATTACCTTTTTTAAATGCTTCCAGAAGCTTCCGTAGTTGAATGACCGGCAGTAGGTCACCAATATCTTCTTTAGTCACATATTTCAGGTCTTGTGTAGATTCCAGACCGGAGTTTAATAGCTTGTCTATCAATGCCTGTAGAGTGTCGTTAGAAATTCTTGGCAAAGTGCTGAGGATGATGCCCCTCAGATCTTCATTCACAGTGCTCATTGCACTATAAAGAGGGAAAAGAATGGTGAAGAACAATTAGTGCCATGTCATGAATTGCATACTGAGGTAGAGGGTAATAATCCAGTAGGTCCTCTTGGTTCACACAGTAGTAACAGCTCTTGATTGGTGTGATGCAGTGAACACCTACATCATGTAGACACAAAGCCTTATACTTTTCAGTGACAAAGTAGACTGCAGAGTTTTTATGATTGAGTATCATAATAATCTTACCAACTTCAAGCCCATCCTCATCCTTACTGATAACAACAAACATGTTTTTTTTGTATTTAGTTCCTTTTACAGTTACTTCATGACCAATCAAAGTATTTTCAGGTCCAAAATCATAATTTGCAACTGATTCCCTGATGCCATCACTGTAGTCACATGGATAAAACTCAGTTGCCTTTTCTACTATAATTGATGGTGGGAAGAGATTGCCAGCGCTAAGATATGCTTGTAAAAGCTGGTGTCTTTCTGCAAGGCTTGAGCACACATTTTTAAAGTTGCGCAGTTTTCTTGTGCACTGTTTAAAGTATGTGTGCTTACTTTCGAACCTCATAGTCCACAAACGAATAAGTGGACCAAACTGAATGATGAGCTCTGGATAATGGCTCATGTAATGATGCTTAGGTTTAAGCCGATGATGGGGAAAGACTTGTTTTCTGGAATGCAAGTATTCTTCAATAAGGACCCTTAAATAGCCTATCTGGTCAGCAGAAATTGCTGGTGCACAAATCAATGCCACAATTTCTCTTAGTTGTAACACCAGTTGCCATATCTCATTGTCAGCAGGAGATGTCATCTTCTCTCCAATCAACACTGGTAACAGTCTCAGTAAGCACCAGTTTTGCATAGCATGGCCACTCAGTCTATCACTTCCTGGCTTCACCTCACAAGGTTTGTCATTTGCATCATTACCTAAATATCGGAACTGATCAATCATCCGATTTAAGTCAGTGTAAGTGAACTGTTTTTCAACTGTGACAAGATGGTTGATACACAATGCAAGATCAGAGGCAACAATGCCTTCAAACAAATCATGCCCAAGACACGGAGGCAACCCAGGTTGACATACATGAAACATAGACAGGCTGTTGAATAAGGAGTCAAATTTAATACCTCCACTATGAACAGAATGCTCCTCGAGGTTCTGAACATGCTCTTTGTATGACTCTGGTGTCCGAGTGTTAGCTTTGGACAAAGGATCTGCGTGAAACACGTCTTTGTCAATTTCACAATATCGACAGAAGAACCTACTGCCACTGAAATTTTCAACAAAACCTCCGATGTTGTGTGAACCCAGGTTGTCTCCACAAATGGCTCGCAAGATTCCTCTGCATACCTGTCCATCAGGTAGCACTATGCCATTAGTCTCAAGGTCTTGAAGGTCTTTCATCAAGCATCCCATGATCAATTCCTGTCCAAAATACTTGAAATCTTGTTCTCTACACAGAAAAACCAGTTGCATCTGGTCAATACGTGACCGGTTGTGTGGCAATAGGTCTGCAAGTGTGAGATACATAGCTAGTATTTTGTGTTTTTTCTTTCCTGACCCCAGAGGATTAACAACTTCAAAGGAATCTTGATAAAGTATCAAGCCTAAAGATGACCTCTCTATCTGGGCCAAGTTTTTTGTGGTGTTTTCACCATCCCACAAATCTTCAAAAATATCCTTCAACTGGATACGGCTGTGTACTTCTCTGTACTGCTTCCACACAGACTCACAATGAAAAAGGGCCTCAATTGTCTGTTTTACAGGGACATACTGTAAAAAACACTCTTTGCCAGCTTCATTATGTCCTAGACAAATGGGCATAGGTTCAACATAATTAAAACTGTTCTTAAACACTGTTTTCCTTCGCTGGTCTGTTTTTAGTGTGTGGCTATTACATGCTCGTAAGAGATCGTCTGCTTTCAGACTGTCCATGACATCATTAATGGAAGCCTCTGGAACCCCAAGTGCAACCAATTTCTCATTTAGTTTGAAAAGTAGATGTGACTGGTTGACATCATAAACTGACTGCATGTCTTCAATGATATTCTGAATGACTGAAGAAGGAAGCAATAACTTAGCCTGTAATTTCAGATAAAAGAGAGCAAGATTCTTCAAAAATAACGTCTCATTGATATTTTCTGGACTAACCTCCAAATTCTCACTATTTCCAACTACACCAGTTTGTTCCTCTGTCATCATATCACTGTCAATGTTTTGCAAGCTTTCAGCTTCAGTCACAAGTGATGTGGCAACAATGGATTCATTTAGGTTTACCTCTGTTGAATTTTTATGTTTCCTTGATATGTGAGAGGTAAAGGTGGATATCACTGAAAATGTTTTATCACACTGCTTAAAGGGGCATGTCACTCTTCGTCCCTCTTTAATGTGCACTTTAAGATGGGAATAAAACTGAGTTAGTGTATCACATTTAGCACTACACAAGTCAACATGGCATGCAAAGTCTACTGGAGGGTACACATGTGATCTAGGCACCACCACACAATCATTGTGGTGTCTGTAAAGATGTGATTTCAAAGCTGCTAATTTCACAAACTTCCTGTTACAGTCCTGGATGCAACAATGAAGAAACAAGTTAGGGATATTGCTGTGAATCCTCATGTGCTTCACATAGGCCACTGGAGTACTGCATTGCTGCCCACATAACTGACACGCAAACATGCTGACCAGTCAAATGCATGAAAATCTCAGCAACAAAAAAAAAAAATCCACTGAAATAAAATGTCCTTTAGCCTACTGTACTAGGCAAAGTAACATTACAATACATGCATTAACCACCCATCAACACAAAAAAATTAACAGGAATTATTCTTACTGAGTATTGTAACGCGCAACTTATTCTATCAAGCTAACTTGGATCGAAGCAATCCAAAATACAGCCAACACTAAAGAAACAAAACAGCAACACTAGTAAAGAAAAACTCCCCTCATAATACAGTTATGTACAAATTAGAACAAGCTTACCCAAATTTGCAAGCACAACGTTACCGAAATCAACGTTTTGTCTAATATAAACTAAATGTAGCCTATATTAGGCAATAAATGAAAAGATCTCAAGCTAAAATTAGCAAACAAGATGACGACAATTTCAGCGCGTTACAAATACATCGATATTACTTTGTTGCTATGATGTTAAAGGCTTACTTTGCAGAAGAGTTAATAGTATATCATTTTTGAAATTATATATATATAGATAGATTGATAGATAATCGTTATATACTGAACTCACCTTGTAATCGGGAAATCTCTGAATCAGAAATCCAGCTCCACTCTGTGACGCAGATTGCACGTTGACGGTTTGGCACTGAAATGAATGTATAAAACAGTTATAAGCTCAGCATCCACAATTATCACAGTTATTTGCAATTGCAAACGTGTAGCCTATCTTGTGTAAAAGGAGCAAGGAAAATGTGCACTCACCGGTTATATCAGTGTAAAGACGGATGAAAATGTGCTCGTTGCATGTGCTCGCTGCAGTTTTCAGTTCCAAAAATACTGTTAAGTACTGTTTTCTTTCCTTCGTGGAATAAATACGGGAAAATGCTGTTTACATTTGTCTACGTCATTTCACCAACCGTAAAAAAACAGCAATGTGCTGCTTTTTAATATAACAGGATTATACTGTTAAAATTTTGCCGTAAATTAACAGCAATTTTTAAGAGTGTATGTAGCCTACTGCTGTTCTGTTTGCATTGACAGAACATAGCAAAACGTTTAGATATCGTTTCAGCTATTAAAACAGTTCCGTTTTGTATGACACATTGATTTCGTTTCTGTTTTATTAAGTTCAGTTCCGCAGTAAAGAGACTTCTGCAGATTTCGTTTGTCTGTAAATAGCCTACACTGTGCGCTGTCATTCATGATGAAAATAAAACTAAATGTCATTCTCCATGATTTCAATGAATAATCCACCTGGTCAACAATGTTTTATTCATTGATACTTTTAATTGAATAATGCCTATCACTTGAAACAGTTTTGCTGATTTGTATTTATTAAAACGATGTATTTTAAATTTATATTAGTCTACATCAACTTGTATTCCTTGTACATAACAATGAATGTGTCGGAGGGTAAGGGGATATTTGAATTATTTATGAATAAACTAGTGTATTCTAAATCAGTGACTCAAGATCCTTAATAGAAATTTCCACTTTTACGCGAGAAATGCATCTTTACAGATATAATGAAAGAGTTTTTGGTTTGATTTGTTTTATTTCGTTAAGCAATAATTTAAATCTCTCCATCTATGTATTTGATGTCGGTAAGGCATGTATTGTTTTGAGGATAATTCGTTTCCACTGGATAAAAAAAGTGCAAGTGACGGCTCTGGCGCCTCTGTATTGCATTGTGCAAGCTTCCACTCTCCGCACAAACCAATGGATATGCGCCTATACCTTATTTATATCTGACGAATAAAAAATCTTCCCATTACAACTTAATTAATAAAAACAGAAACGAAATCACTTTGCCATACATAAAAAACGGAACTATTTTAATAGCTGAAACGATGTCTAACAGAACAGCACATATTCTCTTCCGTGCTTTTAAAAACAGACATCAAATAAACATTAGACAATCTTTTTTATTATTATTATTATTTTTTTTTTATTATTATTATTTTAACATGGCACTAAAACGCCGCCGTAGACCAATATAACCAGAACCTGATTTTTTTTTTTTTTTTTTTTCGCAGCCACAGTAGCCTACGCCGGAAATCCGGCGTGGTGCCGGAACGCTATCACCCCTGTTTAATATGTTTTGAGTACCTTTCTGGATCTTGAGAGGTTCAGTGGCATTGCTGACAATAAAGGCCTCACTGAGCCATTAGATTTCATCAAAATATCTTAAATTGTGTTCCGAAGATGAACGAAGGTTTTACGGGTGTAGAATCATATGAGGGTGAGTAATTAATGACATTATTTTCATTTTTGGGTGAACTAATCCTTTAATTTTAAAAGTATCAAATTAAGACCCTATTATCATACTGATATAATAAGTTATTGCTATTTGATACTTCAACAGTTTCCTTTATTAATAACAGTAAACAATAAGCTTAAAGCATGTGTTTACATTTAAAAGTTCAACCATATGCATACCATAGAAAAAGGTCATTGCTGTAAAATCGTATGAAAAAATAACCTGTTAAGACTCAGTAATTTTATCAAACAGTGATACTTCAGTGTCCTCGTGATTGAAATGAATCCAAACGACCCATGAAAAGCTGAACAGTATTACAATTTTCAATTGTTTGCTTATTTTAGCCAAATTTCTATTAGTTTCTGCTCTCAGAGTGATATTCCGGCCTCTGGGTCGTGAGAGGAGATGGGCTGCGTTTTCTTTGTGGCGGAATGGCTGGAAGAACTTGAATGTTCCGTAACGGTTCTCCTGTCAGTGGAGTCGGGAAGGAACCGAGCGACTGGCTTTGGGGAATGCCGGATCGATGCAGTTTGGATGCAAACGGAGGTGGAAGTACGGCCAGACTCGCTCCTAGAGAGGATTTTGACTTCTTCACTCCCTGGGAGACCTGGTCCGGTGGTAAGGAAACTGTGGACGACATGAAAGGTGGTTTTGTTAAACCGAAGATGTGAACAATGCTCATGTTCAGCAAAAATACCAGGGGTGTATCATATTTGATTCTAATACAGTATATGTTTGTTATGCAAGAAAGATCTTGAAGTGTTTACACATTTTGTTTAAACTTCAAATTTTAACCATTTTAATAATAAACATGTAGGCTACAGCAAAATAGCAAATACCGGGTAAATATATGATGTCTGGTCAGCCGTGATATTTCTATTTTTATTTCAAACATTTAGATGAAAAACTTGTGTGGATGTTATCTATCAAATTAATCAATAGAACCTGCTATTTCAGACTACAGCATTTTTTAACTCATTAACGTGATTGCAATTCAAAACTTTCAAACCAATTTTTACTTTCTTACTTAAAAATTGCTTATCACAAATCTTTTACATTTTTACACAGAGACTTTTATGTGTGCTATTATATCTATATTTTTGAACAAGTTAATAACACTCCGTAATAGTCTAATAATTCAGTTTTTTTAGCATCATGAACATGGTATTGCATTACAAAGAGTCTTATGAACCATGAAAATATTATATTAGGGCATAAGGATTAGACTTACATCTGTGAGTACAGTGGTCTCGGATGGGAGCAAGACTGTTGCGTGTGAGAGCAGTTTCTCTAACCCTCAGAGGTAAAAGATGATTTTGAGCTGTTTAAAGAAAACACAAAAAACTGCAAGACTAATTCACTATTTTATATCTGGGTGGTTCTTCAGTCAGAGACACTTGACTACGTGAAATCTTGAAAATTTAAACTTATTAAAATAACGTTTCATATGATAAAGCATGTACTTGTAGTGCACGTCAAAACTTAAAAGTACATTTTAAACTGTAAAAATGTTGATGACATAAAAAGTACGTTATATAATTGTTTTAACAATTCATTTGCGTGCTTTAAAGAAGTATATTTTGATGTGTTGACTAACATACTAAACACATGTAAAGTACCATCAGGGTTATGTTTCATCTGTTTAAAGCCCGGAACACAACAAGCCTACGCCAATGAACTAGTGGCGACAAAAGCAGACTGCGGGGTTGGCTCACGTCGGCAGCATCTGGGTCCAATGTTGCCCTGACAAACCAAACCGACGCTCTACAGCCGACGGCCAAGTAGCACGTCTGTTCTGCGCCTGCGTAAGATGAAATGCCTTTCCATACCAGCAGGTGGCAGTAGCTGAACAGCCAGTCAGAATAATCAGGCTGACGAGATCCAACGCCGATTCAACATGTCGAATCAGCCAAAAAAAAAAGCCAACGAGGACCAACTTCACCCGATGGTGTGGAACACACTGAGAAAACTCAGTGTTTTCTCAGTGAAAACTCATATTTTACATTCTGCTGATTTTACTAAGAAAAAAAAACAAATACTGTTTTTGGCATTGTTTAATGTGGCGTGACAGATCGCTGTAGCGCCTCAGTTCAAAAGAAGCGGCAGCTCGTGAAGCGCACGTGAACTCATCCTCTCCTCCGCTTTAATACCAGTTACAGTGCGAAATAAACATGAATGAACATCTGAAGGTATGTTAAAAGATACAGTACAACTTACTGAAATCCGTATCGTCTCGTGTAATAGCTCAATCAGTGTTTCAACCGCGGAAAGACATTAATAAAATAGCTTGTAAACAATGTAACGTAGCCTTACGTCACATTTACCTCAGAACAAATATATTCAGTGACCATAAATTTGTTAGTCAGCTTGAAAAATGCTAAAACTCATTTAGCTAAATATATGCACCATATTACATATTAATTATGTCCAAACAGGGTGATATTGTGAAATGTAAAGCCTCATCTGCCAAATGTGTAAAAACTAGGAAAAATGATTTTCTAGCGGTTAATAAACAAAACTGCATGCATTTTGTAGAAGAACCTTATAGGCGGAACTACTCTCTATGTTGAGTCTATGTCTATGATGAGTCACACAGGTAATGGGCTACTCCACAGCAGTGGCAACCCAACCAGTCAAAATAGTCCAAATATAAACACTTATTATAGGTGTAAGAAAAAAAAACATGGTTTGGAAAATGAATTCATGATGATAAATTTTGTAAATTTTGAACAGTTACAGTTGGCAGATTTAAAATGAATAAACTAAAACAGTCAAAAATGTTCATCTAACTGAAGAATCACCTAAGTGCCAATATGGAATACCTTACCTTGGTCATTTCTCTGTATGTACGGTGAGTGATTTGAGCACAGCACGTCTAAAGGACTTGAAGTTCCATGCAGCAGCTTGTCAAGCAGTCTTTCAGATGGAGCTGAGATCCATGCTTTGTGAGTCAGTATCTGACTGGATTCAGTCTTCCATGCATGCCCAAAAGCTTGGTCTTTAGTTTTACCATCAAAAAGGTCGTGCTCGCTCTTGCTCTTCTGCGACCTGTGTGCTAAATGTCCTACCACATGACCTCCACTGGTCTTGTGGGCCAAAGTCTGAGAATTTGCCAGCAAAGACTTACCTAGAGTGATTGGAGGAAGACTCTGAGTGCGTATGGGTGGGAGACTTATGAAGTCTTTGCTGGATGTGTCCTCAATGAGGTGGGCTTTCTCAGATGCATTATTTCGTTTTCTGACAGTAGAGCTGTTTTCACTCTCATCTCTGGCTAATGGTTCAACAACACAGTCGAACATAGTAATGATGTCGTCCACCTCAGACGTCTCTTCTTTGAGCTGACATTCTTGACTCAAGTCTATCTGCTGAGAAGGATGCAGTTCTTTCTTCTTCTTGCAGAAGATGTGATTCAGCATGCGAAATTTCCCCTCCTTGCGTATAGAAGGGTCACTGTTTTGAGCATGCATTGGCCTGCTTGAATCAGACCTGTAAAAAAAAAATATGGCCATCTTTAGTTTAGTTTATAAATACTTTATGGGAACTCTCCACACATTTTACATCTGAATGATACAAGAACAAAGTATATTTCTTATTTTTATGCTCCATATTTCATGAGACATAAACAAAAAAGTGTTGACTGCAATATATCATTACACTGATAAGAAAGCATGTAAAACACACTTGAAGTCACATTTTTGTTCCATTTATAACGAAGTGTCAGTGAAATTATGACCTATTAACTGTCACTGTCTCTCAAGAGGCAAACTGGGTATGTTGTTACATCTATTACATATAGCAATAATCATACACTGACTGATCAGTCGGATCATCGGATTGATGGTCCAGCACATCCCAAAGATACTCAAATCAGTTTGAGATCTGGGGAATCTGAAGGCCAAGGCAACACCTTAAACTCTTTGTCATGTTCCTCAAACCATTCACAAACCATTTTTGCAGTGTGGCAGAGTACATTATCCTGCTGGAAGAGGCCACAGAGGCCTCATCAGGGAACACTAAATGACACTAAAACTTTGTCTTTTTGTTTACCACTAGCACATGCTGATGACATTTATTCTTCTATGGAAATAGTCTACATGCTTGTCGCACCCAAGTTTAATAGATCCATGCTGCACAGTGTGATTTGTAATAATCTTATAGGATTGCTAAAATCAAGCAGTCTGTACTGTACAATATTGTGATCTGAGCACAGTGTTACATATAGATATACACGTTAGCTAATGATAAGCTAACACTGGTCTCCTGGCCTGTTCTCCACTGGTTCTCCTCAAACCACTACTCAGTTTGTCTTCTCTGACCGCTGTTCTGTCTAATCCTGGCCTGTCCCTGCTCTCTTGGCTGCATAGCAGGCTAACTGTATCATCACTTCCTTCCAGTCGTCTTCTCTGCCCAGTCTTAAGGCACACTTACTTTGGCCACTGTCTTGAGGACTACTAAGCCTGGAAGGCAGTTCATTGTAGAAGTGGATGTGTTAGAGGTATGTAGTAGTTGGGTCAGTTTTCTGTCAGAGGTTCCCAGAGAATAGTAAGGTCACCAATTCCACTACTCCTCCCACCGCCTGTCCCCCACAGAACAAAAATGCAGTGTAAGCACCAGGGAGTCTTTGGCTGGCTCTGAGTGAGTGGCGCCATTAGTTGTAAGGGTCTGTAGTCCCATCTGTGGTGTGGACCAATCACAGGAGCATCAAATGCATCAGGTCAGCCAAAAGACTACATCTGAGGGAGGAACTATGGGCAATTTGATGTGTGTCTTTGACTTGACTAATCGTCCGGCTGCAAAAATACCAAACCAGATACTCTCTCCCACTTCCTGATACCATTTTGCCTTTGAGCTATGAGGTGGGAGCCTTCATCTGCCCCACCCACTCTTGGTGCCTGCTATCACTCTCCAGCTCTGCCTGGTATTCAGAGTGCTCTCCCTGGTTATGACACACTGCCATTCTTTTGATGTGACACTGGCCTGGCTGTTTGGATTGGTTGTCTTATGGACTGTTCTCCTGGCTCTCGCGCCGTCAGTTGTTTCCCATTTGTCTCCACCTCCAGTCAACTACTGGTTTTGATTCTGTCTCTACGACTGGGGATCTGCCTTCAGTGTGCTTTTGCCTAAATTTTCAATAAACTTGTGGGGGAAGTTTAGCTAAAATTGTTTTGCCAAAATTCCTCAACACTGGTGTGAAACTCTACTACAGGGAGTGTTTAGTTGCAATTACTGATGCTAATGGGGAGTAGCCAGTTATTGACGCTAAGGGGGCATTGCTTCTTACGATCTAAAAAGTCACAGATATGTCAATATGTACCCAAGTGGCAATTGACAATTTTTTTATTTCCAAAAAAACTGAACAAAATTTGAAGAAAAATCAAAATGACAAACCTGTTTTCAGTGGAGAGGAGTTTAATGCATGCAGTATGACCACAGTACATGGCGTATGTGAGGGGCGTATTCTCGTTAATATCTCGAGGGTTGGGCTCCACTCCCAGCTCCAACAATACCTGCACACAGTCATCTTTACCTGCTGCAGCAGCCCAGTGAAGAGGGGTCCTGACAGAAAAACAGATATTATGTTGTATAATAACAAAGAACATGGGGGTGTTGGGCTCATAGTTAAGAATATGACATCATTATAATAAGTATGACTCAGGAACTGCCACTGTTATCCACCAGTATTGTGTTCTAAAGTGAAATATTGTCAGCAAACTATACTGTAACTTTTGAAAAAGAGTGTTTATAATAAAAGTGCACTATGCTTACTAAAGGGGTCCTATTATTAGCTTTTGTTTATATGTAATGTTGCTGTTTGAGCATGAAAAAGATCTGCAAAGATCCAAAGCAAAGACCCTCCAAAGGGAGTTAATTTGTATATCAGTAAACACAGTTTCTGAACTCCCTGAAATGCCTCCATTGTAGTACTGACTTTTCTTCCGGGAACAAACACGTCAGAATATTCCTCATTTAAATAATTCCCTCCTAAGTCATATGCAAAATAAAGGAGCAGTGTCTGGTTGAGTTAGTAGCGTGTTAAGGTAAGGAGTGTGACATTTCCCAAAAACGCTTGAAGCAGTTGACCAATCACAACACACTGGTCCAGCCGATCAATCGAAGCATAGTGTGGAAGGAGGAGGGGCTTCATAGAGAAAGGAACTAAACAGCACCCCTGTATGGCTGTGGTCCATCATACAAGTATGAATAAACATTTACAATTTCCTCAGTGTCCGAACTGTCATTGCGATCCATTGTTTTCCTATTGTTTAAATTGACCGTACTCCCTCCCGTTATGTCACATCCGATTTGGCATTTTTCAGATGCGGAAGTAAAAAGGAAAATCTACATTATTTTTCTACACATCTTATGATCTGATTATTGGGGCCTGAACTGTTAAGAACAGGTACCCCTACCTCTCATGTCATTAGCCTTCAAGATCTTGCAGTGGCAAGGTAATTCATGAAACAACACCTCCACAATGCTTGGTCTGGTCTTGTTTAGAGAAGGCAAAGATTGGAAGATGGCATTTAACACCTCCCCAGGGATTTTGAATATGGCCTTGGCTTTGACAACTTTTATCATCACTTCCTTCCAGTCGTCTTCTCTGCCCAGTCTTAAGGCACACTTACTTTGGCCACTGTCTTGAGGACTACTAAGCCTGGAAGGCAGTTCATTGTAGAAGTGGATGTGTTAGAGGTATGTAGTAGTTGGGTCAGTTTTCTGTCAGAGGTTCCCAGAGTATAGTAAGGTCACCAATTCCACTACTCCTCCCACCGCCTGTCCCCCACAGAACAAAAATGCAGTGTAAGCACCAAGGAGTCTTTGGCTGGCTCTGAGTGAGTGGCGCCATTAGCTGTAAGGGTCTGTGGTCCCATCTGTGGTGTGGACCAATCACAGGAACATCAAATGCATCAGGTCAGCCAAAAGACTACATTTGAGGCAGGACCTATGGGCAATTTGATGTGTGTCTTTGACTTGACTAATCGTCCGGCTGCAAAAATACCAAACCAGATGCTCTCTCCCACTTCCTGATACCATTTTGCCTTTGAGCTATGAGGTGAGAGCCTTCATCTGCCCCACCCACTCTTGGTGCCTGCTATCACTCTCCAGCTCTGCCTGGTATTCCTGAATTCCTGAATTCACTGTTGAATTCACAGATGTACTGCTCTATACTGAAAGAGAAGATGCTACCATCACTCTGTGCCCTTGGTCTTCGTGTACTTTTCCAACATGACAATGATCCTAAACACACATCTGAGGCCACTGTTGGATTTCTGAAGAAGAACAGGATGAAACTGATTCAGTGGTTCCTGAACTGAACCCAATCGAACACCTATGGGGAATTCTGAAGAGACAAGTTGAGCATCACTCTCCATCCAGCATCCAGTCTCTAAAAGAGGTCATTCTTGAAGAATGGAAAAAGATAGATTGTTCATTCCATGCCTAGAAGACTTGGTGCTGTCATTAAAAATCATGGAGTCCATACAAAGTACTAGATGTAGTAGTTTTTGTTGCGGGGTGTACTCATTTTTGCATCACCCGAATTTCTGTGTTCTGTTGAGCACAAAGGAAGATATTTTGAAGAAAGTTTGTAACTAGGCCACTTTGGGGCACCATTGACTTCCATAGTAGGATAAAAACTACTACAGAAGTCAATGGTGCCCCAAAACTGTTCAGTTTAACGCATTCTTCAAAATATCTACCTTTGTGTTCAACAGAAAAAATAAATGTATACAGGTTTGGAACAACATGAGGGTGAGTACTGTAAATGTTGACAGAATTTGGGGTGAACTATCCCTTTAAACTTAGTCTTGTCAACATTTTGGAAAATGTTTTTGTGTTCATTGAGATATTGTTTAAAAAGTATGTGTATTAATAATGTCCTCCAAACCAACTGCGAAAATTCTCTGTTAAATACTGTTGCAAGCAAAACCAATTTTTGCCGTAGTCCCTCTGGTAAACAAAAACACTGGTAAACACTCCATATGAACACAGACACGCTTAAAATCTGATGTGACACTCCACTCACATATCACACAACATGTTTACTGTACCGTTCATCCACGTCTAAAGCTTGCAAGTTGGTCTCAGGAATTCGAGACAGTTCATAGATGATGTCACTGAAACCTGCAGCGGCGGCAATGTGAACACAGGTCTTCCCATTTTCATCATCATAATTGATCACAGAGGAGCCCAGATTATGGTCAAGAATGAGGGAACACATTAACTGGCTGCCACTCTGCCACATAGTTAAAAAACAATGAGACATATAAATTAATAATCAACTTGCTATGTACATAAACCATATTTTACAATAAATGTTTAAGACATATACAGTATTAAATTGCCTGATGAAACATGACATGTCTACCTTACAAGGAAATAAAAATACTAATATTATAATTATAAATATAATTATGTATTTATATAGATCTAAATATATAATGTATAAAACAGTATGAATTAGTTTGCTATAGTATACCAATACAATATAACATAACCAGCGGCAAGATTCACAAAACATTCTTTGCCAATTTCTTATTTTCTAACTGAAGAAAAAAGATAAGAATTTTTTGTTTCCAAAAACTTTTCATTAGTATTTTCTTATCATTTTTCCTTAAGATTGTTAAGATAAAATTTAATAAGTATTAATTTTCCCAAAAAGAATGTTTTTAAAAATCATTGTGAATTACTTCTTAAAATTAGAATAACCTCCAACCTGTCTTAAATACCCAAATGTAAGATTTTTAATGAATTTATTCAGTTTTTTCAAATATTAACCATTACAACATAACACTAGCTAGCTAAATATAATTCATATTACTACTAGTACCGTATGTGGACAAGTAATATGTCTGAAGTGACACCGATTGATCATTTGCATCTATACATGATGCGTTCACTTAAATTAGAACTAGCGAGGCAGAGCACAGATAAAGGACACATTCAGTCTAGAGAGAGAGGGAGTGCAAATAAATGGGAAAGACCGCTGCATTTAGACAGGCTCTTTTAAAATAACTATTTTAACTTGACAAGGTGCTTTCCTGTAGCTCAGTGGTTAGAGCGTGGCACTAGGAATGCCAAGGTCATGGGTTCGATCCCAGGGATTGCACATACTCAGATACAAATGTATAGTATAATGCAATGTAAGTCGCTTTGGATAAAAGCGTCTGCCAAATGCATAAATGTAAATGTGCTTTAAAAACATAAGGCTGAGCGATTAACTCCCATCAAGCCAGACGTATGATATAGTCTGCGTGTTTATTACGATATCTACGGTAATCTGCAGGCAGTGCAAAAAAACGTTGAGGTGTTTTTCATTCTGCGAGTCTTCAGCAATATCCACCTTTCAATCAAAAAACATTCTTAACAACTTTCTTAAGAAAAAAATTAAGGTGTTCTTAAGAAAATATTTGAGAACTTTTCAAGAATTGCACATTCTTACGAACTTCTTAGAATTTATCTTAAGAATTTTCTTAACTTCTTTCTTAAGAAGATTTTCGTGAATCTGGCCCCAGAAAACCATACTGTAGTAAGACTCAAGAATTATGTCTTTGTTTATGATTTGTACCTGCACAGCCCAATGAAGCGCTGTTTTAAAGTCTTTGTCCACAAGCGTCGGGTCAGCTCCTTTCTGCAGCAGGGCCTGCACATGCTCTGGTCGGTTATGGAAAGAAGCCCAGTGAAGAGCTGTCATTCCCTGCCAAAGCACAATCAGATGGTTACACAGGTTACACAAGTGCTCATGGCTCTTACTCTATAGTAGCAAATGGAGCATCAGATAACAAATGAAAAACTGCAAAAATACAACAAACCTACTGTTATCTAAAAGGACAAAATGACAGTACAGCATGATACAATAACCATGATTTTTTTACAAATGAATAAAAGTGTATGAAAACTTATAAGTATGACCATAGGCAAACATTTATTTATTTATTTTTTATAGGGTGATTCTCATGAAACCTGGCAATATGAATCCAGGTCATTAATGTCGGTCACCCTACAATCAAAAATAAAGAAATAGAAGCCTATTATAGACCATTACTTTTATGACAGTGTGTTCGACTTGAAGCGGCGATACACTGAGCGGTGTATGACATCAAAGTATCTTGAGAGCGATTTGAATGCATACAGAGCCATCTGCTCTCTAATCGGTCCCGCTGTACTTTCAAGGTATATTCTTCTGCTAAAGAAATTATATCATGTCCATACAGTGCTTAGCGTACAGTAAATGAGTACACCCCCTTTAAAAAGTAACATTTTAAACAATATCTCAATGAACACAAAAACAATTTCCAAAATGTTGATAAGACTAAGTTTTATATAACATCTGTTTAACTTATAACATGTAGGTTAAGTAAGGTTAATAATATAACTTAGATTAGATGTCAAATCAGCGGTTTGGAGCACCAAAGTCACGTGATTTCAGCAGTTTGGCAGTTTGACACACGATCCGAATCATGATTCGATACACTGATTCATTATGCTCCGAAGCTTCCTGAAGCGGTGTTTTGAAATCGGCCATCACTATATAAGTCGTTATTTTGTTTTTTTGGTGCACCAAAAATATTCTTGTCGCTTTATAATATTAATATTGAACCACTGTACTCACATGAACTAATTTAAATATGTTTTTAGTACATTAATGGATCTTGAGAGAGGAAATGTCATTGCTGGCTATGAAGGCCTCACTGAGCCATCGGATTTCAACAAAAAATATCTTAATTTGTGTTCCGAAGATTAACGAAGGTCTTACGTGTGTGGAACGGCATGAGGGTGAGTAATATATGACATTATTTTCATTTTTGGGTGAACTAACCCTTTAAATGCGGAAACAACCTACACGACCATAGCAGCCTGGAATTGTCATAAATGAATAGGCCTTTAATATAATTTATTTTTAATTAAGAATAAGTGTGGAATTAACAAATGATTAAATTAACATATTGCCTATTATATTGTATTGCGTACAATGGTGCCTATAGAGAATGTGAAGCTGACGTCACGGTGTGCTGAGTTCTGGGTAACTGTCTTGTTTAGTCACCATATTAAAGGTGCTGTAAGTAGAATTTGAACTATGCTGTAAGACATTGTTGATATTTGAAATCAACCCAAACAAACCCACCCCTCTCTTCATTGCTCCACCTCCAAAACTCACTCTCCAATCCTAACCACCCTGCTCCAAGTCAGCCTCGAACCCATCCCGATAGCTGCTGGCATGTGAGGCGAGTGAGAATTCAATAACGCTAAACACCTCATTCTCTAGCGGTCGTCAGTGTGCAGCAGTTTTCCTGCACAACTCTGACTATCTGTTACACACGCAATCCAAGTTTATCACAGCTGACGTACAAAAAAATGCTTCACAAAAAATAAAGCGCAGTTGATGAACGAACGACAAGGAAGCACAAAAAATGAACATACAGTACACAAGAGTAAATACAAAGTGATCGTTGTTAGTCGTAAACAGAACAGCAGCTCCAGACAATCAAAACCCAGTGTTACTCACATGAGCGGGATCAAAGCAGCCTCCGCGTCTGTTTTCAAGCCTTCCCACTTAGCTCTCTCCAGCGCTTGAAAGATTTTCTAATATAAAAGCGGTTCCTAAAGCGTTTTGCCCAATTTTTTTTCGTATTATTTTCAAATCTCCCTCTTGCTCGTTCTCTCTCCTTGACCGCCATATGCTCCCTAATGCTGATTGGTTAGACGTTTGTTGTTATCAGCCCGACTAACTTCCAAACAGTGTTTTTGAAATACTACTGAGTCCCCCCTTAAAGGCAGTGTTTTGAATTTCTGTAGTGATTGTGAAAAATGTCACTATTGTAGGTCATTCAGGCAGCATCAGAACCTCCATAGTAACTCAGATCAACATTCAGGGAGAAAACTGAACAACGTAATACGTTTTTCGCTTGGGAAGCAGGTTGAGGGGATGGCGAGATGATGTCAGATAGAAAATCTATTAATAATGTCACTGATTAAACCCACTGCCTATTACTCAAAAATGAATCAATCAAATAATCACATTGCTGAGTGTTTTTGAAAGTTTTGTATTTTGTTTGGTTTGAAATTACCATTGCGAGTATGACTCTCACAGTTTGTCTGCTTGTGAATTAGCAAAACTTGCACACAGCCACTGCAAAACTGTTCACAGGCTTCTAGGGATTTGATTTTGGTTGTCATGTGTTGAAATAAATATTTAAAAACCAAAGTGTCAGTGTCTGTCCGCTGAATGCGACACAGAATCTCTGATTCCCCAGCATGGCCATGGGTAAGTATTTACTATGACAACAATCAAAGTTCAGTTACATTTAAACGTTTCCAACGAAGAAATGGGTCAAATTCTGTCAGCTTGTTGAACACATTTTTATTTGGACATTTCTACCACGTGACGACTAAAGCAGCAGCAGCAAGTATACACTGTTTTCATGGTAACATGTGAGGTGAATTCTGCAAAACTACAGTGAAAACATCAAATTATCATGCAATGCAATAAAATAGCTTCTCTTCCATGCAAACAATGCCATGGAGAATGTGAATATTTAATTTAAAGGCAAAAACAAAACAAAAGGTGCAGGTATCGGTATTAATTTCAGTATCAGTAGAGGACAGCGATCGTCCTAAGATGGAGACGCCGCCCCAGACTTATCATGTTCCCAAGAGTTAATGTGTCATGGCTATGACAAAACTAAGTGAAGTGAACATGTCCCATGAACATGTGAACATGTTAAGTGTGTTAAGAAACAGTCATGAAAGTGTATTCTCTTTAAGTACATTTAAGTGGACTTTTATTTCATTAATATATATTACCCGCAAGTAGTTTTTTTAAATAATATATACATTTTTTAAGATTTAAAGTACTCTACAAGTGCACATTCAATATAATTAAGCACACTTCTTTTTCACAAGGGTTTTACAAAGCTAAAAGTCAAATGACTGAGTACACCTGCTCTGACTCACCTCATTGTCTTGATGATTGATTTCACACAGTGTTGACTGCTGTAGCAGCACAGCCATGAGCCTTAAGCAAACAAACACAGCATGTTTATTATTCCATAAATGCTGCATGCATCATTTTAATTCCATAATAGAACACAAACCAGATAACCAATCAGAAAAAAAAAAAAAAAATGTACAACAGAAGTTGATTTTTCTAAATCAGGAGTGGAACAGCAATGGAACAGGAAACAGGTGTGAACTAATCAGAAACCTTGACAACAAACAATTAACAAGAACTCAGGCAAATACAATAGAAGTGAAAACTAAACAGAACATGACAATGAACCTAAACACAACATGATCGTGACAATTATAATTATTATTTTAAAGAAAATTACAATTTAATCAAGGAATGTGCATTAAGAAAATTAATAGGGTTGATTTTTGGTTTCAGGTTGATTTTAACAAAATATCTTATTATCTAGATATTTCCAGTCCATTTTCAGTTTATTGATCGATGTTGTCAAGTTTATTGGGTGAGATTTGCTTTCCATCTCTGAAATCTGTTTTCTAATTTCCCTCTCATCATTTGACAAATGCACAGAAAGTTTTCTGCTAAATGGACAGTAAGAAGGAGTGAGTTTCACTACACTGCATCTATTGTTGTTCACACAAATTGATAGCTGACATGGGTTGAATTCCAGGAGGCTACTGATGAAGATAACTGATAAAAGAAAATGGAAATGACTTTGCTGTGTAACACAATTCAGCAATGATTACATTACAAAACAATGCAGGGTGGGCAATGTACTGTTTTTTTGTTTTGTTTTTGTTTACAGTAATTTTACTGTAATACTCACTACTTCTTGTTTCAATAACCTATTTGCAATAACAAATTCTACTTATTCTCCTCATTACCTGAAGTCAGTTTCAGCAGTAGCAGCATGAATTGGCAAGCGTCCGTTCTTATCGGGAATGTTCTGTTTTGCCCCGTTCCGAAGCAAACACACACAGCCTTCCAGCCAACCCTGCAGAAGATAAAAACCACCAGCTCAAATTCCAGTAAAAGTCATTCAAAGTAATGAAGGTCACTGCAACTTTGTACATGACAGTTCATAAACATGCTGAAGAATCACAATCCACTGACAACAGTGCACACAAACAAGGCAGAAATGTACATTTTTAAAGAGGACCTATTATGCTTTTTCGTATGTTCAGTGTTCTTTAGTGTGTAATGTTACTATTTGATAATGATCTGAAGGTCTGCAAAGTTACAAAGCAAAAAGTCACTCCAAATGGAGTTATTCTCTGTATCAGGGGTGCTTGAGTTCAGATCCAACCCTGATCAAACAGTGTGTTTGAAACTTGAATTTTCTTCCAGGAACGGACACGTTACAGGCCCTGTCCCAAATGGCACAATTCATGCACTTACGGTAGAGATGGGTATCGATTGAATTTTAACAATTCCAATTCTGCTTATCGATCCCGATTCTTATTGATTCCAATAAGGTAAAAATAAAACATAAAACTTACTCAACTTACTCTATCATTCACATTCATTCTAAATTTATTGCAAAACATTTCATTGTAGCTGAATACCATGAACAAAAATCAACAGGCTAAAGAACACTTACACAAGGAACTTTTACCTATGGTTTAAAAATATCATAGCAAAAACAACTAGCCTAACTAATATAAATTTCAAGCATTATTAAAGACAAGTAAATACTCAGTAATTATAAAAGAACAAATAAACATTAGCAGTCTCACAAATAAATACAACTGAACAAAGATACGATCAAAATAAATGGTGATTTAAGATTTTCAGGTATTCAGGTACAGAAACTGTAATCAAATATAAAATAACACTACACAATAGCGAGTGAATTTTCTCTTTGTCTTTTGTTGTTTGATTAACATTATTATAGAGACAACAGCAGGACTATTAGGCTGCTGTCACTTTAAGAGCTGCAGGGATCCTATATAATGTTATGCGCTTTCTTTGTCAACTGTTTACATTCACTTAAGACATAACCGACTGTTTACGAGAATATTTTGACATATATTTTTGTGTAAACTTGTCCGTTAAAAAGACACGTAAAGGCCCGGATGTACTTCATTTTCTGGGCTCCGCTGCGTCACACAAACAGTTAAGGATGTGAGCCTTTCAAAGTAAGCATGGCTGTGAGCACGTAAAAACGCACACTACATAGTGGACTGCTGTTTTCAAGTGCTCAAGTCACTCGCACCTGCGCTGTTGTACATGGACCGTCCGCGGGGTCTCAAAAATTGGCCTGCAAGCGGATGGGGTGTGTGCACGTCTACGACCCTCCTGATGACAGAAATTACGTCATGCGGGTGGTGCATGGATGCGGACGGCCGAAGTATACTTTGGGCGTAAGAGAACTCGGTATTGTGCACTATACAGTATGAGAGGTGGCTTTCTGTGCACACGTTTTGAATTTGAGCGCACCACAGAAAACAACGCACAAGTCTTCTTGCACTTGAATGGTTTAACATCACATTAAAATTCCTTTTTCTGTATGCCTGCTTTGGATGTGTGTGCAGCACACAGTGCAGAATTCAGTGCACAGGTCTTCTTGAGCATGGATGGTTTAAAGTCATATTAAAATGCACAGAAAGAAATAGATAAAAGTAATCGAAATTGTAATTTTATAACAAGTATCGGATTCCAGACTTTAAGTATCCGATTCCAGAATTGGAATCGTTTTTCAATTACCAACCCAACTTATGGACTTGTGTACTTACAATGGCCGCCGCGTGCATGTGATCATTAAGTCGACAAGACCGTAGGGTGTCCCATTTGTCATTTTATGTTTCAGAAGGGTTCTTGCAAGCCCCCAGTTTGCGGTCAATATGCGCCCTCGATGCGCACTTTTGCCGAGCCCGCACTGAAGCAAGCTCCACAGCAGACTTCTACCCAACAGTATAGTAAGGGGTGTGACATTTCCCAAACATGCCTGAAGCGGTTGACCAATCGCAACACACTGGTCTAGCCGACCAATCAAAGCACAGTGTGCTTTTCAGAAGGAGGGGCTTCATAGTGACAGGAACTAAGACTGGGAAGAGTGTGTTTTTTTAAACATTCAACAATGAAAACTTATTCTAGTAGAGCCCAAAAAAAAACAAGACTTTGTAAAATGGCATAATATGGCCTCTTTAAAGGAATCCAGCTAATCAGTGATCCTGAGAGTGTTTTCATACAAGGTATGTTGCTAGAGAGAGGGACGTCCGTCCACAGGCATCTTGTGTGTTGATAGAAGCTCCCATCTTCAGCAGCAGTTTCACAGTATCAACCTGTCTCCCAGACACAGCATGCATCAGAGGTGTGGAGCCTGTTGTCGAGACATAAGCAGTCAGAAACACTCAACAATGGTTTTCATTAAAATTAAAATGTAGGTCAGCCCTTCTGTAATCTGTTTATGTTGATGGCTTATTTCTGTCTCAGCTTTGTTGAATATGCGGATTATATGACAATGATCAAAGGTTTTCAAATTTTGAATGATGAAACCATGAAATCTCTCATGAAATACCTTTTTCTAATTAGGGTTGTGGATGGCTGCCAGGCTTTGCTAAGTGATTGCTTGGCACAGCAAAACATCCCACCCTCAATCACATTTAGGTTTCTAAATATTGCACCAATGTAAAGCTCACCTCTCCTCAACATTCTTCATAATTTGATGTATCTCATCTGAATAGCCTTTAATTAAAGTTTGGAATTATATATAATTTGTATTAAATGAACTTTTAAGTGCTTTTTGACCTGCTTAAGTTGGACAAAGTATATACTCATATGTCATTCATAATTACTTCTCTGAAATATGGTTAAAATGTAGTGCAGAATGTTGGGTGAAAGAATACCTTCGCCATCACAGCACTCCAGGATGGACGGGTCCTCTCGTATGGTGGCGGTCAGCGTGTTGACGTCGCCGTTAGCTGCCGCCTGGTACACCACATTCAGATCAACCTCCTCAGCAGCTTCTGAGAGGAAAACGTATGAAACGGATCACTAAATAACATCTGCTGGGTGTAAATAAAATGCTGTATACGGACACATTTTTTCTTGAACATTTCAGGTCTGCTTTACAGAAGAATAAGTGGAAGTTGTCAATGCCACAAGAACCTTTAGGTCTTGCTTATCATTGACTTGTCCGAGGCAGAGAGAAGCAGGTGTTTGAAGTTATGGGATTTTCTATAGAATAGAATTAAGATCTATCAGATGTTTCTCCTAGAAACCAATGAGATTAAAGAGACAGCAAATGGAGAATTTTGCTTTTCAAATGTCACTCCAGTTTTTTCTATAGAGCTGCAATCAAAAGTGAGAAATATTAATATAAACTCAAAACATTTCTTTCCAAATTCTTCCCAAATGAGCTCAGTACACTTTCTGTTGTCAACAACTGGGAAATTAATGAACTAAGGAGATATGGAGAGAATGTTGATGAAATGAAGCATACTGAGAAATCATTATGGCTTGAACAACCACTTGAGAAATCAAATTATGTCCCTTTGGGCTTATATATATTGTCTAGGGTGCTTGTTGGGTGTACATACATAACAACGCAGAAGATCCGCTGACAGAGCTTCTACCAGAGACTTCATTAGACTACAACAGAAAACCCTAGGGTTAGATGGTGGCCCTCACCCCATGTTTTACAAATCAATATAGTCATGGTCGCTAGTACTCTTTAATCTGGTGGGTTACCTTCAGTCCTACACACAAACAGATGGCAACCCAAACAAATGATGGGCTATGGCAAAGCCCGCTGATAAGCATAACCATGGCAACAGTGGCAGCGGCACTAACACCTCCTTGTTATCAGCTCGTGTGTGTGTGTGTGTGTGTGTGTGTGTGTGTGTGTGTATGTGTGCAGTGCTTTACCTTTGTGCTGCTCAAATACAGATGAAGAGTTGAACTCCATTGTCAAATGCAGCTTTCAGAGAAATCCCTCTAGTGCCCACGACATGATGATGTCCCTCCGCTCCTGATTCCAGCACTGTCCGCAAACAACGACTCAAAACGCTCGCATGGAGACAGCAAAAAGAGGGAGAGCGATAGACACGGAAAGAGAAAACGGCTGCTGGGACAGGGGAGGCTGAGAACACGTCTGCAGGTGTCGCAGATGCGTGAGCATCGGTTCCTGGAGGCGGCTGGAGGGGCTGCTCCGTTTGATTTTGCGTGATGTGATGGGGAAACACACTGAGCATGTGCAGAAGCAGAAGCCTGGTGGCATTACTAGTGTTACCGTGTTCAGAACATTGCCGCTCAAGCGGTTATTCCTTTAATGGGTTAGTTCACCCCAAAAATAAAATTCTGTCATCCTCACACTCATGTAGTTCTAAACTCTTAAGACTTTCGTTTATCTACGGAACAC
Organism: Megalobrama amblycephala; assembly: GCF_018812025.1. NCBI lineage: Eukaryota > Metazoa > Chordata > Actinopteri > Cypriniformes > Xenocyprididae > Megalobrama > Megalobrama amblycephala. The sequence goes on from NC_063045.1 coordinate 33,069,479, forward strand.
AAATGAAAATCTTTTTAATGAAATTTTTCCATCCCTCCATCAATAGTCCACACATACAACTTTCAAGCCCCAGAAAGGTAGTGAAGACATTATTAAAGTAATCCATGTGACTCCAGTGGTTTTAACCTAAATTTTATGAAAGTGGGTGCTTTGTTTGCGCAAAAAACAATATAATTTAGCTCTTACCGATGAGCGTTCATGAAACAACGTCTGCTCTCGCGTCAACACATCGTGGTGCTCTGGTGAACGGGTGTTGAAGATAATATTTTGTAAATAAAGTGCTAAATTATGTGGGTTTTTTTGCGCAAATAAATTTGAGGTTAAACCACTGGAGTCACATTACTTTTACTTTTATGATGCCTTTAGTTGCATATGCTGTCACTGGAGGGGCAGAAATCTCTCAGATTTCATTAAAAAGATTTTCATATGTGTGAACTAAAGTGAGTAATTAATGACCGAATCATTAATCATTTTTGGGTGAACTTACGTTTTAACCAGTGATTTCTTTAACCAGGATAACTAATGGAAGTTCCACCTTTTCATTTTCATGACCTAAAATATTAGGGATGTCAACAAATTGTATTAATATATATATATATATATATATATATATATATATATATATATATATATATATATATATATATATATATATATATATTACATTATTATGTCCTATTCTGTTATTCTCTATTATATTCTATATTGCTATATTATTATTATTTATTATATGTCCCATCTTACATCTTATCTTATCTTCTGTTATTCTATTCTATTCTATAGGATGTATTGTGTCATTGTAGTAATATTATGAATTGTCAGGTCTTCATGTCAAGGCTAAACCTATTATGATCTTGTTAAAACAGAATCACCATATAAGTCCTTCACACATATTTTCATTTCATTCATATGTATCATGCAGCCTGTCACCATGGGAACCCTGGAGGACATCATGAGAAGCAGTCACTGTGCAGCAGTGAGTCCATGCCTACAAGCACTGATTCCAGAGATGAACTCAAATATCTCACGACCTCCACATCATAATTCTCTTTAAGAATCAGTCACATGTAGAATAAAGGCCGTTTTTGACAGGGTGCCAATTCAATTGTGATTCTAATCAGACTCTCGGATAGTGACGTCAATGAATAGAATGAAATGTTTCATTCATAACAGCAGCAGCAGCTGCATTCTGCTAGTGGAAGGGGGCGTTCCAGAAGAGAGAGAGAGAGAGAGAGAGAGAGAGAGTGTGTGTGTGTGTGTGTGTGTGTGTTTTATTTTTTTATTTGTAGATTTAGGCTGTATTATGTGTTTTTATAATGAGAATTTATTTGACCTTACACCATCTTAATCATTTTATAATAAGCCTAATGGTACTAAGATGGTGCAAGGTCAAATGAATTCTGAGCTCATTAAACATAATGTACTCTGTACATGTTTATAAGGTAACTGGATACAAAAAATAACGAAAAAAAAAAAAGTCAAAAATGAATTATTTACGTAAAGGTTATTGCCACTTTAGCTGCCATTTAACTACACTGAACGCTTTAGTGCATCTTAGAAACCGCATAACCACCTTTGGTCCAGCAGATGGCGAAATACACAAGCAAATAAATAAAGGCCAATCATGTCAAATGTCAATAGATGTTATATTCTGACATGGCTATGCAGCCTTAAATAAAACGTATTATTCAGTATTTTATTCACCATTTCAGCACTGGTCTGTGTGTATAATGGGCTTCTTTGATATTTGTGAAACTGTATCATGGCTGAAGTTACCTCAACCCGCCTTTATGAGCTCACTGGAAGTTCGAGCAATTATGGTGAATAAACATTCTTATATAAACAGATGAAATCAAAGAATAACGGAAAGTACCGAAAAAGGATGTCACTGTCAAAAAAAGAGAAGAGAAGAGAAGAGAAGAGAAGAGAAGAGAAGAGAAGAGAAGAGAAGAGAAGAGAAGAGAAGAGAAGAGAAGAGAAGCACGATATGAACATTCAGTAGGCTAAACATATAATTTTGCTATTTTTTAATGGAGATACGCTGGCTATAAAATACCACCATGGAGTAAATCTAAATATCCTAAAAGGAAATCAATAATTAAAAGTATTACAACATTTTTAATAGGTAATAAATTAGTCAACAAATCCACCAAAGATAAAATATCACAACTGGTCGGTCTTGAATAAACTGTAAATTGTATAAACTGTTAGAATTAGGCTACACTTTGATCACACATGAGTGTGAACAACATTGACATTATTGTGAGCGTTTTTGAAAAAACAGTAACTAGAACTTGTTTTGGGTGTCATGGTTCATGTCTTTTATTTTGTAGTCAAGTCAAGTCAAGTCAAGTCTGCTCATTGTCAAGTCATATTGCTCATATTCTAGTTAAATGGTTGCTTTGTTTGTTTGTGCACTTCTGGATTATAATAAACGGCACATGGGTTCATCAAGCTCGCCTTCAGTGGACTGATCGTTACAGAATACACGACCTGCTACAATGAACCCAGCAGTCACCCTGCTACATTTGCGCCAGGGGAACCAGGCCATTGAGGACTATGTGGAGAAATTTTGTAGCTTTCTGCACATTTCACAATGTGAAATTTTGACTGTGCAGCTATGTAGAATTTAATGATACAGCTCTAAAAGACATTTTTCGTATGGGTCTGAATGAACCCATACGTTCACAGCTGCCAGGGGGAAGAATTGATTTTGATCACGCCCTTCTGTTGAGTGGCTTATTATTTACTGTGGGTTTTGTGGATGAGGAGCCCCACAATCCCACAGTACCATCCATACCAGAGTGTATCCACACCGCATCTGTCATGTCTGGAGTTGTGCACGCCACGACTGCCACGCCAAGGCCTGTTCACGTCATGCCAGCCAGGTCAGTACCTGTTCACGTTAAGTCTGCCACACCAGGACCTGTTCACGCCATGCCTTCCATGCCAGCCATGCCAGGGCCTGTTCACGCCATGCCTGGGACGCCAGGTCCTGTTCACTGCATGGCCTCCACATCAGAGACTCTTCACAATATGGCCGCCATTCCAGAGTCTCGTCCCAAGATGGCCACCATTACAGAGCCTCGTCATGCCACGGCTGCTACGCCAGAGCCCCTTCCATCATGTCTGCCCAAGTTTCCCCTGGAGATTTGGGGGGGATATAGGTACCAAGCTCCTGCGGCTGTGGAGCTTGGTCCACCACTGCACCATGGCTCAGGTCCCCCAGTGCACCGGGACTCTATGCTCCACGGCCCAGGTCCGCCCATGATCCACGGCCCAGGTCCACCCATGCTCCAAGGCCCAGGTCCTCCCACGCTCCACGGCCCAGGTCCGCCCATGCTCCAAGGCCCAGGTCCTCCCACGCTCCACGGACCTGGTCTGCCATTGTCATGCCGCGGTCCAGGTCCTGTCCCCCTGCACGGCCCTGGCCCAGCATCCCTCCCCCAAGACCACCTCCGCTCCACCACCCTCCTGGACTTCTATGTGTCATGTTCTGATTGGTTGTTTATGGTCATGTGGTTTTCAGTTCTGTTCTGTCATTGGTTCCCTTGTCCCTTTTGTCACTTGCCCATTGGTTGTCTTAGTCACGTGTTCACTAAGTTCTTGTATTTATGCTGCGTTCACGCCACCTCGTATTTACCGGAATCTTGAGATAACAACACGTGACGTTATATTCGGAGCTGTTCATGTCCTTGGACTGGGAATTATGCGTTTCCATGGCACCACTATCAACGGCTATGAATCTACAGCGGTCAGGTGGTACAGTGGCCACGTGGTACATGTGGGAGCTTTCAGAAAACTCCCAGTTTACAAGCTGTAATTAGGAGCTCTATGAGGACGTGAATGCTTTTTACAAGCTAGAATCTCGTCACTACAGGAATTACGAGGCCGCGTGAACGCACCTTTAAAGCCATTGTCTTCCATGTTATTTTGTCATGTATTGATAATGTAACCCTGCTGTTGGTGAGTGTCATGGTCAAGTCAAGTCAAGTCAAGTCTGCTCATTGTCAAGTCTGCTCATATTCTAGTCAAATGGTTGTTTCGTTTGTTCATTTCTGGATTATAATAAACTGCACATGGGTTCATCAAGCTCGCCTTCAGTGGACTGATCCTTACAACTGTATAAGCACTGTGCACTGGAAAGAGACTTTGAGATATGTTAATGTTTTTTCCCCCCTCCTTGTCATATCAAAGGCCCTTTCATCTTTATGAAGTGAATTATTAACACATTCCTTTAAAGAGGTGGGGGTACTCACCCCTGTTCTCTTCATTTTGTCAAAAAAGGGGGATCTATTTCTTTCCCTCTTTACAGTGAGTGGCTTTCTGCCAAGGGCCCTGTGTCCACTGGAGCACTGCAGGCCGGCTGTTTGTCTGTGCCGGCTGTGGGCAGCCTCTTTTGTTCCTTGGAATTTGAAATGGGAATGTCAGTTGTGTGGGAGATGTCTGGCTTCTCCCAGATGCCAGACAGAGCAGGGTGGGTGAATTTTAGGGGGATGGGAGGAGCAGAGACAGTACAGTGGGTGTACAGTACATGCATTTGTGGACATTCAGAAGGTTTTTAATAGTTTTATGTGATAAAACTTATGTGCCTTTTTCCATTCTAATGGACATTCATCATGTGCCAGAAATATTTACATGATGAGATTGTGAAACTGACTTTCTAAATAATAACAAACAAATAAATAAATAAATAATGATGATAATATATGAAAATAGACAACTAACAAGAGTGTCCCTAGTGACAAAAGAAGTACTTTAGCATACTTTTAAAATATATACTTTAAAATAATATATTAGATAAAATAATTTTCTATAATATAAAACAATGTCCTATTTTTCCAACTGAAATGAAAATTAAATTTATATTAAATGCTATTAGTTAACAAAAGAACCACTTAAGTAGCCCTTTAGCAAATTTAAGTAATTTGATAATTATTTAATTTATGCTAAACTATTTTTTAAAAATGTAATTACATTTATGGTAAGGTAATTTCCATTGAAATGTGTATGTCATTTAAATATATTTGTAATTATGCATTTGTAATGATGAAGTTGTAATTCAGTACATTTAAATTATGTTAACCGGTACAAATGAGTAACACACTACAGTTCTGTCATGATCACCAGTGAGAGTGCCCTATCAGCCACTAGAGGGCACTCCATCTTGGACTCTTGTTTTCACCCCTTGGACTACAATACCCATACTCACTCTTGGACTCATTATCCCACTCATTGCACTCAGCTGTTTTGTGTTTGTTATCAGTGTCTGTCTATTTAGTCTCAGTTGTTTCTGTCCTTGGTTGTGGTTTGTTGTATTTTGTTACGTGCACTTTGTTTCTCTGGCTTTTTGTATTGGACTGTTTTTGTGGAGTTTAACCTTTGCCTGTGTTCTGGATTACATGCTTGGAGTCTCCTGTAATAAACATCGCTGCACTTGGATCTTACCATCTTGTTCTTGTGTGCACCGTGACAAGTTCAAATTTAATCAAGTACTTCACATGTGCTTCACATTTTGTATGGTTAAAGCATTCTATAATGTTTTTAATATATATATATATAATATAGTATATAATCAGCTACCTGTTTCTTAAAGTGTAAAGTATATTTTTAAGCTATTAAAATAACCTTGGGGTTTCTCAGATGTAAAACAGAACATGAGAGAACAAGGAATGTTCCAGTGTTTTGCATCTGACCAGGGTTGTTTTTTTCAGAAATGACTTTGATATTCCCTCTCTAAGCATTTTTTGAAATGGCAGTGCCAGCACTACTGGGGCGTTTTTGGATGAGCATCACAAAAAAGCTTCTAGAGTGTCTGCCAAGTAAAACGGGGAAAACTCCTGATCAGGAAGTGTGTGGAGGGAAGTCCTGCTGGTGGATGTAGCACACATCCTCTTCTCATTAATACATCCCTCCACAGCCCACTCTTATCTGCACAAGGTCATGCACATCCATAGGTCACTATCAAGGAAATGTTTATGCTATTCATTTGCCATATGAGTTTCAGATTTGAGGTTGAACAAGAACTTTGATCTCTCAAGTGACTTTCAACGTACCTTACTTACTGTTCAAGTCAGATTTCAGTGGGGCAGAAGTCTTGATGTACATCTATACTAAAGGAATACTAAATGTTCGACCACTTTAAAAAAGGTCCATTGCCTATTGTTAATAATGTAGAGATGTATGAAGCACAGCTCACATGGGAAGTCACTTTTAAACCAAGCAACTATCTGCTGGTCAGCGCAGCCACCAACTTGAATCTGAGCAAAATCGGTGGGGAACTTTTTTCTGTAACTGTGGTTCTGTGAATTTCGGATGACCTCCAGTGGCGGTGCTTACCCTCATGAATAAGAAGTTTATTCAAGTGTGCTATTAGTATACTTTTTTAAACTAAAAATAAAGTATACTTTCAGTCTACTTTTTATGTACTTCTCAGAAATATACTTAAAATTACACGTAAGTATACTTGACTTATACTGACAGAAAAGACTAAGTATATTTGGCCTATACTTGTACTCAATCTTTTGATTGATTGAAATATACTTAAAAGTATAATTAAGCATTCTAAGTATACTTGGCTTGTAGTTGTGTTTAATCTTTTGTATGAGTAGCCTATAAAATACTTTTTTCCACACATAATTTTACATACTGTCTTATAAACATTATATTACATTTGTTTGAAAATATTGGTAATATATATATATATATATATATATATATATATATATATATATACCTTAACCTAACCTTACCAAATGAAATGTTGACCTAGGACGAACTATAAGACTGTGAAGCTTTGGGGGTGTTGATGGACTGGATCTACTCCATCTGTGTTTTGATCATTGTTCTAAATCCCATCCAAACATAGCCAACATAGCCAACATAGCCATTGCAAAAATGCAATTTTCTCAGCTTTTTGTTTAAAATGTTGTCTCTTTTTTACCAATATATATAAAACAGATATGTTCCTAATTCTGAGTGTCTGAATTTTTGTGTAGGCTAGTCCACTTGTAGTGTACATAGGAATTTACTTCAAATCTGCTTAACTCTTTCCCCACCAATGAATGAATTTTCGGGCTATCAGTGTTCTTACTGTTATACGATATGGAGTGCTATGACGCATATTCTGAAAGAGTACAGAATCTCGGGATCAAAACACAGCAGAAGTAGAAGATGAAACAATCACGCAAATGTAAAATAACGCAATAATTTAACAGCATGTAAATCAAAACTGCCTAACCTTACCAAATGAAATGTTGACCTAGGACGAACTATAGGACTGTGAAGCTTTGGGGGTGTTGATGGACTGGTTCTACTCCATCTGTGTTTTGATCATCGTTCTAAATCCCATCCAAACATAGCCTTTGACAAAAATGCAATTTTCTCAGTTTTTTGTTTAAAATGTTGTCTCTTTTTTAAAATTAAATACCCACATTCAAGTGTTGATAAAAAAATATTCATGAAGCTAGAATAAAAAAAAATTCTAAAATGGAAAGAGTTAGAGTACAGTTAAAGGAATATTTTAATAAAAAAAAAAATATATTCCTAAACAGGAACATATACTTAAAGTGCAAAAATAATATATAAAAAGTAAATTATAAGTGTGATATGTCCACTTAAAGAAAACATACAAGTATACTTGCACTAAACTAGTAGTTTACTGAGAGTATACTTCAAAGTGTACTTTCATATACTAAAAAATTTACTACTAATATTAAAATTGTAAACCACTAGTATACTTATAAGTTCACTTCTAGTACAGATGCAGTACAAATGAGAAACGTAGCTGTGAACTAGTTGTGCCCTTAAAGTTTACTACTGTTACTGAAGTATACTTTTTCTTTTTTTGGCACACTTCTATGCACTTTTGGTCTTGTGGACTTACAATGGCTGCCACGTGCGCATGTCTGTTAAGTCCATGAGACCATAGAGTGTTTCCAATGTAAGTCCACAAGACCGTACGTGCATAGAAGTGGAAGAAGGGTAGCAATGTTGAACTTACAGAAGTGGGCAAAATTACATGGAGAAGCCCAAGTAGCAGCTGCACAGATAACCGCCATAGAGACTCCTCTAAAACCAGCCCAAAATGTATACACAGCCCTTATTGAAATGACAAGAGATACCTCCTAAAAGCTTTTGAGCTTTCTTGTATGTCATAGTGATCACCTCCACAATCCAATTTGACAATCTCTGCTTTGATATAGTGGCCCCCAGGTTCACAATCAGTTAAAAGAGAGTTGGACTCAAAGGCCACACCCAAGCTGTAGGCAGGCTGGATCCATGTGTCAAACAGTGCCGTCCATCTGTGATAACAGATCCTTCCAGAGCAGAAGCTACCACAGCCTGCCCACCAATAGTCTCAGAAGCTTGAAAAACTAAGGTCTGGCTGGCCATCAGTTTGGCCACTTGTGAGAAAGAGCATCCTGCCCTAACAGGCTGGATGTGTCTGTTCTCACAAACTACAAGTGACAGTGAGTGGTTTCCTGCTACCTGATTGCTTGACCCGTGGATGTGAACTGTCCTCAGTGATGCTAGTTGAGGAAGAGACCAAGTGAGAATCTTGTGAGTGAGATGCAGGGATTTGAGCAAATTTGTGCCATCTTAATGGTTCAGGTGAAACACTGTCAAAGTTTTTTGGACTGAATGAGCACATGACGGCCTGCCAGAACCGGCAAGAAATAATGAAGAGCTAGGAAAACCATACTCAACTCTAGTAGGCTGATGTGGTCCCTGGATTAAACTGGAGACCAATGGCCACAAACACCCCTGTGATTCCACGCTGCACTTCACCTGAGGAGGGAAGCACTGGTTGTGACCACCTTTTAACATGAAAATTACCCCTAGGGGTACACCTGACATCAAAAACTCCCAGCAATTTTATTGTATTAATGCCTAAACACAACGGTGTGAGACAACAGTCAACCGACAATGTTGTCTGGTGGGCTCAACCTCAAACTGTTGTTCCAGCACTGGAGAGGCCTGAGATGGAGTAAGCCCAGTGGAATCACAGAAGTGTTGGCAGTCATCATCCAAAAGAGTTTTAACAACACTCTGTATGGCAAGGAGCTGTAGAATATTGTCTACCGAATCATGTGATAGGGTGACAAACATTGCACAGGAGTCCAGAGTCATTCCATTGTAAGTAATCAATTGCAATGGAATCAGGCAACAATTTGCTGACATAGACCCCCTAGCAGCTACAAAGAGGTCAGAAACCTGAGTGTCCTCAGCAGCATGGGGACTCTGTGGACCCTGAGGCTGTGGAGTAGAACTCTGGTGGAATCGTTGCTCTGGAATCGTGTGTGTGTGTCTGCACCCAGACACACACACACAGGGCTGAGTATTGTTTAGTTGTATGTTTTCCATGTTAATCCTAGTTCCTAGTTCCCAGTTCCTAGTTCCTAGCTCCTAGCTCCTAGCTCCTAGCTCCTAGCCTTGCCTTGTTTTTGGAGCAGAGCTTGGCCCATCTTTATTACCAGCATGTACTGTTTTAAAGATTACTAGCCCTGTGCTTTATGCCTCTTCCTGCCCTGTAATTGCCAGCTAAGATGGCTGCCACGCTTGAGCCCTCAGCTAAGATGGCTGCCACGCTTGAGCCCTCAGCTAAGATGGCTGCCACGCTTGAGCCCTTAGCTAAGATGGCTGCCACGCTTGAGCCCTCAGCTAAGATGGCTGCCACGCTTGAGCCCTTAGCTAAGATGGCTGCCACGCTTGAGCTCTCAGCTAAGATGGCTGCAATGCCTGAGCCCTCAGCTAAGATGGTTGTCATTCCTGAACCTAGTCAAGTCACAGTTGATCTCCCTGAACCTAGTCAAGTCACAGTTGATCTTCCTGAGTCAAGTCAAGTCAAGTCACAGTTGATCCTCCTGAGCCTTCCGATGAGATGGCTACCATTCCTGAGCCCCGAGAGATTGCAGCGCTGGCCATTATGGTCACAGCCATTTGGTGTGTATGGGCTGCTCACACATCAGTTCCAGCCCATGAACCCACTCCAGTCCTTGAATCCGCTCCAACCCATGCATCTATTCCAGAGCCCTGTCACGTCTTCGCTGATCTTCCAGAGCCCTGTCACATCTCCGCTGATCGTCCAGAGCCCTGTCATGTCTCCGCTGATCGTCCAGAGCCCTGTCACGTCTCCGCTGATCGTCCAGAGCCCTGTCACATCTCTGCTGATCGTCCAGAGCCACGTCACGTCTCCGCTGATCGTTCAGAGTCACGTCACGTCTCCGCTGATCGTCCAGAGTCACGTCTCCGCTGATCGCCCAGAGTCACGTCACGTCTCCGCTGATCTTCCAGAGCCACGCCACGTCTCCGCTAATCGCCCAGAGCCACGTCACGTCCCGCTGATCGTTCAGAGTCACGTCATGTCTCCACTGATCGATCAGAGTCACGTCACGTCTTCGCTGATCGTCCAGAGTCACGTCACGTCTCCGCTGATTGTCCAGAGTCACGTCACGTCTCCGCTGATCATTCAGAGTTTCATCCCGTCATGACCATCAAGTCAGTGTCTACGGACAAGATGGCTGCTCCGCCAGTGTCTACGGACAAGATGGCCATTCCGCCAGTGTCTACGGACAGGATGCCTGCTCCGCCAGTGTCTACGGACAAGATGGCCTCTCAGCCAGTGTCTACGGACAGGATGGCTGCTCCGCCAGTGTCTACGGACAAGATGGCCTCTCCACCAGAGTCTACAGACAAGATGGCACCTCCGTCAGTGTCTACAGACTCCGCTTCAGTCGCCAAGTCAGCTCCAGTCTCTGCCCCGAGCCCAGAGGGGGCTCCAGTCTCCACCCCGAGCTCTGAGGGGGCTTCTGTCTCCGTACCGAACCCAGAGGGGTTTCTGTCTAAGTCCACGAGTCCGCTCAAAGTATGTACTCATTTTGTGAAAAAACAAACAACAACAAAAAACGTTTGTGTGTGTAACAGAAGTGTACACAAGCTTTGGGACATACTATCACATCATAAAATTGTGCCTTTAATGGATGCTCTGTCTTACATGCTCACATGCAGTCACATGCATCCTGTCACCGTAAACTGACCTGACAATCATCTTGTCACGGTTAACATCCTCCACGTTTCATTTCATTTAATTCCCTACCGTATTGGAGAGAAAAGAGGTAGCACGTTGATCTGCTAGTCATCTGCCAGAGTCTTTCATCCATCCATTTTCCAAATCGCTGGTCCAATGTGGGTACAGTGTAATATCGTACTGGTATAAATCAGTGGCAAGCGGTGATTTTCAACACAGAGGTAAGTAATCACATGTAAGTAGCACAATGGCGTTTAGACAGTCCTAGTCGGAGAGCAGACAATGGTGGCCCCCATAAATCCTCTCCGCTAGACTTAGTTTGCGGGAGAATAAGGCACATAAATGCAGTGTCGGAGGCTTCCCCTGCTGCTGGGAATGCACTGCTCCGAATTCAGTGGTGGAAGCATCTAATTCTACAATGAAGGGCTTAGATGGATCAGGGTGTGTCAGGAGTGGTGCACTGCTGAATGCCAGCTTCAGTTGCTTGAAGGCATTATCGGTTTTGGTGGTCCAGGACAGAGACTTGGGTTTGCAGAGGAGTAGTGAGGTAAGTGGATGATTGATGGAGCGATAGAAGTTTGTGAAACCAAGGAATCTCTGGAGCTATTTGATAGTGGATGGGGTTGGCCAGTCTCAGATTGTCTCCAACTTTCTCTTATCCATGGAAATACCACTTTGATTGTTGGTGTAACTGAGGAATTGAAATTATGTTTTATTAACAAAGTTCAGGTGGAGGAACTCTCAAAACACCTCATGCATGTAGGAGTCACGAAAGCTGTTTTCCATTCATCCCCCTCTCGTATACGGATGAGGTTGTATGTGTTACAGAAGTCCATCTTTGTGAAGATAGAGGCACCATGAAGATGTTCCAAGGCTGCTTTGGATGAGAGGAAGGGGATACCTGAATTTGATTGTGATCTTGTTCAATGCCCAGTAATCAACATGGCCTCAATCCTTCTTTTAGCAATGAAAAAGAAGCTGGAAGCAGCAGTGGAGGTTGATGGCCTAATGTATCCTTGCTGGAACACCTGGTATGTATTCTTGGATGTATTCTTCCAATTGGCTATATTCTTTCATGGCCTTCTGTTCAGGTATGGAGAGTGGATAAATGATTACTTTTTTCCATTTGATTTAGTGTAGTTAGTTTTGTGTCAAATATAATGTGATTTTCAGTGATCAAGATCTGGCAGCAACAGCACATTTTTTTCACCAGGGTGTGTGGACAGCTTTCCCTGTACATGAAATCCCCCATTTGCCAACAAATCAATGAGAAGGTGGGACGATACAGAGCATAGGCGCCAAAGCTGTTGTGGATCTGCTTACCCGAAACTCTCTGTAACTGGCAGATTTGAAGAAAATTACCATTGTTTGGCAAATAAATAAATGACATACAGTTACATACGCATTACCAAAAATGTAAGCTATATGGTACACCTCATACAAGTGAATTGCTAGTAATTTATAGTGTTAATTAGCGAGTCCATGAATGGCTTGGGTATGTAGAGCATTTGCAGCTTACAGTATATGGACCACATGCTACTGGTATAAATTCATTCTTAGTTGATTATTAAATTGTTTAATTAAGGTTTATACATAGTTTCCATGACAGAGTTCAAGATCAAGTTCACCTGTTCTTTTAGTTCCCTCGTTTGCCTCCGTTTATTTATAGCCCTCAGTTTGTTCAGTTTTTTTGTCTTGGGTTTTGACTGCCATGTGTTTCTCCAGTTATCTTTTTCCTTGTGGATTATCTTCTTTGTTTTTTATTAATAAAGTGCTGCAATTAGATCCATCTCTTATTGCCTGACCACACCGTGACATAGGAATGTAGGTGTTCTGGAGTTTTGCATGAAGGTGCACAGCCAATATAGTCAACACATATATATGCAATTACAGTTGGAAAGATGCAAGCTTTGTTTCTGAATTCCCAAAGTAAAAATAGTCAGTTTAATACACTTTCAGTTTAATACACTTTCATCATACTATGATGTATGGGGTGGTTTCTAGGAAGGTGCTATGCTTATAATTACTGGCCCAAGTCAAAAGAGTCATATCCTCATGTCTCCAGATAGGGCTTGAGTCATTGTGGACATTTTTGCGTATGGATTTATTGCAAAGATTCAAAGCAAAGAATCTCCTATGTCCCAGGGTATTAACCTACTGGCAAATATATCTGTGTGTTTCTGTAAATTGTTCCTTTTTTCCACTTTAATTCAGTTGGAGACACTCTTGGTTCAAGTTAATAGAACTGTATATTTGGCTGAACCCAACATTTGATCTTGGTAAACAAATCAAGGCAGAACTCCTATTTTCTTTTGTGCTGTTCACTCACTCTGTAACCCTCTTTAACCCCCTCAATCAACCTGCTTCACATGGGTCCTTGTTCCCTTTTCAATGACTAACTGATTGAGCCAAGCTTTTCATTGATGTTCAAGATGTGCTTCTTTTGTGTGATTGTTAGATGCTAACTCCACTTGCTTGTGGACCCACTAACATAGTTACGTGATTGGTCTGATAATAAGCAGATTCCATACATTTGTTTGTTCTCACATGCAAATGCTATATGAAAAGTGCAGTATTGGTTGGATGTTCTATTGCAGTGATTCTCAACCTTCTTGACTCGAAGGCTCTCCGCTGTCCAAAACAGCATTTATAGGCCTCCAAAGATATTTCTGGTACTCTTGCTGTAAAGACAGAGCTGGGGCCGTATTCACAAAACATCTTAAGGCTAAAAGTAGCTCCTAACTTGCCGATTTAGGAGAAACTCTTAAAAATAATGGGCGTGTCAGTCCTAATTTTAGGAGTCCTAAATTTTTGCTCTAAGAGTATTTCACAAAGCATTTTATCGATAAAACTAACTCTTAAATCTGTGAAACGTTAGGAGTAGTCAAGAGGACTCCTAAGTCACTAAGACCAAATCACAAACAGTCCTAATCCACCCAAAGACACTGTACACCATTGACGCAATAGTGATAGAGCCTTAGGTGCTCAACTTTTTCTTCATAAATGTAATATATTTTGATTTACAAATATGAATCTACGATGAGACGCCAAAAATAAATCTTTAACAAATAAATAAATATTGTCCGATTACATGTGGCAGTGGTTTTCATGAGTTCACATTTACAAATGATTGAATAGAGTAAAAAAAAAAAAAAAAAGATTTAATAGGCTAAGCGTATTTGGTGTGCTGTCCAAGGGGATCGAGGGCACCGAGCTTGGAATTCAGCCCAAACCCAAAGTTCTCCCCATATCCCCAGCCGAGAGTGAAGAGCGGGGTGGTGGAGGGATACAGAAAACTGACGAAGTGACTATAGGTGAGTCGGCTCTTTGTCGCTTGCGTTTTGCATTCTCTTAAAATGCAGACATCCAAGAGGCGGACAATTTTTATAAAAAAAAAAACTTTATTTGAATAGGGCAACATTTGTGTTTTAAAACCTTTATTTTAATATGGAAACATGACACCTCATTCTACAATATTTCTATGATTAAATCGCTGACTCCTCCCCCATCAGCCAATCACTGTATGAATACTCCATAGCAACGAGGTCAACCCCGCCCTTACTCTTAGCTTATGACTTCAGTCTATTCCTTAGTAAAAGTTTGTCTCAGCAGCTTTGTGAATAGGTTTTAAGAGAAAACTCTTAGCTAAGAACTTTTACTGCTATTTAGGAGAACTCTTAGTGGTAAGATAAAATGTTTTGTGAATAGGGCCCCTGATTTATAGCCCCATCAATTCTATACCCATACTCAGGGCTGCCCTACTCCTGGAGGGCCACTATCCAGCAAAGTTTAAGGTAACACTTTATTTTGATGGTCCCCTTTAGACATTCTGTTGACTGTAAGTAATGTTGCACCTACATGTCAACTAACTCTAATTAGATTAAACTCTATTAGAGTTTTAGCAGAGTATTAGTAGACTGTCTGCTTAATCTGCTTAATATATGTTAACACTTTATTATGCTGCTCCCCCAACAAACATTCTACTGACTATAAGTAACTTTGCAAGTACATCTCAACTTATTCTAACCCGAACCCCTTATTCTACTACCCCTACCCCTCAGAGTCTACTAATACTCTACAAATACTCTACGGAGAGTTATTTGACATGTAGGTACAGCATTTATAGTCAACAGAATGTCTGAGGGTGTACTCGCACTAGGCACGGTTGCCTTGTACAGTGCCCTGGCGCAATTGTCGCCCCTCCCCACCTGCTGGCCTGCACTCCCATTGCACTTAACGTTCTGGGCTGAAGCATGCTTACGTCATTTACGATCTCTAATAGACTGCCTAATCAGAAGATTATTACAGAGGCAGCTGATGTTGATGGAAGATTTTGCAACTTTACTTGCAAACTACAATTCCTGTTCAGCAGTAAGGTGAGAACCAGACCCGTTATAAACCTAAATATACTGAAATTAATTGAAAAGTGTATGATCCAAGTAGTAACAGAAGATGTTTGAAGCCCACCTCTTCAAGTGGCCCAGGGCACAATACGGTGTGATCACACTAGTCAAACGAACCAGACTTTGGGGTTTGGGTGCTTTGGCACGGTTCAAATAGCCTAGTGTGAGTACACCCTGAAGGGGACCATCAAAATAAAGAGTAACCAAGTTTAGCTCTAGCCCTAATTAAACACACCTGAACCAGCTAATCCAGGTCTTCAAGATCACTAGAAACATCCAGGCAGGTGTGTTGGAGCTAATTTCTGCAGGAAAGTGGACCCCAGAAGCAGGACTGGACACCCATGCCCTTACTGTCTATGTCAACAAGTGCCTAAGTTATTTCCATTTTCATTTCTCATAAGAAACTTGAAGAGAAATATCTAAAACAAAGTCAAGGTCTCCAATAAGTCTAAGCTTCTGAGCTCTAAAAGTTTCCTCAGGAGGGATCTCAACTCTAAAGCCCGGGATACACTGCACGATTTTTGCAATCCTTTAAGATCATTACAAATCACACTGTGCGACATGGATCCATTGAACTCGGGTACGACATGCATGTAGACTGTACGATGATGACACCTGTTGACTCGTAGGCTACGATGCAAGTTTCTATAGAAGAATAAAACGTCATCAGCATGCGCTAGTGGTTAACAAAAATACCATGTTGAATCACACTTTGCAGTTGTAGATTTTGTGTGCTGAAAATAAAAAAGAAGTGGCGAAAGAAGAAGGGAAAAGAGCTTAAGTTAGGCAGTTTTCAGTTTTAGCGCCATGTCGTGTTGATTTCATGTTGCATTTTTATTGGCTGGTCAGTAGACGTAGATCGTAGCAGCAAACACACTGTGCATTGATCATGATGAATTTCTGACACTGTCAGAAAACTATCGTAAGCTATCTTTGGTTGCAAGACTGGAAAATCCTTTGAACCTCTCTCACTATATGACATAGGATCACCGATTAAGAGCCATGATCACAGAAATCGCCACGATTGTTTCACGATGACAATCTTTCATCTGGGACAGCCAAAAATTGTGCAGTGTATCCTGGGCTTAAGACATTGTATAGTTGCTGTAGTTCAATAGCATCACCCTCAGGCCAATGAAGGGTCATTATCTCACAAATGCAGCTGTACCCTCAACCTGTGGTATTCTCCCCCAAGACAAAGAAGAAACTGATGTCTGCTCATTTTACATGACCTGACCTGAAGCTGCCACTTTTTTGTGATTTGTGTGGCAGAGAAAGAAAGGCAGGGGAGGGAGGAGAGAGTGTAGGCTGGGCGTGGAGGAGAAAGAAAGGAAAAGACAAAAGGAGGCTTTGAAAAGGGCCCTTTTCCCCTGCAGTAAACTTTGCCAACCTCTAGATGATTTGCAGTCAACAGAATACAAAGGCTGCTTAGGGCAGCACAAAATCCTGCAATGAAAGACAGAGATTTAATGAGTGGTCATATCGATGCAGGAAAGGCTATCATTTCTGAATGGTTTTCTTGATGAATGCTTGATTACACTTTATTTCAAAGGTCAACTTTAGACATTCTACTAGCTATAAGTAACTTTTCAACTACATGTCAACTAACTCTCATCACAGCATTAGTAGACTGCTAGGTTATGGTTAGGTGTTAGGGTTAGTAGAATAAGTTGGCACATAGTTGTGAAGTTACTTTTACTTTCAGTAGAATGTCTGTTGGAGACCATCAAAATAAAGTGTTAGCAGATATTAAGCAGACAGTCTACTAATACTCTAATCAAAACCATCGAAATGAAGTGTTACCCAATGCTTTTCTATTAATCATTATCTACAGTAGCTGCACAAATGTTGCAAATGTATAGCAGCATGAAAACATTGCCTGTGGCCAGAGTAAAAGAAAAACATATACAATCGAGATTATAGAAAGAAGATACCATCAGAAGTACACTTGGCATGCCTGTTTACTTACATTACAGTACATTACAACCAGACATTGCTAGACACTTTCAGTGGTCGACTCAACCAACCATTATACAGACACAACCCTACTAATGGACTACTTGAACCAAAGTCCCCTTCAATGGAAGTCAGTTCACCTGGAGGCCATCTTGGAAGCATGCTCAGGGAGCAATTTTCAGTCATAAAAGTACAACTTCTATCTAAATGAATGGGAAAATACTTAAATCTCAAAAACTATAAACACATTTCAAATAAGCAGTATCAAATCAAATGGTGATTGGCTCTTTTATTAGGAAGGTGGGACACTAACCCTAAGCAATGATGTTGGGCATTCCAGTTTATCCCAATCATTGTAATTCCAGTGGTCTGCACTGAGCTCTGTCACATGCTTCCGGTTTCAAATAATGTCTAGTTCCATGAACACAACTTAAAACGAGTGTCCACAAGATTTAAAATAGTGACCTTTTCAAAAACAGGAGAAGAAATACTCAGAACATTATTGTGTCCAACAAGTCAAGAAAACATTACGTTTAATCCATCCCAAGCCGATCTGAGAAAGAAGTGGCATACAATATAATTTCACCACAGATCAGTTATACATTTTATTGGAACATGCATTTCCTGGGAACCAAACCCATAACCTTAATTAACATTGCTAGATCCATGCTCTACAGTTTGAGCTACAGGAACACTTTATAAGACTTCAGACCCCTAAAAAGTTTTCTTTAAGTCCAACAAGTAATACCAGTAAAATGTTACACTTTTATCTTATAATAAAGAAAATAAAGGAAATGTTTCCACACAATGAAAGTGTTTTATTTCAGTAGTGGCAGGTGTATCACTGGTTGTTCGTGCATTTAACTGCAGATTAGAGCACAATTGTAAGAGAGCTATCGTTTGCTCATGTGATAGTCACGGCCATCCTCAGAAGCTCAGGCAAAAATGCTGGTTAGAAAAAACACTTCCACATTCTATTTATTACAGCTCAGACATTTCCTGTAACAACGTTCAGCACACCTACATACAGACTGTTCCTCCTCATGAGAACGCAGATTATTACTCATTTTTTAGGGCTGTCAGTTGATTAAACTAATTAAAATTAATCTTTTTTTTTTTTTTTTTAATTCTATAGTGCAGCCTGATATAATCTAAACAAATACTGCCCTGAATCAGCACCAAAAAGCGGAACCCCATGTGAAAAAGTACACTTTAGAATACTTTTAAAAAGAGAACTTATTAGGGCCCAAGCGAAAATTCGCGCAGGGCCCTCTTGTTCTTCTAAGGATTATTATTATTTTTTTTTTTTTTTTTTTTTATTTTTTTTCCGTCTTCCGGGGCTTTTTGGGGGCCTTAACATGCTCAAAAACTCTTGAAAATTGGCACACACATTGGAATCCGCGGCCATTAGGACGCCGGAGAGGCTGGTACCCGGGCGTGGCAGGGGGGCTCGACAGCGCCCCCTTGAAAAAAGTCTGAAAATTTGGTCCATATATTAAACACGCTTGCACGTATTAGTATGAAACTCAGTACACATATAGACCTCATCGGGCCGAACAACTTTCGTGCTCTAAGTTAAACACCACGCCAACAGGAAGTCAGCTATTAAGGGTTGTTTGAAAAACGCATGCTCTGGAATTTGATATACTCCTCCTAGACGATTAATCCGATCGCCACCAAACTCGGTCAGCATGAAGTCAAGACACTGATGATTAAAAATTGCCAGGGGATTTTTGATATCTCGAACGGTTTGGCCGTGGCGAGGCAACGAATTTATGGCGAGAAAAAGGAAACAGGAAATGTGTTATAACGTCTGCATACATATATTGATCTTTATGAAACTTCACGAGTGTGTTCGTTATAGGAGTCTGATCACATGGATGTGACTATTGTGAGTCAAAGTTATAGCGCCACCAACTGGCAGCAGGAAGTGTATCACTTTTTGAAATGTTTTGAGATCACCCTCTTATTTTTACCTGATTTGCTTCAAACTTCATCAGTGTAATGTCAATACACAGCAGATGTAGACCTATGACAGGATTTTTGATATTTGAAATATTGTTGCCATGGCAACAGGTCAAACTGTAATAATATTCTTGAGTGTTTTTGAGGCTCTTAACATGCTTCAAATTGCATGAAACTCGACACACACATCAATATTGTCAACCAGTAGACATGGACAAAGCCATAGAAATGGGCGTGGTGGAGGGGCTCAGTAGCGCCACCTTTTGACAAAAGTGGGGGGTTAGTTTTTCCTACAATCACCAAACTCGGTACACATATTGTTCTCATCAAGCCGGACAATTTTCTAATTTACATTCATTAGCTCCGACCAACAGGAAGTCAGCTATTTTGGTTTGAATGTTAATTTTTTGAAAAAACAGGCTATGAATTTTATACTACTGCTCCTACAGGGTTTATCCAATTTACACCAAACTTTTTTTAACTTGTTGCTAACACATTGAAGTTGTTTAATTGCAAACGGATTTTGGATATCTCAAACGGTTTGGCCGTGGCGAGGCAACGAATTTATGGCAAGAAAAGGGAAACAAAGTGTTATAACTTCTGCATACATTAATTGATTTTGATGAAACTTCGGCTTAGTCTTCGTTGTACAAGGCTGATCACATGGATGTGACTATTGTGATTCAAAGTAATAGCGCCACCAACTGGAAGCAGAAAATGTGTCACTTTCAGCATACATTGAGATCACCCTCTTATTTTTACCTGATTTGCTTCAAAATTCATCAGAATAATGTTAAAACTTGGCACATGTAATCCTTTGAAAATGGGCAGGGAGGAGGGGCTCTATAGTGGCACCTTGTAGTGCAGTAAATGTGGAGTGAATTTGACATAGTCCTTTGATGTTTAACCGTTTTAAGTGCCTATTGCCCGCTGTGCACAGTTGCCCTGAAGCCACCGGGGTGGCGGTGCCACCGGGCTTGGGCCCGCCATCGCTGCTCGCAGCTATATTTATACTTATTACTTTTTACTTATTAGTTATTAGTTATGTCCATAAAAAATTTAAACATGTTTACTCCAGTCCGTCTATGTTCTTTGATCTGCATTGCGAGTGTTGTTAAACTCATGGCAGCGTTCCGTGCAGAAACCGCTCTTATGCGCGCTCCGCATGTTGTTACATGCTGTTTGAATTCTCCGCTGTAATGCAATCTCTTGCATAATACAGCGCATTAATTGGGTTAAAAGAGTTCATTCTCATGGATAAATGCAGAGAAGTGCTCAGTACGGGACGATGTAGAATCGTGCCTTTCCAACCCCAGCAGCCAATCACACACTCCGGAGGCACGCTTCTACATCAGATACCGTGACATTGCTTCAACTTTGCTTTTCAACCCGAAAGAACGAAATTGCTCAGAAAAAAATGCAAAAATAAAATAAATAATACATTTAAAGAGTGATTTTAGTGTTTTCAGTGATGTGTAGCATATCTGTTCACATCTCAAAAAATGTGTTTTGGGGTTTCATGACCCTTTAAAAAATATATACTTATTAGATTTTAGGTACACTTTTTACATGTGTGCATTCAATGCAGTTACACAGCTGTATTGCACTTGTGCTCACCAAAGGTTTGTTACCACTGCTTGCCACAAAACTGCTGCAAACATTTTACCACACAAAGCTCATTTGCATGTGAAAATATGAGCTTGCAGGAAATTTACCACAAGTTTAGTTGAGGGGTTTGCCAGAATGCTGAACTTTTATAAGGGAAATGTAAATGTAATCCTACAGCAGTGTGCTCTTGACATCTTCTGAGCTGTATTTTGTAGTGGATGTAATAGTCTTTTCAAGCGATTTAATCTTCCATTCCCAGAGTAGACCATTCTCAAATATACATACATGGTGATGTACACACACACACACAGACACACACAGACACACACACACACACACACACACACACACACACACACACACACACACACACACACACACACACACACACACACACACACACACACACAGGTTTGTTTTGCTTTCTTAGTGAGGACATTGCATAGACTTCCATTGATTTTATACCAGGTCAATGATATTTTCTATCCCCCTACACTACCCCTACTCCTAAACCTACCCATCACAGAAACATGTGCACATCATTAGATTTAAATAAAAACCTCTTTTGGCTGAGACAAAACTAGGACCAGTCAATGTCCTCACTAGTGGGTTGTGAAAGCATTTGGTCCTCACAAGTATAGTCAAAACAAGTACACACACAAACACAGAGAGAAAGAGACAGAGAGAGAGAGTTTTGTAACTTTATCTTCTATAGTGTCTTTCTGTAGCAGTGGCTTATTTCACAGCTGAACAAATAAAAGCTGTTTTGTGTACCAATGAGAACTCTGCATTTTCCAGTTTTTCATCAACATCCTATAAAAACCAGCACAGGTGTTATATTAGCAACAGGAGGCCAGAGCAGTTTGCTTAAGCAGAAGGCAGAGTTTGAGCACATATCTTGGCATAGCAATAATTCAGCATGTCACAGTGGTGTATGGGCCAGCTGAATGAATAGGTGATAACAGCCTTATAAAGGTCTCCTCTGCTGTCACTCATAATTATGATAAGGTTGGGGATTCATCGCTGTATAGCAAGAGTGACTCATAATATAGTATGTAAAGCACAGAATTTGATCAAATATGTTGTAGGATATTTAGTGAAAATCTAAATGGGGTGAGTTTAAATAATCTGTTACCATAAAGGTGACATGATATGCACTATGCAGGTGGTAGATCCTTCTCCTATTTGGCACCTAAACTTTTGGACAATCTTCCTAGCATTGTTCGGGAAGCAGACACACTCTGTCAGTTTAAATCTAGACTAAAAATGCATCTCTTTAACCTGGCATACACAAAACACATTATCAATTTATGTTTTCACATCCATAAAGGATTGTTAGGCTGCATAAATTAGTTCAGCCAGAACCAGGAACACTTCCTATAACACCAGATGTACTCATTACATCAGAAGAAGAATGGCATCAACGCTAATATTAGTCTCTCTGTTTATTCCGAGGTTTATCGTAATCAGCCGGATCCGGGCCGTATCCAGATCAGATGGAGGACCTGTGCATAAACACGACCATAACACATCCCTGAAGTGTCAGCAGAGGTTGTGTCAACTAGATTTTCCCCTGTGAACGCCATACCGGCATGATGAATACGATCTTCAACTATATTTAAATTCAACTATATTATTTTCAACTATATTATTTATTTTAATTGACTGTTGCGATCCCAATCAGACTTATGACCTGTAACGCTGCCTGAATCATAATCCAACTGAGCCTGGTTTCTCCCAAGGTTTTTTTCTCCATTTTTGTCACCTGTTGGAGTTTGGGTTCCTTGCCGCTGTCGCCTTTGCCTTTGGCTTGCTTAGTTGGGGACACTTGATATTTAACAATGTTTTTTGATCTGCCTGTATTGACACCATTGTATGCGAACTGAACTGAGCTGGATGATGACATCACTGTTTTCTCCAGTGCTGATATATAGAGAAATTAACTAAATTAATAACTATTGATTTTTACAATGGAAAGAATCAATACTGAATTTATTTAAGCTGGACAATAATACCATTTTTTTCTGGAGCTGCTGTGCAGCCAAAATTATTTGCCAGTTATCACTGTAAAGCTGCTTCTACATTGTAAATAGCGCTATATAAATAAAGGTGACTTGACTATGAAAACTAATAGGCCTACTTGATTGTTGCTCACAAATGCAGTTTAAACTGTCGGTTGGAGGTCTATAACTAAAACATATCAGAAGTCAATATACTTAGGCTATATATCAGGCATCCAGTGTTGCTCTTGATTTCAGAAGCCATTTCACCATTACTATCATAATCATTGCAAAAACAATTAAGTTTCAATGAAGCATCACCGAGTCACAGTGTTTACACTTTTCAGGTAAATCCTACGAATTTTGTAGTTATAGCTGTCTGCATATTAAGCTGGGAAAGCTCTATTTGGACGGGACTAGTTTTCATGGAAGACGTTAGAGAAATCTCACACAATTCAGTTATTTATGGGAGTGACAACCACATTCAATAACCAAACTCACACCTGTAAATTTTCAGTACTCACAACCACATTCTAGGAAAACCCTGTGTGAATGGAACCGGACTGGACAACTAGCCTTGTTGTCTGTCAAGTCATACAGAACGAGAGAGCCACTCACATGTTGCTTAGTTGCGCACAAACACATTCACCATGTGTAGCGTGTTTTCATGTGTGGTTTCGGTAACTTACAGCAACGCAGATATGAGCTGTGTGTCATCTGAAGGTTTTAGATAAAGTCACTGTTCTCCACAAGAGCTGTCAGTTCTGTGTTCCACGTGCAACTCAAATGCTCCGCTCTCCACCCAGATATAAAAGCTGCTGTCAGTTAATGAAGATTTGATGGATGAACTTGCGGCTCATTTGGACTCTTAGCGAAAAGTCTTTTGATTCGAGCCAGATGAAACCGAAGGCACGGGCAGGTTGACGGCTGACCAAGGCGCAGCCGGATTGACAAGGGAGCCTGGAGAAGCCGTATGGCCGATGGTTTCTGGTGGAGCGAAGGGAGGGAGGAGCCAGGGTGGAGCCGAAGTGTCTACAGGCCGAGGTGGAGTGATGGGCACAGAGGCTGGAGGTGGAGACAGGTGATCCTCTGTGCTGGATGGAGCTGGTGTTCTGAAGACACTGGGCAGGTCTTCACCACATGTGGGAGATGCAGAAGGGCTGAAGGACAGCAGCAGAGGCGGGGCTGAGGAACTGGTTGATTGAGGAGGTGGGTGAGGGAGGCTGGGCGGGAATTCTGGGAACACAGGGAATGTTGGAGACAGTGTTTCTTAGTTTTCCACCCAGCCCTCAAACTCCACAAACACTCCCTCGGTGACGCATGATGTTACCGGCTCACGCACCTGATCAGACCCTAGTAGTGTTCCGGGCTCAGGGGCGGTGACTCCTTCCATCCTCTTCTCTGGTTCCGGCTCGTCAAACTAGGTCAAACTAAGAAACGCAGGACAGAGCATACATATAACACCTTGCACATTCATACAGATAGTATTCGAGATGCTATTGTAAGTTGCTGTTTGAACAGGACATCTTGAGACTCAAGTAAATGCAGTGTGATAGTGACAATGTGTATGTAACCAAGTGATTTTAATCCTGTCCCAGTCTGCCATGTCTGTGTTTTTCTCACACAACCTCAGTAAAAATTGCAGGGCAAATTATTTACTGTTTTTTGGCAAACTAACGGTTCTTTGAAAAATCTAATCCTATCTGAATGCGAATGTCTGTGATTGCCTATATTTTATTATACTAACACTTCTCCTTGTGTGTTTTTTGCTACTGTTTGCATACCAGTCTTTCACATACTTTCACAGAGATTGTCTTTCATTTCATTTCAATATGGATGATATCTGACAAAAAAAAACCTAATTATTAAAATTAATAAATTGCAGAAACTAGGTAAGATACTTGTCTGTTTGTCTCTATGTGGGTTTATTTTACACAGCCACTTCTATAAACTCATGTGAAGTTTATTTAAATAGAGTTTTAATAATAAATTAAAGTTATATCAATAAGTAATTAATTAAAAAAAACATATATGTCATAAGTGATGCATGCAAGCACAGCAGATGGCCTTCTGTAACGCCTTCATCTAGAAAATGTCTAACTATGGAAAACTGTAACCATGGTTCCCTGAGAAGGGGAATGAGACACTGCGTCTTTGATTGACATTATGGGGGCGCCATCAGAGTGACTTGTGTCTAAAGCATGTGTGCCAAAACAACAATTTCATTTGGCAGATGACAGTCCATGACGTCACTACTGGAGCGTGTGTGTATAAGAGGGCACCTGCAATGTACATCATCGCAGTGTCTCATTCCTCTTCTCAGGAAACCATGGTTACAGTCGTGACCTGGAACGTTCCCTTTCAAAGTGGAACACAACACTGTGTCTTGGATCGATGCTATGGGGCTCCAATGCTCTAGCCACTACACCACAGAGCAGTGTAGACCCAAATTGCAGAGAACCACCCCACACAGCAGGAGACTCCTAGGCGGATCTGCAGTCAAGTCACCAAACCCGTGTGACTGTCACATTCGTTTTGGCACCGCCCAGAGGATCAGCTCTGCCTCCGGGCGGTGCCATAAATTCTACTGTCAATCAGCGAATCCTGAGCAGACCCATGTCGGATCCGTGGACGCGCACGCACCTTTACTGTAACGGTTGTATCAATTTGCGGGTCCCAAATGGACCCACCGCGGAGGTAAGGTTTTAATCGCGGATGCGGAGCGGATGCAGCACGGAGCCACGGCGGGTCCCTTATGAGTGCCTTAAACTCCCTCGAGAGCCAAACATGCTATTAACTATCCCAGAGGAGAGAGCAGAAAGGGAAAAAAATCCTTTCCTGTGTCTTGTAGTCAGTTTTGTGAATGCATCATACCTAGGGCATCCAGCTTACTAGAAGAGAAGGCAGCCTTCCACTCAAATGCATGTCCCACATCCCTCGAGAATAGGGACAGTGCGAATGAAGCTTTCATTAAGAAATCCTCGCAATGTTCACATTCAGCTCTCTCAGCTAAATGCATATGCTCCTACTCATATACAAACAAATGGTCCCCTGAAGACAAGAAGAGGATGACATGTTTCACAGGTGCCCTTTTATGCTCGCAGTCGCACCAGTTGTGATGTCATGGGCTGCCGCCTGCTAATGTCCGGTTCATTGTCATGTTTACACTCATGTTTCAGACACCTGTCATGCCGGAGGCATTCTCCACAAGTGCCCTCTAGGGCAATGGTTCTCAAACTGGGGTATGCGTACCCCTGGGGGTACGTGAGGTGACAAAAGGGGGTACGCGAACAAAACCTTAAAATAATATTAAAACCGAGCATGTATTTCTAACTGGCAAAATGTCGTAAATCCATTACATTTAATCAAATTACTTCATCTTTTCCAGTCAAAACTGATTGCATCCACAGAAGCAGCATGCATATGATAGATTGCGTGCAGTCTGCTGCCTCAAATTACTGCCGTTCTTGACAATGCACCTTTGTAAAAGTGGGGATTTTGCACTTACTCGCATGAAGAACAAAATAGACACAGATAGTGGATTGATATTGATTTAAGACTCAAACTTTCTTGTATACAAAAACATACCTTGTGTGAATTCTTGTATTTAATGTTGATGACGAGCAAGAATGCAATTGTTCCCAAATATCCACATGCAAATGTGACATTATTATAAAACAGGTCAAAAAACAAAATGTTGTAATATATAACGATGTAGCGGTTCGTACAGTTATTAATCAATTCATGGATGAAATATGAATATAATAATTCATAAAGCCTTATGAATAAATTATTATTCATATATCGACCCAACGGGGAATTAAACATATATTGTGAATTAATTACAACGAATTATAATCAATTACATATATGCTTAGTTCTGGTTTACTAATTATTTAGAGAAACTGTTAGTTTGTCCAGCAAACTGCAGCTCCTCAGAATGTTATAAAAAGGAAGATTTTTCTTTCCTCTGGCCACGAGGAAAGACTTCCTATTCTAGCATCCAAACATAGAGCAAGGATCGAAACGTTAAAGTGACTTGGTCTTCAGTTGAAAGAACAAACAGAACAATCGAGCGTGAATAACGTTTTAATATATGCAAACTACGAATACAGAGGTTATACGTCTAAATATATATACAAGAATATACACACATATGTACAAGAGTGGAAGTAGAGAAGGAAAGAGAGAAGGCAAGTAGCAAACTTACAAACAGTCCTGAGCCAGCACGGAAATCAGTTTCATCATCTAAGATTGAGAAACGGCAGTATACTTGCATTGGTTGTGCGTGTCGAATTTCAGTTTAGCGCTGGTGCAGTTCGTTGGCTTCTTCCGTTCCGCGGGAAGGTTTGAACTGAGGACTTGAGAGTGAGTTTCGCTGGAAGATGGCGGTCCTGAAGCTGAGCGCGATGGCAGCGCGTGGTCACCGGAGGCATCCGGGAGAAACGTGCACGAGGTGCTCGTGAGACAATCGGGAGACCCAAAGAGAGAACACAACGGAGAAGGTGTGTGTCGTTGTTTTTATGGAAACCCAAGCTAACACACCTCCTGAATTGTAGTGACCAATAGATGCGCAGCACTATTTGGCGGGCAAAGTTCCTTTGTTTGGTCTCCTAGCTGAATTTGCATACTTAATGACTATCAGATCGGATTTCGAGATGGAGTGCTTTCTTCACAGTATCATTAAACACATAGAAAAATGCATTTGTCAGCTATGTGACATACCTCAGTGAATAGCTCGAGTCCGGAGCTTTACGGAGAGATCAAACTCGATACATCAGAAATGCATATAAAATAAGTTATGGTTTACAGACAAGATTCCACTATTAAAATGCACACTAGCACAAATACACTCATTTAAACACTAGGAAACATGCATAGGCCCTAAAATACATGATGGATATATTTCAGCATAGTTGTATTTTACATATACAGTCAAAATGTATGATTGTGTGTTTCTGTATGTGTCTGTGTGTGTGTTTTTGTGTGTGCCTGTGTGTGTGGGTGTTGGAATGTGGATCTGGTCAGTCTCTGGGGGGGGTGCTCCTTTTGAAGTCACCAAAGTGAGGAAGTTGGAGTTTTCTGTTTACCCTCACAGGTCCACAAACCTGCCGAAAGTCACAGTCGTCCGGAGCCGATTTAGTGATTTACAAACAAAGTTCATCAGGTTAAAAGCATTCGGAAAACTCCAAAGTTTATTGACTCTGAACGGATCCATCCAGACGTTACAATGTACATTTTAAATACATTACTGAAACCACAGCAGAACTACAACACACAAATGCGGCTGCAGCTTTGAATGAATCGTGAGAGTCAGTGATTTAATGATTCATTCACAGCCACTTGATTCGTTACTGAATGAATGACTCGATGACTCACTCAAACAGTGACTTGCTGCCAACTACTGGAGGTTTTAATTTAATATTTAAAAGTATCACTTCGTTTTACCATTATTGCATATTTCTCTATTGAACATTTTTCATTTAAAACATTATTTATTTTATAAAGTTATTCATAAAGGTCGAAATACACACTGGAAAATCAATTTAGGGGGCAAATATTGTCCCTTAATGGAAAAGGTGTGACTGCAGTCTAAGTGGAATAGAAGGGGTATGCAGAAGGATGGTAATCCCTTCAAGGGTACTCCACTCTAAAAAGTTTGATAACCACTGCTCTAGGGGACACAGCACGAGTTCTCATTCCAAAGGAAACTAGTAAATGACACAACAAAAATGACACACTTCACCTTTAACTAAAACCACTGAAGCAACTGTATCTGTTCTTTTTCAAAACTGTTTCACCGAAGGATTGCAGATCATGAAATAATCAGATATAATTAAGGTGTCAACAGGTAGTTGTTAAGAAGCAGACTACCTTTGTCAAGTTTCTCTCATGTGAGTTTTTCCACTTTGTGGCATTCCAAAGTTTTGACGTCTTTGGTAAATCAAAAATAAGAAGGTCTTTAAATTCAAAACCTCAAACTTAGGCTCTGTAGATTGATGCATGTTGTAACTTAACCTCCCAGGACAACTATTTCAAAACTTCCTGAGCCCATGATCTCCATACAAAATATTTTGTATACTATCATATTAATTCACATGCAATGACACTGAAGTATTCAGCAAACCAATCAAGCAAATGCTATCAATCTACAGCTCACTTTCTGCAGGCACAGCTGGAGCAACCAGCCAACATCTTTAACCACCAGTACCATCACAGTCTGATGTCATGTTACATTAGCATACAAAGTTTACTTTCAAGTTTTTAGGTTGTACATTAATCCACACAGCTTGTAAATAGTGCATACCATGCACAGTGAGTCACTTTTAAGTGTCTGTCAAATGATACAGTAAATGTAATTTAATAAATATAGATAAACTGCGTAACCGCACACTATGTAAATGTTTATGCAGACTACACACTATACTAAAATTGTAACAAAAGATCATGTCACTCCACATGAATTGATGGTGCTGTTCATGCCAAACACAATTTTTCTTTCACATGATGTTTTTTATATGAATGTTGTCACAGACCTTCTCCAGAGTACTGATCACCGCCACCTGCACCTCATCACTCCACTCATCAACAGCACTACAAAGCACACACGCACACAGCACTCCACGTCCGGTCTTGTTCGCATACCCTCAATGCTATGCTTACCTCAAGGACTCCTCCTCGCATACTCACCTGTCTCCAGCGTGTCTCTTCCTTCTGTGTGCCTCGTCTGCTGTGTGAGTGTGTCCCCGTCAGCTCCCAAGTTCTCCAGCGATCTCCAAGCTCCAGCGTGTATCTACCTGCAAAGAAAAGGACAGTAAATATACCTCATATTACCTGCTCAAGTCTATCTGCAACCAGTTCACTCACCTGTGTGTTTCACCCTGCTCTACTGAGGTCTAATAAAGCAAACTGTTACCTGTTACATCTGTGTCTGTCTCCAGTCTACTGTAACAAATGTAGTATTTTATCATAGTTTATGTGCATTTCATCTTATCAAACAAAAACTGTATCCACCTCAAATGAGTGGAAGTTTTGTATGTGCATTGTTTTCATATCTTGGTGTTTCTGTCCATTTTTTTTATTCAATATCACAAAATTTTCCGTTGCATAAATGTTGTATATTCACACAAAATGCTGTTAAAACTCTGATGTAATTTGCCAGAAACTTTTTTCACTAATCTGTTTCATCCACTCTATATATACACTACGAATAGAATGTAATGTTTGTAATGTTTTCAGACACTTAATTGTGTTATTTGCAATGAAATGAAAATTATAGTATAAATTTATATTAAAGTCACTATGAAATCTAAAATGATAATTATTTTTATTATTTTATTATTATTTTAAATATTTATCAATATTTGGAATATTGCATTATTTATTATACAACAGCGCCTCAAACACACGCACACTTTTCAAAACATTCAACTCTCTCCTCTGTCCCCCTCCACCACCACCCACCTCCTCCCTAACTGCTGATAATTTTGCTAACTTTTTCACTGACAAAACATCTACCATCAGCAGTCAGTTCTCCGCTCCACACACACAGGATCTCAGACCAACCACACACACAGCCACACACCTCCTCTCTTCATTCTCCCCCCTCACTGAGACAGAAGTATCTAAACATCTTCTCTCCAGTCATCCCACCACTTGCCCTCTAGATCCCATCCCCTCACACCTTCTACAAGCCATCGCTCCTACACTTTTACCAGCACTTACACACATCATCAACACATCTCTCCACACTGGCACTTTCCCTAACACATTCAAGCAGGCTCGGGTAACCCCACTGCTTAAAAAACCCACATTAAACACGTCTCTTGTAGACAGCTACAGTTTCTCTCCTACCATTCATAGCAAAGACACTTGAACGAGTTGTTTTCAACCAGGTGTCATCTTTCCTCTCACAGAGCAACCAACTGGATGTCAATCAATCTGGTTTCAAGAGTGGCCACTCGACTGAGACTGCACTGCTGTCGGTCAATGAATCCTTGTGGATTGCAAAGGCTGATTCCAAATCATCAGTTCTCATTCTGCTCAATCTATCTGCTGCCTCTGACATGGTGAATCATCAGATCCTTCTGTCCACCCTCTCATCACTGGGCATCACAGGTACTCCACTTCTCTGGTTTGAATCCTATCTCACAGGAAGGTCTTTCAGGGTTGCCTGGAGAGGGGAGGTATCCAAAGCTCATCAACTGACCACAGGGGTTCCTCAGGGTTCAGTTCTTGGACCCCTCCTCTTCTCCATTTACACTACATCACTTGGTCCCATCATTCAGGCACATGGTTTCTCCTACCATTGCTATGCTGATGACACACAACTCTTCCTTTCATTCCATCCAGACGATCCCACAGTAGCTGCTCGAATCTCAAGCTGTCTGGCGGACATCTCGGCATGGATGAAAAAACATCATCTACAGCTCAACCTGGCTAAGACTGAGCTTCTCGTCTTCCCTGCCAATCTTACTCTAAATCACGATTTCAGCATCCAGCTAGGTATCCTCAATTACTCCATCAAATTTGGCCAGAAATCTTGGAGTAATCCTTGATGACCAACTGTCCTTCAAAGACCACATTGCAAAGACAGCTCGGTCATACAGATTTGCACTATTCAACATCAAGAAAATCAGGCCCTTTCTAACAGAACATGCAACACAACTTCTCGTCCAGGCTCTGGTCATTTCTAGGCTTGATTACTGCAATGCTCTTCTGGCTGGACTGCCATCATGCACAATCAAACCATGCAGCACGTCTCATCTTTAACGAGCCCAAAAGAGCCCACGTCACGCCTCTCTTCATCTCTCTACACTGGCTACCACTTGCTGCTCGCATCAAATTCAAGGCGTTGACGCTTGCTTACAGATCTACCACAGGCTCAGCACCCTCCTACTTCCACTCACTCTTATGAGTCTACACTCCTACCAGAAGCCTACGGTCTTCAAAGGAGCGAAGGCTTGTGGTACCGTCACAGAGAGGCTCGAAATCACTCTCCAGGACATTCTCATTCACTGTCCCTTGCTGGTGGAATGATCTTCCTGCCTTCATCCGGAATGCTGAATCCCTGGCAACATTCAAAAGACATCTGAAAACTCATCTCTTTCGTGAGCACTTAACCTCATCTTAGAAAGAAAAAAAAAAAATTCTTATACCTATCCTTTCACTTCCTCTCTATTGTAGCTTATGATACTCTGAGCACTGCCTATAACTTTTATTGTGAGCACTTCTTGTCTATTTGCCTCGTCATGACGACTCGCTTGTTGTATTCCTCACTTGTAAGTCGCTTTGGATAAAAGCGTCTGCCAAATGAATAAATGTAAATGTAAATGTATTATAAATGATTAATGTACTGAAAAGAATGGTAAACCAAAATATACTTTTATGTCATTTAAATCTTGTTTGGCATGTATTTAAATATATCTGTAATGGTGACATTGCAATTTAGTTTATTTAAAATACAATTAAATTAACTAATTAAAAAAAAAAAAAAAATTAAGGTAAGGCAGGCAATGTCAGAGAGGCTAGCAATAGCAAGTTAGCATTTGAAAGCATATGATCCAACCCTCCCTTAAGATTGTCTCCAAAGCCACGGCTCCTCCATAACACATGAATGCACACAGCCAGAGTAGAGTCAGCAAAGCATCAAGAGAGACTCGTTAAATTAACTTGTCTCAAAGCATATAACATTACAATAATATATGAATGTAAACAACTTACATAGCTCTTGCTTGTACCACCTGATTGCTGAAGATTCGGCGTTGATAGTGTTGACACAGAAATGCATAAATCCGAGTCTGAGGACATGTGATTGCATTCGGACCAAATGCAAAGATTGGACGAACATCTACCACTTCTACAATTGACTGCTATCAGGATGTGAAGAGAGTTTCAATCAGTATAACAAAAAGTGTTTATAAAAAATTGTCTACCCTACCTTTAACATGTGCTTATGTTCGTTAGTAAATACATCAAAATAAGTGTACTTCTTTAAAGCATCAAGATTATTAAAACATATTGATTTAAATTGTACTTTAACTTTTAATTTGACATTATAAAAAAGTGATTTTTTAAAAACGCTTTTCTGGTTTTGTACACAAGGCAAGTGGTTAGTTATTCAGATAAGAAGGACAGTCCCAGGCATCAGCATAATATCAAACTAATAGGTTCATAGTTATCTCGTTAGACCTTTTACAGATGCAGAAATAAATGCTATATCTCCAGATTGTAATACTTTTTCAGATAGCCCAACATTTCAACCCGTTCAAACATATATCAACAAAATCTTGCCAAAAAAAAAAAATACAACTTTTGTTGAATTAAACAATGATGTCATTGACAAATGCTGTGGAATTAGAACCTGCCTGACATACATGACCTTTGTTTTGGGAGAAAATAAGATTAGTATGGATAAGATTAGTTTGTCGACTAATTGACCGAGCCAAAAGAACACGCTGTCTGCGAGGTATGTGTTTGAATCTCCCCACTGCTGTGATTAAAGCTGATTAATTGCAGTTCCCACCCAAACCCAACCAGCGCTTGAGCTAATTCATTCTCTCCTCACTGATCCCCAGTCTAATTACGAAACATTTAGTGAGAGACTAAAACTGCTTCAGGGTTCACAGAAAACAGAGGAATTTTGACCTTTCTTTAATACTGAACAGTTGATTAGACAATAAGAACAAAAATATAGAACAAAATTATCAATATGTGAAAAAAATCACAATGAAAACCATCCTGTACAGACACAATGTTTTTTTCCTAAATTAAGTGTATGTGTGTGTGTGTGTGTGTGTGTGTGTGTGTGTGTGTGTGTGTGTGTGTGTGTGTGTGTGTGTGTGTGTGTGCGTGTATGTGTGTGGTTTCAGGTATTCTCTGGGTTATGAGGACCAAATGTCCATACAATAGTAATACTAGTAATTTTTTTATCTTGTGGGGACATTTTTTGGTTCCCATGAAGAAATCAGCTTATAAATCATACTAAATTATGTTTTGTTTTTGAAAAAGGTTTTCTGTGATGGGTAGGTTTAGGGGTATAGGGTTAGGGGAGAGAATATACAGTTTGTACAGTATAAAAATCATTATGTCTATGGACAGCCCCCATAAAACATGAAACCCAACGTGGTTCAAAACAGCTCATTTGTTTAATTTGGAAAACACTGGCTTTCAAAAGTGCTATTTTTTTTTTAACTAATAGGCCTAAATTAAAACTATTTTTTACTCCATGAATCTAAAATCATTAATGTGTTCAGAAATCCCTCATTGTGGAAACAAATATATGCAAAAAAAATTTCAACATAATACAATAACAATGATAATTTTTTTTCCAGAAACACAAAATTAGATTTCAAATTTAATTTCAACTATTTTGACTGACAAAATCTCACAAATGTTAATTTTTAATTAATGACAAATTAAAAAGAGCATGGCCATTCATTAAATGTGCCGAGATTATATTCTTATATAAGAGCTAATAATTTATGGTTTATGTGTAGAGTTATGATGCAAAAAACATTTTGAGAAGAGTTATAATTGTCATTATGTTCTCTGTGTTTGTCCCTAAACATTTGTTATATTTCCCGTTTCCTTTTCTGTCTGCCATTTTTGTAGTCATTTTGTAGTTTTTCATGTTGTTTTCCCCTTAATTGTCTTTCCCAGCTATGTCTTGCTAACTTATCTTTTTAAGCTGGTTAGCCACTGTGTATAGTCCTTGTGTTCCTCTTGTTGCTTTGTTGTTTGTTGAATGTAACGAATTTGCTCCATGCTTTTGTGTTCCCGGTTGTTGTTGTTGTTGTTGTTGTTGCTGTTGTTTTTCCATTTATTGAGAGACTGTCCATTAATTTTTTTGATGATGATTTTTCCAGGGTAGATCACCAGGCTTGGGACTCACACTCACACTCACACGCACACACACACTCACACCTACGGACAATTTAACATCTCCAATTCACCTATACTGCATGTTTTTGGACTGTGGGGGAAACCGGATCACCTGGAGGAAACCTATGCAGACTCTGGGAGAACATGCAAACTCCGCACAGAAAGGCCTCCTGACTCAGCCAGGACTCGAACCGCCCTCAGTTTTATTATGGACTTGTTGAAAAGATGTGTGATGTTTTGCATGTTGTGTGTGTGAGTGGGACAATGAGTAAATGTAATGCATAATAGGAGCCCCCACCCCATTTGTTTGTATTGGGGTTTTGTGTGCAGAGTTTAAAGAAAAGGAGCCATAGTTCCAGAAATCGGGTCTTTGCAATTGTCAAAAGCTGTAAAACAAGAGCTATAGCACACTGATGTGTAGCCACTGTATAATATGTGCTATAAACCTTCACATACTCTCACTGGTTGTTTTGGTAACCAGTCTCTTGTGGAGGAGGGTGTTGATGAGGCTTGGCTGTACCAGGCACTGAGTTTCAGCAAAGCCTGGGTGGGAGTAGATGCATACCAGTGCTTTGATATTAACCTTCCCTGCATTCCCATACAGCAAAAATTATTTTATATATATATATATATATATATATATATATATATATATATATATATATATATATATATATATATATATATATATATATATATATATATATATATATATATATATATATATATATATATATATATATATATATACAGACACACATACACACACACACGATAGAGAGAGAAGAGTGGGGGAGTTTGGTTCCCTCCATATACTCTTCCCTCATCTATCATCATGGCCTTATTTCCATGAGTAGTGAAAGAGAAACTGCTGTTATATTATATAAAATCTCTCATGTCCTCAGAAAGCTTTCTGACATGAAATGAACATGAAATTAACTTTTTGCTTCCAATACAGGCGATCCTGCTCATACAACTGTTTTCATGAAAGTACAATTGTCCATTTAGATTAGTAATTTGTGGATGAAACCTGTATGCTATACAAAGAGTGTGCTCAAGTCCTCCTGGGAAGTTCCTATTTATGAGTTAGGAAGTCATAATTACGACGTCAGATGTGTTCGAGTCAAAACATTCCTTGATTATAAATAACTGAACTGCAAATAATGCATATGAATACTTTTCTGAAGAGAAATACTAATGGTAAATTGCCATGCTAAACCTCCAATCCTGATGCTAGGTAGGCTTGTTGTGGGTGGTTGCTGGGACATTGCTGTGCAGTTGCTAGGGCATTGCTAGGTCATTTCTAGAGTGTTGTGGTCGTGTTTACTAACAGAGGAGCCCACCCCTAAGTTATTATGTTGTTGAACAGTTTAATCACACCTAACATTTATCCATCTGAAATAGGTTTTCTTAAAAAGGCCATATTATGCCCATTTACAAAATATTGATTTTGTTTTTTTGGGCTCTATTAGAAGGTTAGGTTTTGTTCAAATGATTGAATGTTCAAAAACACATTATTTTTTACACATCTAACATTGTTGCAGCTCCTCTCTTTCCAGTCTGTCAGCAATGCTCTGAGGTGCTTTTCCCATACAATGACATAACTCACTGCTTAACTACCATAGTATGATGCACAACTGTTTCCTGAAACTGCATCATATCATGTATCCATTGTCCATCCTGGAACAGAAGTCCATGGAGGAGTACGTAGAAGATTACAGAAGGTTACATCAGCCCCTCTACGTGACCTGCCACTTCTAGTTTCTTTTTTGTGGCTAAGAAGGACGGAGGCTTGCAGCCTTATTATCAAGCACTCAACAAACACAGCATCAAATATCATTATCCTCTTCTTCTGGTCCCAGCCACCCTATAAATGCGTTGGGGTGACAAGATTTTCACCAAGCTGGACCTGTGTAGTGTGTATAATCTCATTTGCATAGTGAGGGGAAATTAATGAATACGCCTTCATAACACCAACAGGGCACTATGAATACCGGGTCATGCTGTACGAGCTAGCCAACTCGCCCTCCGTATTCCAGGGCTTTATGAATGAGTTGTTCTGGGAGTACCTCCAGCTATTTGCGATGTTCTACTCTGTGATGACATCTTGGTAACCGCAGTCATAACCTTCCCCATTCCATCCACAGTTAAGAAACTCCAACGCTTCTTAGGCTTTGCCAACTTTTACGTTTCATCCTGAACTTCAGTCAGATTGCCTCTCCATTAACCTTCTTACTCCACCATAATCCCAAGTCTCTGTTCTGGACACCTGCACCCAACAATGCCTTTAAAGAACTCAAGGAAGCTTTCATCATCGCTCCCACACTCGTCCACCCCAATCCTGAACTGAAGTTTTGTCGTGGAGGTGGAATGCTTCAACCTCCGTGGTAGGAGTTGTGTTGTCACAGTTGTAGAGCAATCCACTAAAGTTCCATCCATGTGCTTTCTTCTCAAAGAAACTGTCCCCAGAGGAGCAGAGTGATATTAGTAATTGGGAATTGTTAGTAATCAAGCTAGCCCTTAATGAATGGAGTCATTGGTGGAAGGAGGCCAAGTATATCTCTATACTTGTGGCCAAGTATGTCTCAGGAAGTTCAGCGATTGCCCCACCTGTGCCATCTCCAAGTCTTCCAGATGCCTGCCTGAGGGAAAACTTCTTCCTCTGACCATTACTTGCCGCCACTGGTCATACCAGGGAGTAGATTTCATTACTGATCTTCCAGAATCTGAGTCCTTCATATGCATCTTCATGGCTGTGGACAGGTTCTTGAAGGCCTGCCACCTTATAGCCATGAAGGGGTTACCCACAGCTTTGAAGACTACTGAAACCCTTTTTCATCAAGTCTTTCAAAACTATGGCCTGCCAGAGAATATAGTCTCTGATCGTGGTTTTCAATTAATTTTTTAGAGTGTGGAGGTCGTTCTTCAAACTCCTAGGTGTATCAGTGAGCTTAACATCTTGCTATCACCCTCAATCGAGTTCGGTAATGTCACGAACGAGACAGATTCCTTAGCTTTTCCTTTCCGATCACAGTCACCAGAGTACTAATTCACTAATCTCACGAGTGTATAGACTTACCTGTTCTACTTGCCTTCCTGAGCCCTATATCCTTCTTCTACTGACCTACTTCATCATTTTCTGTTCCGAGTCCCTAGAAGAGACAAAATACATTAGTTCAAGTTAAGTGCTCATTTGATTTTCTCGTATGTTGCCTAAAGTTCCTGTTTTGGATCTCTCCTGTGTATTTCTTCAATAAAGCTCTGTTTGAGACTCATCCTCCATGTCTGTACTACTGTGTGACACATACAGCTATACAAAATAAGACATTTTTTCCAGGCAATTTTCAGTTAAAGGCAATAATATAAACTATTAATTCTCAAAATAAGATAAATCATATTACAATCAGGATAATAGTAGAGTAATATTATTAAGAATTACAGTCAAGCTGACACTGTTCAAGGTGATATTAATATTTCAACCAACATGATTATCTGACAACATTGTTAATGTATTCATTACCTTGACAACCTTGATATTATATATTAATATCTTACTAATGAAACAGTTTTACTTTATATTTACATTACTACTATATTGTGCTTAAATTGTCCTCAGTTTGAATCCCTTAGTTATGCTACCAGTCTGCAGGAGTCTCATTACTCTGACATTACAGGTACAATTCACCCATCAGGGGTCCAGTTTAGCCTTCCAATTTATGAAGAGTATCCAAGTAAAACTATCCAACAATACTTCATGAACATATAACCACCCACCCCGATTCACATCACAGCTCTTTGCGTCACACTTTTCCTTTCATTGGTTGGAAACAATAACATCTATCCACAAAGCTGTTTCCTGCCTTTGACCAAACTGGCCTCCTATCCCATTGAACAACCATGGAAAGGCACTATGTGTGTGCATTGGTGCACTGTTTATGTGATATTCCACAGGAAGATTTCTATTTTTTTATTTCCATGTTTTTTTCCATGTGGAATTTACCTTCACATCAAATAATAACAGTTGGATAACTTGTGGGCACTCTGTGATCAGTAAAATGCTGTGAA
This sequence comes from Megalobrama amblycephala, assembly GCF_018812025.1. Taxonomy (NCBI): domain Eukaryota; kingdom Metazoa; phylum Chordata; class Actinopteri; order Cypriniformes; family Xenocyprididae; genus Megalobrama; species Megalobrama amblycephala. Next base: position 33,108,388 of record NC_063045.1, read on the forward strand.
CTGCTGTATAATAATAATTATAAAACTTTGAGTTCCAGGTCTGGCTTCTGATTCAGCATTCTATAGCTGTGTTAAAATTACGATATAGTGGTATATATAGTGGTATTAATGGGCTGAGTGTTGATGAAATAGATACATATTTTTCAAGA